>NC_053157.1:233675484-234015484 GCF_016835505.1 Polypterus senegalus | reverse complement strand
TTCAACCACAATCCAGACTCTCATTGGAACCTACAGGAAGCGTTTAGAGGCTGTCATTTCTGCAAAAGGCAGATCTACTAAATATTGATTTCATTTCTTTTTTGTGGTGCCCAAATTTATGCACCTGCCTGATTTTGTTTGAACAATTATTGCACACTTTCTGTAAATCCAATAAACTTCATTTCACTTCTCAAATATCACTGTGTGTGTCTCCTATATGATATATTTAACTGACATTTTTATCGTAACAACCAACGATTTATACAGGAAAATAATGACTAGTAACAAGGTTGCCCAAACTTTTGCATCCCACTGTACTAGGAATGAAAACTGCATTTCAAAGCAAGTTCAATCTCTCCTTTCTTTTGTACCCCATTTCTCTTGGCTTAAAATCTCCACCATGGTTACTGGCAAGGGATCTGTACAGGATCCAATATGAGCAACAATTCGACTACAGCACATGGCCAGGGAGCACGTACCCCCATTGGATACACCAGCAGACGGCTATAATATTCCCACAGAAGTCATTTTCAGCAAAACCTCAAAGTGGCTTCTCAGAGGTGGCCCTGTCTTTGTGCTACAGACCCCTGGACTGAGCTTCCTCTGGCTGTAGCCGATACCCCAACACTCTCACTTAAAACACATTTTACAGTCCCACAGGTTTATCCCACTCACACTTTATTTTCCTCACATCTACAAGACATCCCGTTTCTAACACTGGCCTGGTCACTCATGGTTTGAGGTTTCTTCTTTCATTCCTGCAGTTCTCCTCTTCCACCTCAAACACGTGTGTCCAGTCCATCGATAGCTAGATGTGTCCTGTGTTGGATGGGCATCCCCGCCAGGGTTGGTTCCTGCCTTGCACCCCAAGCTGTCCGTGTCCAAAGTAACCCTGAACTGAATTGAAAGTCTATCATAATGGAGGGACGTCTAGCAGTTCATAAACTGATTGTTTGGTGCCTACAGGACCGTAGATGACCTTGCTGTGTTAATACCCACCATGTTAACTGACCTGCTTGGCATCCCTCCTGTCATATTCAAGACGAAGTCCTAACACTTCACTACTTCTCTTGCACCTGACTCTTCTGGATGTTCAGTCTAACACCTCTCAGTTTATGATACTGTAAGAAGAAAAAAAAAAAAGGGTTTAGCGTTTTTGTTCACTGAGCAGAAAAAAAAGACATATAAACAAATCAAAATATTAAAATAAGTGTGAAACTGCATAGAGGCATAAAGGTTAGGAGAAATTCTGCCATCTACTGTGCAGACGAAGAATTACTCTTAAATGCTTAATAGTCCCTTGTCCTTGCCTTGAATAGCATTCCCATTTGCTATCTGTATAGAGTGTGCATGTTCTCCCTGTGCCGGCTTGGTATTTGTCTGGGTATGCCAGTCTCCCCTACCTTCCACATAACTTAGGTTAGGGTGAATGAGGACTTTTAAGTTTCCCAGTATTAGTGTGCAAGCATGAAATGCTGCCCTACTTGGGTTGGCTCCTGCATTTGTATTTGAGCCTTCCAGGAGAGGCTATGGTCGCCAGTGACTCTCCCGTGTCCACACAAGATTTCTTACAGTACTCCACCCTTATTGTAATCTTGAGATGGGATGGCCGAGTGTCTTACATGGAAGGCAGCAGCCATGGCTAATGGGAGAGGATGTGTGGTGGCATGATGCGTGTTTTATTTTTTCACCTTTAGAATCCCTTTTATAAGGTATCATATTTCAATATTTTTATAGTTTCATAATTTCTTTCTGTTTTGCACTGATAGATTGGCATTCAATTCCATTGTATATGTGCAATGACAATAAAGATTTATGAACGATGACTGAAGGCGAACACCACCTGTGCTGATGGACCTTCAGGATTACGACGACCTGCAGGAGTGTGAAAAGTTATGAGAAGTTCTGTGTGGCAAAAGAACTGAAGGACCTCACAGACTGCTGCTTCTTTCTCATTCTCAGGCGGTGTTCATGCGCTCCCTCTCTAAGGGTTTGGAGCTCCGACTTGTCACATTTCACCTTCCCACTTCAATGTGCCATTGAGGAAAAATCGGGTGTTCACAATGGACCTGCCAACATAATGTTTATTATTGTATGGTTTATCTTTCAGAGATAGAGAGAGATGTGAAAGGCACTATTAGACATAGATAGATAGATAGATAGATATTTGGACAGTAATACAAATTTCATAATTTCTGTTCTGTGTGCCACCACACTGGATTTGAAACAAAACAATCAACATGTGACTGAAGTGTACACTTTCAGCTTTAATTCAAAATGTGTAACAAAGACATTGTATGAGATGTCCAGAAAAGACAGCCATTTTTATACATGGCCCCAATATTTTCAGGGGTTCAAAAGTATTTGGACATACTAACCTAATCCTAAATATAATGCTCATTGTCAGCATTTGGTTGAAAGTCCTTGCCAGTCAATGACCACCTGAAGTCTGAACTCACGGCCATCGCCAAGTGCTGATGCTCTGCCAGGCCTTTACTGCCCGCTGTTTTCATGTGCTGCTTGTTCCTTGGATTTTCTGCCATCAGTTTTGTCTTCAGCAAGTGAACTGCATGTCCAGTTGGGTTGAGGTCAGTTGACTGACTTGGCCATTGGTGAATATTCCACTTCTTTGTGTTGTAAAGCCCTTGGTTTGCTGTCCCAGTGTGTTTTGTCTCCTTGTGCATCTGAACTGTGAAGTGTAGTCCTGTCAATTTTGTAGCATTTGTCTGACTCTGAGCAGACAGTATAGCGCCCTCTACACTTCAGAATTCATCCTGCTGCTTCTGCCAGCAGTCACACCATCAATAAACACCAGTGAGTGACTTCCAGTGGCAGCCATTATGATTAGGCCATAACACGGCCTTCGCCATGTCTCACAGGTGATGTGGTGTTCATCTGATCATGAGCCGTTTCTTCTCTCCTCCACACTCTTCTCATTCCTTTATTCTGGTACATAATTTCATTTGTTCAAAGAAAATTGCTCTTTGAATTGTTATTTTATTATATATTTTTTAATGTTTTCTGTCAAAGTCTGATCTGTCCTTGCCATCCTTGAGGCTCACCAGTGGTTTGCACCTTGCAGTAAACCCTTTCCCCTGTCTTTACTTTCCTGAAGTCTTCTCCTGATTGTAGACTTTACCAATGACAGGTCTACCTCCCACATAGGGGTCTTGGTTTGGCTAAATATCATGAAGGGGTTCTCCTTCACCAAGGACAGAATTCTGTGATCATCCAGCACGGTCGTCTTCTGTGGTTGTCCAGACCTTCTGCCGCTGCTGAGCTCACCAGTGTGTTCCTTCTCTTTAAGAATCTACCAGATGGTTGAGTTGACCACTCCTGGCGTTTCTGCCGTCTCTCTGATGGGTTTGTTTTGTTTTCTCAGCCTGTTTTTACCTGTATGGGCAGCTCTTTGGACCTCATATTGAGAGTTCACAGTGACGGCTGCAAATGCAAATTCAACCCTTGGAATCAACTGCAGACCTTCTACCTGCTTAATAGTTAATGAAATAATGAGGGACCTGCTGACACCTGGCTATGGAGCAGCTGGGTCAGTCAAATATACAAGTAATTTGGAGCCCTTAGAAACGGGGGGACCATGTATAAAAATGGCTGTCATTCCTAAATGGCTCATGTGAAATTTTTGGTAAACCCCTTAAATTTGCGCTGAAAGTCTACACTTCAGTCACATAATGGTTGCTTTATTTTAAACTCATTGTGGTGGCGTACAGAGATAAATTATTATGAATATTGTATCACCATCCAAATACTTATGGACTGAGTGGAGGTAGTAGCACCGTGCTATGGAGAAAAAAGCAGACACACGAGTTTCACTTCTCTTGGTCAATCCTTACTAATAATAATATTTTATTTATTTAGTGCCCTTGTACTGCATGTTTCATTTAAACAAAGACGTGTGTGGTTCCTAACATGGCGATAAAAGTTTTATCAGTTTAACTCACGTCTGGACACAAGTGCCATTACAGAGTGCGTCAACGGCTTAACTAATAGTATAAAAATATATTAAGTTATATAAAGATAATTCATCAAGGTAATAAAATCCATATAATCTGACTCAGTCAGGGCTGTAGGCTTAATTGTACGAGCAAAACAAAATGTGAGTATGTAAGTTTCCCCTCACAGCCGACAGATAACGGAAGACACTAGATGACATACAATGGAAGATTCTAGACATGCAGGACATATGCAAAGTTTCCCTCACAGCTATTCATACAAACGAAAAGAAAAAAAAAAATTCTAGTGAAAATAAGAACTGCCAGCATTAACTGTGCATGAATTCGCTCCAAACGTAATCCAGCCACACACAAGTGACACTTCTGGCTGATCAGGTTCCATTTCGTATTTTACACAGCGGACTAAGCTGAGCGATAAGCGTTACGTCACAACTCGGAGAATTCGAGCAGCGTTGTTTTCTCCAATTTGATTTTCTCCTCTGATTTCGTAAGGCGTTCATCTGGAATTTTCGATACGGGAACTCGTATATTCCCCAGTCTGCAGAAGGCGAGACGATACCACGACGTAGTCTCAGTTTGTCCGCTTTCGTCGTGACCACGGGAGCCCTCGCCTGTCTGTCACCTCCCCACGCTGCCCTCGTCCCGCTCCATTTTCTCCTTCTCTCGTCTCCCGCCCGATGTTTCAGTAGCTCACCAACACGCCTTCTACTCACCACGGCTTGTCTTTTCTCTCACTCCTTTCTTGCTTTTGTCTGTAAAGCGCCGACACGAGAAGCGAACGCCAACCAAAGCTGTCTGTGCACGGAAATAAACAACGAGAAATAAAAACAAATGAGCAGCGAGCGACCAGAAGGAACAGAGCTGTTTATTGGATCAACACTGCCATCTACTGTATGGAGGGGAGATTGCTAATAAGCGCCTCGGTTTTCTCGATTCGTAGAGAAGGCACAGGAGCACTTAAAAATGAACCCACCCAAACTGGGGACAGAAAATGTCAGTGTTTCTATTAATAGTGTGTTTTAAATTACCTTAGAGTCTCAAAACATTTCGTCTATCTATCTATCTATCTATCTATCTATCTATCTATCTATCTATCTATCTATCTATCTATCTATCTATCTATCCATCTATCTATCTATCTATCTGTTTTATCTTGGTAGAGTAATATATATTGCTCTACTGTCCCCTATTGTATTATTAATATGTAGCCTTAGAATACCTAATCTCACAGATTTACCACTGTATATAACTAATCTCCACCTTCCCTTCTATATCTATAATCTCAGGCAATTAGATGTAGTAAAAAGACAAGCAGGAGTTAAGTTACACATAAAATAATGTATTACTGATAATATTCATAAATAATAACAAAATGCAAAGTACATTTGAATATTGGCAACCATACAACCTGATAAAATGGTGGTGTGTAATTCAGGTGGCACACAGACTTGCAGTTACTTAAAATGTCTCTAGTTAAGGCATCGTTGGTGCTCAGCTTTCAGCCACATGTCTGTTCAATATGGCTGCTGAGCTGTGCTCTTCATTGTGTTGTCTTCATCATCACAGGTTAGTAAGAGAAATGCTTCTTCATCATATGTGAGTCAGAGAGAGAGAATGTGGTTGAGCAAGTACATTTATAGATGTTCTCTCCAATTCCTAGAACCAATAGGACATCATGGTACTTAAAGGCCTCTGAGACTAGCCAATTCCAAACAGCCATACCTCAGACCAATGGGTGAAATAGAACATCTTATCTCCTGCCCCCCCAAGACCATATATTACACTAACCTGGCTTTGTGTGGGGGATGGGAGAAAAGACTTTAGCAAAGAAATGCTCATCAAACTGGTTTAAGACACATCCCCAAATCCTGTCGTAAAATTACAAAGAAAAGTCGTAAACATGGGGGGATAAACAAGAATGCCTCTCACCAAGGTACCACTAAATTACATTGGTTTGCCTAAATTATAAATAAAGACATACAAAACATTTATCAAGTTATATGCAAAATCTCACATCACAACACTCCACCCAGATGAATGTTTTGTACAATGTCTTTATAAACAATGTCTTTAAATTGTTTCAAGAGTCTGATGCATAACTTGTGCATTGATTGGCAGTATTTGCTCTCCCAGTGTTAAAAGTTGTCCGTGACCATTTGTCCATTACATATCTTCTTTATTTCAAAGACAATCTGAAGAACTTGGAAGCGCTCCTGATGACTTGTATCTGCTCCAGCTTGCGTCAACTCTTTCTGCAGTCTTCATATGTCATCAGATCTGGTGGTTCAAAATGAGACAAGTCCACACCTTCCACTAAACTAGCCCACTACAATTTAGTCTATTGTGTGAATTTTTAATCTGTACTTGTTCTCTGTCTAACTGCTAATTAGACCCCTGTCCCAAACTATCTGTTTAAGCATATGCAGCTGTACAATTAACATCAAAATTTGAAAGGTAACATGCCACAGGTGCCAGTACAACCACTTCTGCCCAAGTGACAGCACATGTGCCACTGCATAAACTGTTCACAAACCAACATTTGTGGCCCCTCTGCACACATTTGGGGTTGACTTAGTTGCCTCTTGTGCTTTCCTACCCATGGTGCAACTCTTGACTGCCATCAGCCTTTACCAGTATAGGCTGGCATCACCACCATGAGACATCAAAGCTATGCAACTCTCATCATTCCCCGTAGGCCACCCCTAGAGTTGTTTGCTCACCATATGCATACTCATTGTGCTAAACACCTCGGTTCAGAATTGGCCCACTGGTCCTGTGCCTGTACCACAGCCGACAATCTCAGCAGGGCTTCCATATTTTCCCAATTAGACTATACCTAAACATCGGAGCCCATATGTCTTGCAAATGTATCAGCTGCACCTGCTTTCCTGAAAAGTTCACCAATTTCCTTAGCATACATTTTCCTTAATATTATTATTATATTAATTATCCCACTTAATTAATTAATACCCAGAATGTATACTTTATGAGCCCAAAATGAATCCCCTTATTTTGGCATTCCTAACTGGTTTGTTCAGTTTCCACCCCTTGGAATATAAATTTGCTGCAGTAATGAACAAACCTTTCCTTTTAAACTATAGCTATTGTGACTAGCCTTATTATTGCATGACTTGTGGACTTGTTACTCACTTAAACCCCAGTAAGTGTCTTTTCTTGCTGTCTCTTCAGTTCTTCTTCATGTCTTTGTCTTTGTCTTTGCATGTTGTCTTTTCTTCATTCTGCTATGTAGGCAGGTCTGCAAAATGGAAGGTGACAAAGCAGTTTCTGTCCATCTCATTTTCTTGGCTGTCGACCTGGTGCCAAAACTCAAACTTTGCTTCCAGGCATTCATTGGAACAGCTTGGCACTAGTGCCATGCCACTCCAATGTGCCAATGGTAACCCGATCTCCTGCATGGATTTTACTCTGCTAATTGCCTTCACTATTTATTACCTGCACCAAACCAAAGTCCATAAAACCTTACAATAGAAGTAGCACTATTGCAAAGGCCAGAAAATTGAAACAGAAATAACTATTTTTCCTTTCCTGTCTTCCTGCGCTACCCTTCTATTTTTTTTCATTGCCTGTGTGTCCTTTTTTTATTGTATGGTAACTGCTACCTGAAAGTGTGGGCTGAAGCCTCTCCAGAACCCAAGTTCTAAATCCAGCATTTCTGCTAAAACTGACCTGTGTTCTTTACTAAAGACCAGCTCACTTTTCTCCATTTTATTGCATGGAGAGTCATAGGCTGTCTTTTAACAACTGGTCAGTCAGGTTTCAATTACTGAACCTAAGTGTGTGTGCTTTTAATTACTGCTGGCCCTAGCACAGCTGTTAGGACCTCACACCCCTGTGCATTCCTGGCTTCCTGCTGAGCTTGTAAAACTTCCTGCTGCACCATCCCCATCTTTTGTTCTTTGGCTTGTCCTGTTTCATTCAAACCAACTCCTAAACTGGTGCACTTTCTTTCCAACTCAGCCATTCTTGCACTAGCACATTCAGACCTTTCACACACAAGCACTTGAATTCCTTTCATTTCCATTGTTCTTTGTTTTAATTCCACACTTTCTTTACTCAGTATCCTTAAGCCAATATCCAGTTCATGCCCTCTAGTCAACAATTGCCATTCACACTCACCAGCTCCTCTGCCTTCTATCTGATCTCTTTGTCCTAAATCAAATTTCAATGCAGCACTGGTTACCTTTCCTAACAGTGGTGAAATATCTATCAGTGTAGCATGCTCTTTAAATACTGGACAGGCCTCAGAATTACTTGGAGATTGTGGTGCAGTGGAGAATAAAGGAAGAAAACACCCTTGCTGTTTTCCCTTCCTTTCATCTCTCTCCTTTTCCTCACACTCACATTCCCACTCTTTATCTGAGCACACATCTGTCTCATGTAAGTCACCCACCCATGTTTTAGGGTTCCAGTCCGATCTGGTTACTATTGCCCTAACTTTCACCATGGGGGTTTACATTTCTTTTTCCACTTCTTTCACTGCTTTCTACTTTAGCAGCGGTGTTCTACATGCTAACACTTCACAATTATCACACCAACTGTTACATCTTTCAAAACTCTCACTCAACATTCCATAACTTTCACTTTCATTCACTTTGCTATTTTCTTCCTTATCATGATCTTCCTTATTACCAATAATACAAGCTAGTAAACCTCTTATAACAGCAGCTGTCTTCTTTAAACCTGATCTCTGTTTTCTTGCTTTTAATCCTTCCAGCCCCCTTCCATTTTGTGGCACACTCAGCTCAGCTTCTGCTTTCTCTACCTGAACTACAGGTTTCCTAGCTTTAGCCTGCTTCCTCTGCCACTCCACTGGAAGATGGCTGACTTTAAAATGAACTTAGGCATTTCTAAGTCTACAATTTACTCTAATACAATTTGCCAAATTCGTTATGGGTTGGCCTACTTTTGCCCCTGTAAGCAAACATACACATACATACACAAAGATTCTAAACGAATAAGTACCGTATGAATGACGAATGCATGTCCCATCACTCCCTAGCACTTTAACCACTTAAATGCCGTATGAATGAAGCATGCATCTTTCACCACTCCCTAGCACTTTAATTAGGGACTCACTACCACCAGTACTAACAAACATGCGGGTGTCCTTGTGACACACATGAAGTCTCTACACTTTGTTGGTTATATTCCATTCAGCAACCAAACAATGTTTTACTTCCACCGCATTTGTACACTGGGTGCCCTAAAATTCACATACATAAACAAACACATACATCAAAACAGTATTTGCAAACAGGGTGCAAAACTTGGTTACCCCAAAATCCTGCCGACTACGCCAATTGTTTTATCTTGGTAGAGTAATATATATTGCTCTACTGTCCCTATTGTATTATTAATATGTAGCCTTAGAATACCTAATCTCACAGACTTACCACTGTATATAACTTATCCCCACCTTCCCTTCTATATCTATAACCTCAGGCAATTAGATGTAGTAAAAAGACAAGCAGGAGTTAAGTTACACATAAAATAATGTATTACTGATAATATTCATAAATAATAACAAAATGCAAAGTACATTTGAATATTGGCAACCATACAACCTGATAAAATGGTGATGTGTAATTCAGGTGGCACACAGACTTGCAGTTAAGGCATCGTTGGTGCTCAGCTTTCAGCCACATGTCTGTTCAATATGGCTGCTGAGCTGTGCTCTTCATTGTGTTGTCTTCATCATCACAGGTTAGCAAGACAAATGCTTCTTCATAATATGTGGGTCAGAGAGAGAGATGCTTCTTCATCATATGTGAGTCAGAGGGAGAGAATGTGGTTGAGCAAGTACATTTATAGATGTTCTCTCCAATTCCTAGAACCAATAGGACATCATGGTACTTAAAGGCCTCTGAGACTAGCCAATTCCAAACAGCCCTACCTCAGACCAATGGGTGAAATAGAACATCTTATCTCCTGCCCCCCCAAGACCATATATTACACTAACCTGGCTTTGTGTGGGGGATGGGAGAAAAGACTTTAGCAAAGAAATGCTCATCAAACTGGTTTAAGACACATCCCCCAAATCCTGTCGTAAAATTACAAAGAAAAGTCGTAAACATGGGGGGATAAACAAGAATGCCTCTCACCAAGGTACCACTAAATTAAATTGGTTTGCCTAAATTATAAATAAAGACATACAAAACATTTATCAAGTTATATGTAAAATCTCACATCACAACACTATCTATCTATCTATCTATCTATCTATCTATCTATCTATCTATCTATCTATCTATCTATCTATCTATCTATCTTATGCCTGATATGTGAAGCATGTGTCTGCACTTTCTATTACAGATAAAAGCGAGCATAAGGAAAGAACAAGAATATCGGGAATACTGGGTGGGAAAAGAGAGGAGAGCAGGGCAGGACAGACAAGGGCAGGTGTCTCCTGTGATCAGGCTATATGTGAAGCACATATCTGCACTTTCTATCCTTATATATAATTTGATACTATCCATATGTATAGTGTTCGCGTCAATACCTCGTATGTATGGTTTTCGCATCAATACCTCAACTCAATACAAGTTAAAACCATGCAATGGGACTCTGCCTCTGTAGTTAGAACATAACGTTGCAAACCCAGACACAGTATTGCAGTGACGCCGCTGGATGGCAGAGTATAGTAAGTCGGTGTTGATTAGAGTAGATAACAGTAAATTCGGTTGGTTTTTGGAACTTTGGTTTGGTGGGGCGTACTTTCCAGGACTAACATCATCGACTGACTTAAACCCTTCGACAGCTCCGGAACTGTAAGTAATTTAGAACGTATCGCCATTTGCTTGGTACGTAGAAATCTATCTTTGGGCAGTTCGGTTTTTGCATCCGTCCTTCTGACATCTAATGACAAACTGAGTAATGACGGCTGGGTATTAACAACGGTAACTGTTTAAAATTTAACCTATCTCAGATCTAAAATGACCACACTGACATAATTATTACTCCGACTCTGATTAGAGTCGTAAAATATGGTTTGTTTTGAAAATTTGCTTGCCGGAAAAAATCAACTGAGGTGCGCTGAAGAGCTGAGTTCACGTCTCGCAGCCCCGTTTAAATAGGAAGCTCTTCATTACATCAGCCGAAAAGGTCTATTTTAAGCAGAAATCAGTGCCATGATAACAAAATCATTTAAAGGACTTAAAAAAACACATAATTCTTTGCAGAGAAAGTATAGATTTAACAAACGTAGAATTTGTAGCCCGATTCGATTGGGCTCCCAGTCGCTAGTTACAGATAAAAGCAAGCAGAAGGAAATAACAAGAATATTGGGAATACTGGGTGGGAAAAGAGAGGAGAGCAGGGCAGGACTGACAAGGGCAGGTGTCTCCTGTGATCAGGCTATCTGTGGTGTGCAAATTCTCAATGGTCTCCACGTAGCCTACTTATTAATAGTGCATTGTGTTTTCGGATGTCAAAGCCGTGAATGATGTCAAACCCGAGCTGACCATGTTCCCGTATAACTGAACATAACAATGCACAAATATGGCAACACTGGACTAAGACTTGGAGCTCATAATGTCCACAAAAACGCACCACGGACTTGAAATTCCTACTCTCAAAGTTCATGATCTTTCAAGTCCGAATCTGTCTGACTTCAGATGATCACAGCAATCCAAAATGCTCAGTAAGCACAGTAACACTTGTAATGGGCGGGCATGGCCAGTACCTGGCTGGGATGCCAGATGGATGGAAATACAGGGGGAGAAAACATCGGCAGGGCATTACCTCCCCCAGGACTGAAAAACCCACAATTGCTTAACTTGAGGCAGAATTTAAGAGTACTGGATAAAATCTGGTGGTCCTTTAAAGATAAAGAGGAGATCATGTACTGCTACTTTTATGTGGAGAATGAAACATGACTTTAAAAAATACATTTTTAAAAATCTTTGCTGTAAAATAAATGAATGAATAAATAATTGTGTAGAAAATCTGAGAAAGATTTTTTTTTCACGCCAAAGATTTTTTGATTTTTTCATCTGCAGATTTCTTCATCCCCTCCTTGAGCCGTCACCTTATCGTGCTGGAGGGGTTTTTGCGTGTCCCAATGATCCTAGGAGCTATGTTGTCCGGGGCTTTATGCCCCTGGTAGGGCCACCCAAGGCAAACTGGTCCTAGGTGAGGGATGAGACAAAGAGGTTCAAACCTCCAATGAAGAATAAAACTTGGACGACGTTTTCCCTTGCCCGGACGCGGGTCACCGGGGCCCCCCTCTGGAGCCAGGCCTGGAGGTGGGGCTCGATGGCAAGCGCCTGGTGGCCGGGCCTGCACCCATGGGGCTCGGCGGGCACAGCCGAAGAGGTAGCGTGGGTCCTCCTCCCATGGGCTCACCACCTATGGGAGGGGCCAAGGAGGTTGGGTGCAGTGTGAGTTGGGTGGTGGCGAGGCGGGACCTTGGCGGTCTGATCCTCGGCTACAGAAACTGGCTCTTGGGGCGTGGAATGTCACCTCTCTGAAGGGAAGGAGCCTGAGCTAGTGCGCGAGGTGAGAGGTTCCGCTAGATATAGTCGGACTCACCTCGACGCACAGCTTGGACTCTGGAACCAATCTCCTTGAGAGGGGCTGGACTCTCTACCACTCTGGAGTTGCCCCCGGTGAGAGGCGCCGAGCAGGTGTGGGCATACTTATTGCCCCCCGACTTGGAGCCTGTGCATTGGGGTTTACCCCGGTGGGCGAGAGGGTGGCCTCCCTCCGCCTTCGGGTGGGGAAGGGTCCTGACTGTTGTTTGTGCGTATGCACGAACAGCAGTTTGGAGTATCCACCCTTTTTGGAGACTCTGGAGGGAGTGCTAGAGGGCAGACCTTCTGGGGATTCCCTCGTTTTGCTGGGAGACTTCAATGCTCACGTGGGCAATGACAGTGAGACCTGGAAGGGCGTGATTGGGAGGAATGGCCCCCCCGATCTGAACCCGAGCGGTGTTTTGTTATTGGACTTCTGTGCTGCCATGGATTGTCCATAACAACACCATGTTCAAGCATAAGGGTGTTCATATGTGCACTTGGCACCAGGACACCCTAGGCCTCAGGTCGATGATCGACTTTGTGGTTGTGTCGCCGGACTTGCGGCCATATGTCTTGGACACTTGGGTGAAGAGAGGGGCGGAGCTGTCAACTGATCACCACCTGGTGGTGAGTTGGCTTCGATGGTGGGGAAGATGCGGTCAGACCTGGTAGGCCCAAGCGTGTTGTGAGGGTCTGCTGGGAACGGCTGGCAGAGTCCCCTGTCAGAAGTAGCTTCAACTCCCACCTCGGCAGAACTTCAACCACGCCCCGAGGGAGGTGGGGACATTGAGTCGAATGGGCCATGTTCCGTGCCTCTATTGTTGAGGCGGCTGACGGAGCTGTGGCCGCAAGGTGGTCGGTGCCTGTCGGCGGCAATCCCGAACCCGTTGGTGGACACCGCGGTGAGGGATGCCGTCAAGCTGAAGAAGGAGTCCTATAGGACTTTTTGTCCTGTGGGTCGCGGGAGCCAGCTGATAGGTACCGGCAGGCCAAGCGGAACGTGGCTTCGGTTGTTGATGAGGCAAAAACTCGGGCATGGGAGGAGTTTGAGAGGCCATGGAGAACGACTTTGGACGGCTTCGAGGAGATTCTGGTCCACCGTCCGGCGTCTCAGGAGGGAAGCAGTGCAGTGTCAACACCGTATATGGTGGGGATGGTGCGCTGCTGACCTCGACTTCGGGACGTTGTGGGTCGGTGGAAGGAGTACTTCGAAGACCTCCTCAATCCCACTAACATGCCTTCCAATGAGGAAGCAGAGCCTGGGGACTCTGAGGTGGGCTCTCCCATCTCTGGGACTGAAGTCACCGAGGTGGTCAAAAAACTCCTTGGTGGCAGGGCCCGGGGTGGATGAGATCGCCGGAGTTCCTTAAGGCTCTGGATGTTGTAGGACTGTCTTGGTTGACACGTCTCTGCAACATCGCATGGACATCGGGACAGTGCCTCTGGATTGGCAGACCGGGGTGGTGGTCCCCTCTTTAAAAGGGGACGGAGGGTGTGTTCCAACTATAGAGGGATCACACTCCTCAGCCTCCCTGGAAAAGTCTATTGGGGTTCTGGAGAGGAGGGTCCGTCGGATAGTGAACCTCGGATTCAGGAGGAACAGTGTGGTTTTAGTCCTGGCGGAACAGTGGACCAGCTCTTCACCCTTAGCAGAATCCTGGAGGGTGCATGGGAGTTTGCCCAACCAGTCTACATGTGTTTTGTGGACTTGGAAAAGGCATTCGACCGTGTCCCTCGGGGAATCCTGTGGGGGTGCTCCGGGAGTATGGGGTACGGACCCCTGATAAGAGCTGTTCGGTCTCTGTACAACGGTGTCAGAGCTTGGTCCGCATTGCGGCAGTAAGTCAGCCCGTTTCCAGTGAGAGTTGGACTCCGCCAGGGCTGCCCTTTGTCACCGATTCTGTTCATAACTTTTATGGACAGAATTTCTAGGGCAGCCAGGGTGTTGAAGGGGTCCGGTTTGGTGGACTCAGGATTGGGTCACTGCTTTTGCAGATGATGTTGTCCTGTTTGCTTCATCAGGCCGTGATCTTCAGCTCTCTCTGGATCGGTTCGCAGCTGAGTGTGAAGCGGCTGGGATGAGAATCAGCACCTCCAAATCCGAGAGCATGGTCCTCAGCCGGAAAAGGGTGGAGTGCCCTCTCAGGGTTGGGGGAGAGATCCTGCCCCAAGTGGAGGAGTTCAAGTATCTCGGGGTCTTGTTCACAGTGAGGGAAGAATGGAGCGTGAGATGACAGGCGGATCGGTGCGGCATCCGCAGTGATGCGGCTCTGCATCGGTCTGTCGTGGTGAAAAAGGAGCTGAGCCGTAAGGCAAAGCTCTCAATTTACCAGTCGATCTACGCTCCTACCCTCACCTATGGTCATGAGCTATGGGTAGTGACCAAAGAACGAGATCGAATACAAGCGGCTGAAATGAGTTTCCTTCGCAGGGTGTCTGGGCTTTCACTTAAAGATAGGGTGAGGAGCTCAGTCATCCGGGAGGGCTCAGAGTAGAGCTGCTGCTCCTTCGCATCGAGAGGAGTCAGATGAGGTGGCTCGGGCATCTGATCAGGATGCCTCCTGGACGCCTCCCTGGTGAGGTGTTCTGGGCACGTCCAACCGGGAGGAGGCCCCGGGGAAGACCCAGGACACGCTGGAGGGACTATGTCTCCCGGCTGGCCTGGGAACGCCTTGGGATTCTCCCGGAAGAGCTGGAAGAAGTGGTCGGGGAGAGGGAAGTCTGGGCTTCTCTACTTAAGCTGCTACCCCTGTGACCCGACCTTGGATAAGCGGAAGAAGATGGATGGATGGAAGGATTTCTTCATTTCTATGTTGATGTAATTGGCAGCTCTATTAGTCAGCCAGTCAGTAACTCTTCACTTCTCTCTATTCACACAATGGCTTACACAAGGAAAACAAAAGTCGTGGTGCCAAGGGAAGGGGCTGAGCAGCTGGAACACTGTGGGTCAATGCCAGTGTACCTGTGCTAGTAGCGCACTAGCTGCGGGTCAAGCCCAGACTACGTGATGTGGTACTAAAGGGAGATGATCCTCAGGTCGAAGTGCTGTTGCAGTGAACAGCGGAACAACCAAGTGGAACTCATCTGTAGCTAGTCTTGCTTTGGCCTTGTGTTTCTCTTTAGTTTGCATAGCTGGCCATCTAATTACCTGACAATGTTGTCACACCAGCAATTAATGTCTCGTTCCTCCATCTCAAGTAATGACCTGAGGTGGCACATTTCTCTCGACTTAAAGAAACAGAGCAGAGGGGAAAAGTACATCGTCATGCAGAAATAATTGAAGTCGTGAAACTAAAGAAAAACAGAATGTCAGGTTATATAGCGCCTTGATGTGTGGAGTACAAGTCACAGGAGGTTCTGCTCAAGCTTTATAACACTCTGGTGAGGCATCATCTGGAGTCCTGTGTACAGTTTTGGTCCACAACAAGGACAGAGCAACTCTAGAGGTGGTCCAGAGAAGAGCGACTAGGCTGATTCTGGGCTACAGGGGACAAGTTATGAAGAAAAGATTAAAAGAACTGAGCCTTTACAGTTTAAGCAAACAGAGATTAAGAGGTGGCATGACTTCTTCTTCTTTCAGCTGCTCCTGATAGGAGTTGCCACAGCAGATCATCTTCCATATCTTTCTCTCCTCTGCATCTTGCTCTGTCACACTCATTAGCTCATGTCCTCTCTCATCACATCCATAAACCTTCTCTTCAGCCTTCCTCTTTTCTTCGTGCCTGGCAGCTCTATCCTTAGCACCCTTCTCTCATTATACAGGACACCCGGTGGGGGTGACCGGCACAGTTTCTTCCACAGCGTCTGTGATAGGAGAGCTCCCTCTTAGAAGAGACAAAATGGTAGATGATTTAAAATTCCTCCTGTCTGTTTTGTCTTAGAGGATTTGGGTCACCTAGGGGGGTGACGGTCATTACTACCCCACTATCAACTGGCAGACAGAGTTTAGAGGCCATTAAGAGGCCTAACAGAATGTCAAGTTATATAGCGCCTTGATGTGCGGAGTACAAGTCCCAGGAGGTTCTGCTCAAGCTTTATAACACACTAGTGAGGCCTCATCTGGAGTCCTGGGTGCAGTTTGGGTCTACAAAAGGACACAGCAGCACTAGAGAAGATCCAGAGAAGAGCGACTAGGCTGATTTAGGGGCTACAGGGGATGAGTTATGAGAAAAGATTCAAAGAGCTGAGCCTTTACAGATTAAGAAAAAGAAGATTAAGAGGAGACCTGACTGAAGTGTTTAAAATCATGAAGGGAATTAGTGCGACTATAAAATAAGTTCATCAAGAACACGAGGGGCACTGTTGGAAACTTGTTAAGAGTATTTCACACAAAGGTTAGAAAGCTTTTCTTTACACAAAGAACGATAGACACATGGAATAAGTGACCAAGTAGTGTGGTGGACAGTAAGACTTTAGTGACTTTCAAAACTCGACTTGATGTTTTTTTGGAAGAAATAAGTGGAAAGAACTGGCGAGCTTTGTTGGGCTGAATAGCCTGTTCTCGTCTAGATTGTTCTATTATTCTAATATACAGTACATTAGACCAAAAAGAGTTTATCTTAACATTGTGAATGTTATTCACATCGAACATCTGAAAAGGCAGTGAAATCTATGGAAACATTAGTAAGATAGCATGTGAAACATAATTGCCTCTCACAGTGATCATAAGGTCACAGCTTTTCATATCTTGCATAATTAGAGACACCTGTTCGGTGTATTCTTACTAAAGATTAATGGCTACATTGTTGATTCATATTTTCCATTTCTTATATTATGCAATGTAAACATTTCTATACATCCTTACCATGACGTGGTCTAAGGATCTCCTTGCATTCGAAGGAAGATGGTAACCCACCAGGGAGAGAGGGGGCATTGGTGCTAACTGTGTTCTCTTTTTTCCCTGCAGCTCCCAGAAACCATAGACATAGAATTACTAGACGCCGCATGACCAGCAGCATCGTATGTCAATGGCACTGCCATATTGTTAGTGGCACTGCTGTGGAGTGAAGTAATGGATAAAGATGCTTCACGCATGTGCTGCTTGGGATTGTACAAACCACTGTGCACTCCAAACCAGATCTCGGGGGATTACAATTCATAGGTAAGGCTGAACAATTGTTTTGGTTATATTTGGCCATTAGAAAATCCTGTTTTATAATCTTAACTGTAGCTACGCAACGCTAAGCTAGCAAAGCTATGCATTTATGTGTTCAAGTGAGCCTCCAAACAACGTTTTGGCTAAACTTATTTAGTCACTAACTATGTAGATTGCTGTTAGCTGTTAACATTTCTCAAACTTTGAAGGTGTCCAAAAGAAATCCACCTCAGGAAGCAGTGATAAGTCAGGTAGCCCTTAGACGGGATTTAAAGAAAGTTGTTCTGTGATGTGTGCTGCGCTAGTTTGGTAACAGATGCTGTACCGGCATCATATGATCAAAGCTACCACCTGCTCATATTAAAAAAACAAAGGAGGTTTGATGATTCCTTCTGAGGGTCCAGTCAAGGTGGTAAAAGTAGCTGAGCGTGTTATCCGACAGTCGACATTAGGGCAAGCTGTCAGTGTATCTTTGATCAATCAGTTTGTTCAGGCTGAGATTGGTTCAGATGGTGTGTTTTTTTTCTCAAAGAGCACATCAAGGAAACACAGTTTGAAATTGACAACCATCATTTCATGCTCATGTCTTTAGTTGTGTCTGTCTTCTACAAATTAAGACTGCACCATATTGCCAGACTGAATACTCTCAAATTACAGAGTGGCAACACACAGAAAAAGCTATGTAGTTCTGTTTCAAGGATTTTAGATCCTATCCTGTATATATTTAATTAACCACATTCTGTGTGTGTGTGTAAGAAAGAGAGATTGAGAGAGGAATGAGTGAAATGTTTTCAGAAATTATTAAGCCAATTTGTATACAATAAATGTCATTGAGTGGATCATTTCACTGTTAAAAGAAAGAGCAGACTGCCAGTTGCAGTCTTACTATTTTGACTTTCAGAGACATTGGTCAAGTTTTCGTCTCAACAACAACAACAACAACAACAACAACAATAATAATAATAATAATAATAATAATAATAATAATAATAATAATAATAATAATAATACATTTTATTTAATAGGCGTCTTTCTTAGCACTCAAGGTCACCTTACAATAAAATTAAACAACATTAGTAAAATTAAAACAAGAGAATGATAAATCAAAAACCAATAATTAGCAAACAAAGATAACTGGCAGTAACAGTGCAAACTTAACAGTTGGTATGCCAGTTTGAAAAGATAAGTGTTGAGGGCAGTTTTAAAATGTGTTATTGAATCAAGTTGAAGGATATAAGAGGGAAGAGAATTTCCGAGTTGAGGAGCACAATGAGAGACACTCGAGCTCCCATAGCAGTGAGTCTGAAGTGTGGTACAGAAAGTCGAGCTGCAGATGAGGATCTGAGTGAACGAGAGGACTGTCAGTCTGGAGGAGATCAGTGAGGTTGTGGAGAGCTTTAAATGTTCAGAGCGGTATTTAGTATTGTATTCAGTAGTGAACAGGGAGCCAGTGAAGTTGAGAGAGAATCGGTGTAATATGTTCAGTGGATTTAGAACAGAAGGTTATTATCCTGGCAGCAGAATTTTGAATATGTTGTAAGCCATGGATACATTTTTGTGGGATGCCAGATAGAATAGCATTACAGTAATCTATATGTGAGGTGACTCGGGTATTAACCGATACTTCAATACTGTGTTACGTAAGAACAGGATGAATTCTAGAAATGTTTCAGAGATGGAAGAAGGCAGTCCAGGAAATGTTACTTATATGGGAGGAATTATTTAATATTATTTAATAATTGCCATTATTAGTGTATAAATGGATATAAATAATTGCATTTAAAGGATTCACCAAAATCTGTTGTATGTAAACGATACTGTTTTATTGTTTTGTCATCAGAAAACCCGGCGTCCACCTCTACCTGTATTAGTTTAAATGGCACTTCTGCCACTTGCAATATGGCGGATGCACTGACATATCACGTTGACTGGGCAACACAGTGAATGCGGCGTATATCTATATATGTCTATGCCCAAAACCTCCCAATGAGGGAAATTAGCTCCGCCTCTTCCGGTCCACCCATTATAAAAAGCCCAGCTACCTCCACTGAGTTGTCTTTTTGAGGCCGGTTCCAGACTAGTGAGACCTTTACAGAAACCCTCCATTTGTTGCTATGGCTAAAGTTAAAGCTGAATTTATTTTCTGTTTTGTACCCTGTGGGATTACACTCACCTAAAGAATTATTAGGAACACCATATTAATACGGTGTTTGACCCCCTTTCACCTTCAGAACTGCATTAATTCTACGTGGCATTGATTCAACAAGGTGCTGAAAGCATTCTTTAGAAATGTTGGCCCATATTAATAGGATAGCATCTTGCAGATGATGGAGATTTGTGGGATGCACATCTAGGGCACGAAGCTCCCGTTCCACCACATCCCAAAGATGCTCTATTGGGTTGAGATCTGGTGACTGTGGGGGCCATTTTAGTACAGTGAACTCATTGTCATGTTCAAGAAACCAATTTGAAATGATTCGAGCTTTGTGACATGGTGCATTATCCTGCTGGAAGTAGCCATCAGAGGATGGGTACATGGTGGTCATGAAGGGATGGACATGGTCAGAAACAATGCTCAGGTAGCCCGTGGCATTTAAACAATGCCCAATTGGCACTAAGGGGCCTAAAGTGTTCCAAGAAAACATCCCCCACACCATTACACCACCACCACCAGCCTGCACAGTGGTAACAAGGCATGATGGATCCATGTTCTCATTCTGTTTACGCCAAATTCTGACTCTACCATTTGAATGTCTCAACAGAAATCGAGACTCATCAGACCAGGCAACATTTCTCCAGTCTTCAACTGTCCAATTTTGGTGAGCTCTTGCAAATTGTAGCCTCTTTTTCCTATTTGTAGTGGAGATGAGTGGTACCCGGTGGGGTCTTCTGCTGTTGTAGCCCATCCGCCTCAAGGTTGTGCGTGTTGTGGCTTCACAAATGCTTTGCTGCATACCTCGGTTGTAACGAGTGGTTATTTCAGTCAAAGTTGCTCTTCTATCAGCTTGAATCAGTCGGCCCATTCTCCTCTGACCTCTAGCATCAACAAGGCATTTTTCGCCCACAGGACTGCCGCATACTGGATGTTTTTCCCTTTTCACACCATTCTTTGTAAACCCTAGAAATGGTTGTGCGTTAAAATCCCAGTAACTGAGCAGATTGTGAAATACTCAGACCGGTCCGTCTGGCACCAACAACCATGCCACGCTCCAAATTTCTTAAATCACCTTTCTTTCCCATTCTGACATTCAGTTTGGAGTTCAGGAGATTGTCTTGACCAGGACCACACCCCTAAATGCATTGAAGCAACTGCCATATGATTGGTTGATTAGATAATTGCATTAATGAGAAATTGAACAGGTGTTCCTAATAATCCTTTAGGAGAGTGTATGTTAATTGTCAGAAGGCACTTGTTTAAGTTTATAGAAGAAAATCAGGGAATTAAACAGGACTACCCGGCAGGTGTCGCAAATATTTCTCGCTTGTTCCGGTTCTGTTTGGTCCTGTGCTCAGCCAGCTCACATCACATATCATACACTGTGCACGGGGCCCATCATTAGTGGGCCCTTTGTGTTGTTTTGGGGGTTCACAAACCTGTGCGATTCAAGAGCTCAGCTGGACAGCCAGTTAGTTTGCATGTCTTGATCATTTTGATTTACTTTCCTTGAGTCAGGTAGCTCCTCCCACAGCCCTAAACTTAACCATAGGGTAACTGGATGTATCACATGACATTCAGGAGCTGAAATTGAAACCTGGCCCGATGTGCACCTACCATGTGATGGAGGTGCACTGCTTCGTGATTTTCTGGGTCATATTCTTCTGAGCTTATGCTTAAAGACTGAAGGTTTTATTTTGATATTTGCCACGATAAAGGTTTGAATTTCTAACAAAAGGCATTTTAAGTAACTTTATAGCAAAAAATGAAAAGCAAACCTTGGTTTAAGAATAAAAGTAAAACATCTTTTAAAGTGTGCTGGTCATTCTATTGTTATGCTCAGTCTAAGTTAATGACGAACTAAGAAGGTAACATACGGTCAACGCAAAGCATTGAAAATGACAACGAACGTGCATGTCTCGCATTTAGCACACTTTTTAAACATCTAGAAAAGTCCCATACTCCTATGTTGACAGGACTGTCCATCAGATGAATGCTTTGTCAGAAAGAAGCATGCAGTTTTAAATGCTGCTTATTGAACATTCGCTCTTTTGGAAGTAAAGCTGTTTTGGTAAATGATATTATATTAAGTACAAAATCAGATCTGTGTCTTCTCACTGAAACCTGGCTTGGTAAATGTGACACTGTTCCCCTAGATGAGGCGTCACCAGATGGATACTCATTCCTTCATAAGTCTAAAGATTCTGGTCGAGGAGGAGGACTTGGAATAGTTCATTGTAACAAAATGCAAATCACTTCTAAAAATCTACGCAACTTTACATCCTTTGAGGCATTAATTTTAAATGTGAAAACAGATTTCAACACAATTATAGTGCTATTCTACAGACCACCAAGGCCATATTCATTGCTCATGACTGAATTTAGCAAACTTCTATCTGATTTGGCTATAAATTACTGTATGATCACGTAGTACTGATGGGGGATTTTAATATACACATTGAAGTGGAAACTGACACTTTTAGCAAATGTTTTACATATTTGTTAAATTCAGTAGGATTTTGTCAGATTGTCAAAAGGTCCAACTCATAATCATAACCACACATTAGATTTAATTATCTATACTAATAAAAGGTGAAGCCCTCACTCACTCACTCACTCATCACTAATTCTCCAACTTCCCGTGTAGGTAGAAGGCTAAACTTTGGCAGGCTCATTCCTTACAGCTTACTTAAAAAAGTTAGGCAGGTTTCATTTTGAAATTCTACGCATAACGGCCACAACTGAATCTTACTTACATACATATATACGTCCTTAGCCTGCAGCTCGGTTGCCATGTGAGGCGGAGTTGCGTCCCCCATCACCACACCTCTGACGTAGTTGGCTGCCTGCCCATATAAGGACGTCCGTCAGCAGCAATCCAAGTGGTGAGAAAACAGTAAAAAGGAGGCGTGTCAGACGTCGTGCTACATTTTCTGATGCAGCTAGATGGAAACAACTTTGTGACGCTGCCGCCAAATACTCACAGGAAATCCACAATTTCATAGAGATGCTGCCGCTAAATACTCACAGGCAAATCCACAATTTCATAGAGACGCTGCCGCTAAATACTCGCAGGCAATTTCACAAGTTCAAAGACACGCTGCCGCTAAATATTCGCAGGCAAATCCATAAGTTAATACCAGGAATGCCTATTAAAATTTTAGATTCACGAGTAGCAATTTGGGTGGTGCGATGTCTATTGAGGTGATCACCATCGATCAATGAACTGTCACTTACCGAGTGGTTTCCATGCCCAGAGATGTTGCCCGCCTTTTCCATTCTCTTTGTTACATATTGCACGGCCATATCAGGCTCACTCTTGATATCCGGAGGAACATTGTGTCTTATGAATTGAATGACTGGGACAGGTTCAAGGTGTGAACTGATGACGGTACAGGAGATAATTAGACTACACAGGAGCACTAGAAGAGTGAAATGCTTAAGCCCTTCACCTATGGATCTGCATGTGAGTTGGCGGCTGCCACTGAATTGTTCGGTTGTCGCTTTCAAGTGTACCGAAATGGCCAAATATTTTACACCTTTGGCCAACCGCCAATGCCTCTTAAACATCTTAGATTCACAGGTGACGATTTCAGTAGTGGACACTTTGATGTTTATGAATGTTTAAACTCTCAAAAGCTGGATGTGAAGTTATCGATGAAGCCGGTTGTATGCTTACAACGCTTGACAGATGCCGAATGTCACTTCAACACAACAAGTCCTACAAATACTGTGGTAATTGAAACAAACCATGAAACTCAAACCGATTATGACAGCAGCAATCCAAGCTGTGAGAAAACAGTAAAAAGGAGGCGTGTCAGACGTCGTGGTACATTTTCTGATGCAGCTAGACGAAAACAACTTTGTGACGCTGCCGCCAAATTCTCGCAGAAAAATCCACAAGTTCATAGACACGCTGCCGCTAAATATTCGCAGGCAAATCCACAACTTAATACCGGGAATGCCTGTTAAACATCTTAGATTCATGAGTAGCGATTTGGGTAGTGAACACTTCAATGAATGAAACCTGTTATCTTTACAACGGTTGACAAACACGGAATGTAACTTGAACACAACTCATCCTCCAAATACGAACCTGATTGAAAGAAATAATGATAATCAAATCCTTGATGACAGCAACACTCATAACAGTCACAAAACAATTACATTGACAATCATGTTACGTTATTTTTAAAATATTTCCTTTTCTTTTTCATAACTTCTTTAACACACTACTTCTCCACTGCGAAGTGCGGGTATTTTGTTAGTAACTTATAAAGTTGAAATTCAAAATTTAAATATTACTCCATTAATTGAAGTTACCATATTTCCGATCACTACTTAATTACGTTTGATTTAGTTCTGCCCATGCCAACGGACTCACAGATTAAAACAAAGACAGTGCGACATCTAGATTATAATTCTGCTTCAAAATTTATAGATACTTTGAGTAAGTCGAGTGTAATTGTGGAAAACGATTTAGATCAGTTAGCATCAAACATAAGCGTGGAAAACAATTTAGATCAACTAATATCACATTATAATGTGACCTTGAGAGATGCTCTGGACACAGTGGCTCCCCTAAAAACAAAAGTGATCAAAGCACATAGAAACTCTCCCTGGTTTAATGAAAATACTCGAGCTCTTAAATTAGAGTGTCGAAAACTGGAGCGCAGATGGAGAACAACAAAGCTACATGTCTTTCAAATTGCATGGACAGAGAGTGTTAATAAATATAAAAAAGCCCTCTTTAAAGCTCGCTCAGAATACTATTCTACAATAATAGATAGCAATAATAAAAATCATCGGGTCCTCGGATACTGTTTAGAACAGTGGCTAAATTAACAAATGGCAATTCAGATCAACAGTGCAAAATACCAACAGATATTAGCAGTACAGACTTTATGAACTTCTTCAACGAGAAAATATAATATCCCAGATCTCAGCATCACAGTACAAACCAAATACTAGCTTAGCAGACCCTGTCTCACATTGCATTCAGCAATTAAGTCATTTTAATCTTGTAACTGAGCAGGAAGTCTTAACTTTAATTTCTAAAATGAAGCCCACTACTTGTTCACTACTTGACAACAAAACTAATAAAAAGTGCCATGGATGTTCTCTAGTCTAAACATTATCAGTAGTTCATTATTGCATGGCACAGTACCTGATGCACTAAAAGTGTCAGTCATTAAACCTTTACTTAAAAAGTCAGACCTAGACCCACACATACTAAATAACTATAGGCCTATTTCAAATGTACCCTTTCTCTCTAACATACTAGAAAAAGTAGTCGCCAGTCAGCTTCAGTCACATCTTATGCATTACAATTTATTTGAGAAATTCCAGTCTGGTTTTCGCACTGGTCATAGTACAGAAATGGCACTAACACGGATTGTAAATGACATTCTGATATCCTCTGATGAAGGAATCTCCACTGTAATTATGTTGTTAGACTTAAGTACAGCGTTTGACACCATTGACCATTCGATTTTACTGCACAGGCTAGAAAATTATGTTAGGCTTACAGGCCCCGTGCTCGCTTGGTTTAGGTCTTATTTATCAAATCGATTCCAATATGTACAGAAATGTGCTGACAGTACTCCATCATTATACACAGAAGTTCAATATGGTGTCCCAGGGCTCAGTACTGGGACCTTTACTGTTTTCACTTTACATGCTTCCACTGGGATCTATCATTAGGAAACATAATGTTAATTTTCACTCGTATGCAGATGACACCTAGTTATACCTTACATTTAAACCAAATAAGGTTCCTCAGATGTTGTCTTTAATTAGTTGTGTTAGTAAATTAAAGGAGTGGATGAATGAGACCTACTTGTCTTTAAATACAGATAAAACAGAGATGTTAATTGTTGGAGGGAATGACGCTGATCACAACAATATTTTGTCGTCATTTAACTCAGTTGGAATCCCAATTAATTTTACTGAATCAGCCCGCAATCTAGGAGTTATCTTTGACTCTAGCATGTCATTTAAAGCACACATTACAAAGTTGTCCAAATCATGTTTCTTCCATCTTAAAAATGTTAGGAAATTAAGGCGCTTCCTAAATAAACAGGATTCTGAGAAATTAATTCATGCATTTATCTCTAGTAGGACTGACTACTGCAATGCGGTGTTCACTGGATGTTCAAACTGTTCTCTATACAGCCTCCAGTTAATCCAAAATGCGGCTGCAAGAATTATCACAAGAACAAGAAAATATGAACACATAACCAGTTCTTAAATCCCTACACTGGCTCCTGGTTAAGTTTAGGGCAGATTTCAAAATCCTCCTTTTAACATATAAAGCATTAAATGGCCAAGGTCTGGCTTACTTATCTGAATTTATCATGACTTACAAACCTGAGCGCACATTAAGATCTCAAGATGCCGGTCTGCTTATAATTCCAAGGATTAATAAAATAACAGTGGGAGGTCGAGCTTTTAGTTACATGGCCCCTAAACTGTGGAATGGTCTGCCTGCTTCTATAAGAGATGCCACTTCGGTCTCAGCTTTTAACACCAGGCTTCCTCCTGGGACCTTCCACACGGCCTCAACCTCCTCTACAAAACAGAACTTTTATACATGAAAACCACTATCCTGCAAAGAACTGAAAATCTCATACTGACCTCTAAGGATTTATGAAACATTCTGACCTGTCATTGTTTACACACGTCTTAAACAACTATTATCATACACTGATAATTTCTCTATTATCTATATCTATTATTTATTATTTATTTACTTATTATATTACATATCTTACACATCAATATTGCTGCTACTTGTTTGTCCTATCTTTGCACAATGTCTTGTCTTGTTTGTTTGTGTTTTAATTATAAATTTTAAAATTTTTATTCTATTTTTAATTTACTATTTGCACATCATGTTGTTACACTGTGGACCCTGAGCTTCGCAATTTCGTCTATCTGTATACTTGTATATGGTTGAGATGACAATAAAGTTCACTTTGACTTTTGACTTTGACTTTTAAATCCCGGCTGAAGAATCACTCGTCTATTGGAAAAACTAGACCATTACGAATAATCCTCCCTCCGTCCGGTAGATGGCAGTGTTTAACTAATTAACATCACTGTGCTTGACCTTTTTCCTCGTGTCGCTCTCTGCTGACTCGTTTTTTTTTTTTTCGTTGTTTATTTCCGCTCCCAGACAGATGCGTGTCTGCACTGTCGAGACAAAAGCTTCAAAAAGTAGAGAAAAAGAGCGGTGAGGAGGAGTAGATGTGACGGTGAGCAACAGGAGAATCAGGCAAAAGGTGAGAATACCGTGTGGGAGACGAAAAATTAAATAAAACTAAAACTTGGAGCAGGCATGTCGTGGTGACAGAAAGGCGGGAGCAGTGTGGGGACGACTGAAGGAGATAAAGCCGCGGTGTCGTGCTGTCGGCAGGCGGACAGTCCGAGTCGGACATTAAAGTGCGAGCGACTCACGGACTCGGAGCTCCGACTCGAATTTTCTGAGCTGGAACGTAACGGAAGTGCTCTCAGCTCAGTTAACTGCGGAAAATAAGAAACGGAACCTGAGCGAGCAGGAAGCGAAGTGCTGTCGTTGAATTGCATTTGTAGCGAAGTGATATACGCTCAGTGCCGGTAGTTTGCTCTTTATTTCAAGTGTACGGTATATCTCTGCAAATGTCCGAGTCTTCCTTTGGTCAATTCCGGGTACTTGGAGTTCCAGGATGGCGGCTGCGGGCTTCAGATATGCCAAGCTCGTTTATTTTAAAATTAATCAAGTAATCAAATTGCTTATTTCACAATAACTAAAATATCAACAGCGACTTCCGAACAGTCCGATTGTGAATGCTTGGGGTTTTGGGGGGCGGGGCGCTTCCTATCTGTGTACGCATAGGTACAGTGGCGTGCTAAAATATTCAGGCCCATTACAAGTGACCATCTACTCTGCAGGACGAAAGATTTGTACGCATCTTTATCCATTCACGATTTGGAATGTGAACTCTTATCCAGTAACAATGCCTTTTCCAAGTTCAACGAAACCATTTTCTGTAGATGTTGATCAGAAGAAGAAAAACTCCAAAGTTATTGTTTGCATGCGTATTCAATTCCTACGTCCACCTTCACACTTTGTCGAGAACTCTTTTGCTGCAATAACAAGCTTTTGGGTACGTTAAGTATGTCCAAGTTTTGCACGTTGTTAGCGAGTGATTCTAATCCGTTTCTTCTTCTAGAGACCCTCTAGGTGGGTGGGATGACACCTCTGGATAGCAGTTTTCAAGTCGTGTCACAGATTCTCAGTCAGATTAAGATGAGGGCTTTGACTCGGCCAGTCCAAAACATTCCCCTTTCTGTTTGTGAGCCATTCCAGTGTCACTTTGGCCTTCTGCTTAGGATCAATGTCATGCTGAAAGATGAATCTTTTTCCGAGCTTGTAGGGTCATAGCAGACTGGAACAAGTTCTCCTGCAGTATTGTGTGGTATTCGTGTCCTTCCATTGTCCCTTCCACTCTGACAAGATTCCCACTCCCAGCATCCCCATCGCCTGATGCTGCCTCCACCATATTTCACCATAGGTTCGGTGGTACTTGAGACCTGGCCAGTGTTCATTTTATGCCACACATAACTCTTATAAGTCTGCCCAAGATGTTCTATTTTGGTCTCATCTGACCATAGAACCTTCTCCCCACATCTTAAACTGGGGTCTTTCTCATGCTTTGTAGCAAATGCCATTTGTGCGCTTATGTGGACCTTCTTAAGGAATGGCTTCTCTCTTGCTCCCCTCACCCCTGAGGTGGCTCTTCAGTTAATCTACAGAAAATGGTCTGACTTTGGACATGACTTGTTACAGCGTAAGAGTTCACATAAAAAAATCTGCATGGATAAATGTGTGGACAAATCTTTTTGTCGTGCAGAAAATTTGGATGACTTTCCAGGGGGTTGAATACTTTTGCATGCCAGATAGATTGACAGAATTTAATTTGTCTCCATGTGTAATTTTTTTTTTTTTTATTTACTAAAGCTCTTTTAATAAATACAAAAGTCCAGAAAAAAAAAGTGAGAAGTATAATACATCATATGTCATATAGTGCCTGTTATCTGTCGACTGTGAACAGAAACTCATCTGCTCATATTGGCTTATGTTGTTGTAATTAAAGCTACACTATATTGCCAAAAGTATTGGGACCTCCCTCCAGATCATTGAATTCAGGTGTTCCAATCCCTTCCATGGTCACAGGTGTATAAATGCGAGCCCATCGGCATGCAGACGTCCTCTTCAAACATTTGGGACAGAATGGGTCGCTCTCAGGAGCTCAGTGAATTCAAGCCTGGTGCCCTGATAGGATGCCACTTGTGCAATGAGTCCATTCGTGACATTTCCTCACCACTAAATATTCCACCATCAACTGTATTATAACAAAGTAGAAGCAACTGGGAACAACAGCAACTCCGCCACAAAGTGGTAGGCCACGTCAAATCACAGAGCGGGGACAGCACATGCTGAGGTGTGCAGAAGTCAACAACTTTCTGCAGAGTCGATAGCTACAGACCTCCAAAAGCTCAAGAACGGTGCAGCGTAGAGAGAGAGAGAGCTTCATGGAATGAATGGGGGTCTCCATGGCCGAGCAGCTGCAGCCAAGCCTGACATCACCAAGTGCAATGCAAAGCGTCAGATGCAGTGGTGTAAAGCCCACCAGACGCCCCTGGACTCGAGAGCAGTGCAGATGTGGAGTGACGAATCACGCAATACGATGGATGAGTCTGGCCAGGAGAACGGGACTCGCCTGACTGCATTGTGCCAAGTGGAAAGTTTAGGGGATTATGGTGTGGGGTTGGGCTCGGCCCCTTAGTTCCAGTGAAAGGAACTCTTAATGCTTCAGCATACAAAGCCATTTTCGACAACTTTGTGGTGAACAGTTTGGGGATGGGAACATGACTGGGAAGGCACCAGTGGACAAAGCAAGGAGCGAGTTTGGTGTGGCTACACAGAGCCCTGACTTCAACCCGACAGAACACCTTTGGGAGACGGCGAGCGAGGCAGGCCATCTCCTCCAGCATCAGAGCCTGACCTCACCAATGCTCTCCTGGTCACCAATTCCCACCAACACGCTCCTACACCTTGTGGAAAGCCTTCCCAGAAGAGCTGAAGCTGTTAGAGCTGCGAAGGGTGGGCCGACTCCATGTTAAAGCCTATGTGTTAAGAAGGGGATGTCATTAAAGTTCATGTGTGTGTAAAGGCCGGCGTCCCAATACTTTTGGCAATGACAGAATCCGACTATTTGGGTTTTAATATGAATTATACTTGTCTACTACCTGTCAAAAGTTTTAGAACGCCTCAGTTTTTCCAGTTCTTCTTCAAATTTAATCGGTTGAAATGCAATGAATGGCTTAAAATGGTGAAAAGGGAAGCATTAAACTTCCAGAGGTTTACATTTAAAGTTTAGCTTAGCAAAAACTGAACGAAAAGGGAATTTCAGAATATTTCAAATCGGCCTTCATCAGGGAACAACTAATAGGTTACAACTTACAGATGTCCTGCAGCAGTGAAAGTAGTTGAAGCAAACAATTTGTACAGGGGTCCCAACTTGCGCTGATTACTTCAAAACCTCTCTGTTCTGTCTTAAAGCAAACTGTGTCACTACACCCTCTGAAATATTACTTGGACATGTGGTATACGTATAAATTGGTTTAAAGTGAATAAAATGAAGCATTTAAAGTTTTGTTTTCCCCCTTTTCCCTATCTTGGTTTTTTTAACCAGCTAGGCTTTGTTTCCATATCAAGTAGATTGTTACTCCAGAATCTGCCGAGAGCTTCTTTGGCTAACATGGTCGGTTCATAACATTTTAAATCTCAGATAAAAAAAAAAAACTTAATTGGTAGTTTTTGTGTTTAGTTCATGTGCTCAAGTCATTTGTGAAGACATTATGAAGTAATTCTATCACTTTTGTTTGAACAGATATAAAGGAAGCCCCCTTCCCAGTTTGCATGTCCATGCAGTGAAGTGTCTAATGGCTGCCAGGCCAGGGCTGCCCACATGAGAAGGGACTCTTAGGAGAGAAAATCAGACATTTGGGGGAAGAGAAGAGTTTTCCACAGAGCCATGGATTTAGTCAAAGAGAATGGTGTGCACGAGCGACTGGTGCACATTAAAGAAGAGGACTGTGAGTGGGGTGAACCCGAGTATTTGTGTGTCAAGCTGGAGGATTGCGAAGGAGGAATTTCCGTTTTGAAAGAGGAGGAGCTCAAGGAGGAGACGGTGGACATTAAAGTTGAGCATTCAGAAGAGTTCTCAGTTAATGTTGGACTGCAGAGACATGAAACCGGGAACGATTTCAAGCGCGATATTTATGAAGAGTCTCCTTACAGGTTTCAGTCCTGGGTCACTAATACGGGACAACTGGCTGCCCAGCAGAATTCTGTGGAACTGAAATCCGAGGTGTCTGAGGTGGAAGAGAAAATCAATGAGGGAAACAAGAAAAAGGAAGAACAGAAAGTCGAAATAAGTAAGTAATATGATTCTTCTTTCAGCTTCTCCCGTTAGGTGTCCCCACAGCGGATCATCTTCTTCCATATCTTTCTGTCCTCATCATCTTGCTCTATCACACCCATCACCTGCATGTCCTCTCTCACCTCATCCATAGACCTTCTCTTAAGCCTTCCTCTTTCCTGGCAGCTCTATCCTTAGCACCCTTCTCCCAGTATTTTTGTGATCTCTCCTCTGCACATGTCCAAACCAACACAATCTCGCCTCTCTGACTTTGTCTCCCCACTTGACCTGACCCTCTAATGTCTCTTATTTCTAATCCTGTTTATCCTCATCACACCCAATGCAAATCTTAGAATTTTTAACTCTGCCACCTCCAGCTCTGTCTCCTGCTTTCTGGTCAGTGCCACCGTCTCCAGCCCATATAACATAGCTGGTCTCACTACCGTCCTGTAGACCTTCCCTTTCACTCTTGCTGATATCCGTCTGTCACAGATCACTCCTGACACTCTTCTCCACCCACTCCACCCTGCCTGCACTCTCTTTTTTCACCTTTCTTCCACAATCCCCATTATTCTGTACTGTTGATCCCAAGTATTTAAACTCCTCCACCTTCATCAACTCTACTCTCTTCATCCTCACCATTCCACTGACCTCCCTCTCATTCACACACATGTATTCTGTCTGGGTGGTCCTACTGACCTTCATTTCTCTCCTCTCATATCTCCACCTCTCCAGAGTCTCCTCAACCTGCTTCCTACTCTCACTACAGATCACAGTGTCATCAGCAAACATCACAGTCCACGGGACTCCTGTCTAATCTCATCTTTTCATTATCATCGTTTCCCTTATAACCAATTAGGGATAAATTAAGGGAGGTGACTATTAGAGCACTGAAGGAATGGCTGCTGACAAATGGAGCCTTTCACACCTACGTGAATGATAAATTAAAAGTCAGTCATTTCAGGGAGTAATTGCCATTAATTCAGTTTAGTTGAGTTTATTTTGGTATTGTGCTCTTTACTGAGTGCTGGCCCAGAGCTCTGCGACAAGTTTTCAGACAAAATGCAAATGAGTGCATATTAACAGCACTGCTTTGTTTAAACCTGCAGAAAACAAGTAGAAACTGAGTATCGTAAATGGAAACGATCACCACCTGTCCATTGATTCATTGTTGAACTCTGGCCAGTAGACAATTGAAGGAAAGAAAATAAAAACTTCGGTCAACAGAATAGAACAATTTGGACGAGAACAGGCCATTCAGCCCACCAAAGCTCACCAGTCCTATCCACTTATTTCTTCAGTCAAGTTTTGAAAGTCCCTAAAGTTTTACTTTCCACCATACTACTTGGCTGCTTATTCCAAGTGTCTATCATTCTTTGTGTAGAGAAAAACTTCCTAATATTTGTGTGAAGTTTCCCCTTCACAAGTTTCCAACTGTGTCCCCGTGTTCTTGATGAACTCATTTTAAAGTCACCATCTTAATCCACTGGACTAATTCCCTTTATAATTCTAAACACTTCAGTCAGGTCTCCTCTTAATCTTCTTTTCCTTAAACTGTAATCTTTCCTCATAACTCATCCCCTGTTGCCCTGAATCAGCCTAGTCGCTCTTCTCTGGACCTTTTCTAGTGCTGTTTTGTCCTTTTTGGAGGCCCAAACTGCACCCAGGACTCCAGATGAGGCCTCACCAGTGTGTTATAAAGCCTGAGCAGAACCTCCTGGGACTTGTAATGCACACATCAAGGCGCTATATAACATGACATTCTGTTAGTCTTGAAGTCTAGTTTTGAAAGTCCCTAAAGTTTTACTTTCCACCCAAATACTTGGTCATGTATTGCAAGTGTCTATCATTCTTTGTGCAAAGAAAACTTCCTAATGGTTTTGTGAAAGTTACCCTTAAGTTTCCAACTGTGTCCCCGTGTTTTTGATGAACTTCTTTTAAAGTCACGCTTGTTCAATGTTATATTTTCACCCATTAAGTCTTATTATTCACCCCAGAGATGATGATCTTATTTTTGGACACAGAAAATGCATTTCTCATGGTTGAATGGGATTACCTATTCACCACATTGCACAAATTTGGGTTCGGCCCTAACATATGTGCATGGATCAAACTATATCTCGATCTCGATCTCGATACAGTGGAACCTCGGTTCACGAACGTCTCAGTACACATACGAATCGGTTTACGACCAAACAGTTCGCCAAACTTTTGCCTTGGTTCACGACCACACACTCGGTATACGAACAAGCCAGTTTCCCTTTTGGTTTGTACATGTTCAGTCCCTCCCTGTGCAGCGAGCGTTTGTAGTCTGTTTTCCTGACGAGTGCTGTTTCTTCACTGTGAAGTCTCGCCATTTTTGCAGCATCATTATGTCGATTCCTGTAGCTTCTGCTTGTGGCTCAATGTAATTAATTGCAGTTTCTAGCCTTAACTCCGTCACTAATATAGTAAACATCCGTACGAGCGTATACTGTTTACTACAGCATTGTGACTGTGTGTGTGTGTTTGTGCTGTGACATGCGAGTCCCCGTCTTGCACCCGAAAACTCAAAGCTGAGTCTCAGTACTTTTAGCAACATCAGCTTTATTAAACTTGAAACAGCAACAGCGCGGTTATTTAATGTAGCGGGATCTTTCATTCTCCTATACACAGACACAGCAGTCAGGCAGGATCGGGGGGAAAGTAATACTGAGCCCAGGGCATTTATAATGTCCCTTGTTCCTTGTATCATCCATCAACGGCAGGCGCTTATAGCATGTCCACAATCTTTTCGGATTGGCTTTTACATCGAACTGCTACAGCGCTGGGAGACTGCGATTGCTTTGGGACGCTCTTCCGCATGTCGTCCTGTTGGGTGGAATCCCACATGAGTTTAGAAACTTGCACCAGCCATGATTCTTTTTAAAGGTAAAGTGCAGGTTAATTTGCTTTATGTATTTTTACTTTATATTTTGTATTAATCATTTTTATATGAATAGTTTTGGGTTGTGGAACGAATCATCTGAGTTTCCATTATTTTTTATGGGGAAATTCGCATTATTATACGACTGCTTTGGACTGCAAGTACATTTCCAGAACGAATTATGCTCGCAAACCGAGGTTCCACTGTAATTAGCTGCGGATGAGTCGGAAGCAACAAAAAATAGACTACGCTCACACCTGCAACTTGCAGTTCTTGTTGCCGATTGATGAGTATTTTTTCTTTTTTTTTTTTTTTTGTGGTGGGATGTCGGATAATGCGGAATGTTGGATAAGCGAAGGTAGGATAAGCGAGACTCTACTTTATTTTTATATACTGTATATATATATATATATATATATATATATATATATATAGATATATATATATATATATATATAGAGAGAGAGATAGATAGATAGATAGAGATATATATATAGAGATAGAGATATATATATAGAGATAGATAGATAGATAGAGATATATATATAGAGATAGATAGAGATAGATATATATAGATATACTAGCAAAATACCCGCGCCTCGCAGTGGAGAAGTAGTGTGTTAAAGAAGCAATGAAAAAGAAGAGGGAACATTTTGAAAATAACATAACATGATTGTCAATGTAATTGTTTTGTCACTGTTATGAGTGATGAGTGTTGCTGTCATATATATATATATATATATATATATATATATATATATATATATATATATATATACACACACACATATATATTTTGCTCTCCATAAAAATATATCCTGTCTGAATTATAGAAGTTAGAAATAAAGTAAACGTTAAAAGAACAAACATTCAAATTTCTTTACTCTTATGTAATTTTATATAATAAAAAAAACTTACATTTTAAATATCCCAAAAGATTTTGCTCTCCATAAAAATATATCCTGTGAAAATTATACAAATTCAAATATGAACATGCTGCATAACAAAACCTGGAAATATAAATAAAATGTGTTCCTTTCAGCAATAACAAATCAAATCATTCAGTTGTCTTTGCTCAGATGTCATTTTAGAGCTGGACGCCTGGCATCTTTTTTTGGCCACAGGTTCGTTTCTGTTTGCTGTGAGGTTCTGTGTTGTGGAGATTCTCAGGATCGATTGCAGGTGCTCATCAGTGAGGCGACTCCTGTGTGCTGTTTTGTTAGTCTTCATGACTGAGAAGAGCTTCTCACACAGATATGTGCTACTAAACATGCACAAGGTTCGAGCCACATGTAGACGGAGCTGGAGCATTTCTGCAGGAATGGAGTGAATAAACTGTGCGGGCCCTGCAGTATCGTACTTTGCCTTCAGTGTGCCATTACACTGCAGCTCAATCACCTCCATCTGAATCTGCACAGGCGCAGTTTCCACATCGACGGCAAATGGGTTGTGAAACAACTGAAAATTCTTTTTTTGTTCTTCAAAGTCACCAAAGCGCCGTGCGAACTCAGTGCGCAGTGCGCTCAGTTTATCAGCAAAGTGCGTATTTGGGAACACCGTTGTGACGACTTGGTTTAACATTACTTGGCAACAGGGAAAGTGGGGCAAGGTGCACTGGTGCATTTGTGTCTCCCATAAAAGCAGCTTCACTTGAAATCACTTTGTGATTGTGCACGGGTAAAAACGTCTGCTGAAGTGTCAGATTCTTCTTTAACTCTTCTGCTTTCTGTATCTTGTGCATTGCATTCAGGTCTTTCAGGTTATCCTGATGTTTTGTCTCATAGTGCCATCTTAGATTCAATTCTGTAATTACAGCCACATTAGCTCCACAAATGAGACACACGGGTTCAGTAAACATATACTCAGCCTCCCATCGGTTTTTAAAGTCTCTATTTTCAGAATCACCTTTTCTCTTCAGCATCGTGTGAAGTAGCTTCGCAATAACTTGCAGCATCATAAGCTAGACCTGATTAACGCAGTAAGTGTTCGGCAAGGCAGCTGAAGCGCTGCATTATGGGATCTGTAGTTTATCGTGTTACCAGCGCTTCATATCCCCGGGCCATTAATAACAATAACATATAAAATGATCTCGCGGGCGGATATAATTACGTCGGGCGGATGTGGCCCGCGGGCCTTGAGTTTGACACATATGGACTAAATAGAACTTGAAAAGAAATATTTTTTCGAATGTGATCGTGCAATTCACGTCGAGTTGACGCGCACTACAGTACATCGAGCCCTCGTGCTATTGTGGTTTTTGCCTGTGTGCCTCAATAAGTTACCCTCCCCTCGCTCTTACTTTTTTACTGTTCATCTAATGAATACACTGAGTATGGCTTTACCAAAACAATCATTGATCGCAAATAAAGTATCCATTATTCATAAAGCTTCAATTGGTGATCTGTCTTTCTGCATTAATCGCATATTTTTTCATACGTCTCAAACCAAGGGGATCCGAGGCTAAAATGAATCGAGAAGCGTACATACTTAGTGCATCCCCTCTCGGGAATCGAACCCCGGAAGCCGGCACTAGAGGCGAAGGCTCTACTACTGTGTCACGGCGTGCGGTTTGTCTATTTGAGCGTAGCAGTGTAATTCGGTTTTTGTTCAGCGCACTTTGTAACTGTTGCTTTTTGTCTGCGAACTGCGTCAGTTCACGTGAGCCGCTGAATATGGTTTTATATGTCACTCGCTCACTTCTAATTGTTTCGCTGCCTTCTTAATTATATAATGCATGTTTTCTTCAGCGCTTTTTGTAACTCTGCCCCCCCCCACGGTTTTCGAGCTCAACTGCATTACAGTAAATGGAGAAAAATAGCTTCCAGTTATGACCATTACACGTACAATTTCAAAATGAAACCTGCCCAACTTTTGTTCTGTCCCTGAGACTTCTTACTTGTCATCGCGAAGCAGAGCCTTACTGGAAATTGGAGGCATCTGAATAGAAATGGGAGATCAGAGGGTATAACAGTGATGTGAGGAATACATTAAGTGTGGAGAAACTCTAGAGACAGCGTGTGTATTAACTTGTGGATTTTTCTGTGAGTATTTGGTGGCAGCGTGACGAAGTTGCTTCCGCAAGACCGCGCTTGCTGTGGAGCTTATCTCGGAGCATATTCTTTTCCTACTTTGTCAATTGTGTAATGCGTTTTTTGCATAGGTTTGATGCATGGAAGTGATCACTCGTACTGCGTTCAGTCAGTTCACGTGAGCTGCTCTCTTGTGTGATGTTGCGATGTCCACAGCTTTATTTAATGTTAGCTAAGACCCGGCACTTAAAACTTTCGCACTACAGCAATTTAAACTCCGTTACAAAGTGATCCAAAGTCTCGTTTATACCTCGTGTCTTCTCATTAAACTTGTACCTCGCGAATAAAGTATTCGTCGAAGGCATGACAAACGTTAGCGTGTCGATAAACTTAATTTAAACTTACAGTTTACACCGTGCTTTCTTTCCACAGTAGCTGCACTTATGAATAAGCTTGTATGCGTTTTTTCTTCAGCGCTCTTTGGAGCTCTTCCTTCTTTTCTACATACTGCGTTCACAGTCAGTTCACGTGATTACGTGGGAGGCGTGATGATGTCACAAGCAGCTCCGCCCCCCACAGCCATCGAGCTGAACTCCATTACAGTATATGGAGAAAAATAGGTTCCAGTTATGACCATTACACGTAGATATTCAAAATGAAACCTGCCTAACTTTTGTAAGTAAGCTGTAAGGAATAAGCCTGCCAAATTTCAGCCTTCTACCTACACGGGAAGTTGGAGAATTAGTGATGAGTCAGTCAGTCAGTGAGGGCTTTGCCTAAATATAGATATAGAGATAGATAGATATCTCTGTCATCTGTCTGTCCTAATAAAAGGCAAAGCCCTTCACTCATCACTAATTCTCCAACTTCCCATGTAGGTAGAAGGCTGAAATTTGGCAGGCTTATTCCTTACAGCTTACTTACAAAAGTGGAGGCAGGTTTCATTTCAAATTCTACGTAACGGTCATAACGGTTGATAACGGTCGACAACGTCTGCCATGTTGAACTTTCTTATTCATGGCCCCATCTTCACGAAATTTGGTAGGTGGCTTCCCTGTGCTAACTGAAACCAATGTACGTACTTTTTCAGTGGTATGACGCCACTGTCAGCTGCCATATTGAATTTTCCAACGTCACTAATTCTCCAACTTCCCATGTAGATAGAAGGCTGAAATTTGGTACTTACTTCGGTGGTATGATGCCACTGTGGGCTGCCATATTGAACTTTTCAACAGTCTTTGTTACTTATGGGCCCATCTTCAAGAAATTTGGTAGGCAGGTTCCCAACGCTAACTGAATCTTACTTACGTACATATATACGTCCATAGCCTGCAGCTTCGGTCACCGTGTGAGGCGGCGTTGGTCCCCATCCCAGCGCCTCCCGTTGTTGGCCGTCTGCCTATATAAGGCTGCCTGTCGCTCCAGTCTCTACATTCCCTTCCTTGCTTCGCCACGGTATTCACGTCTCCCTGCTGATAACTACAGCCTTTTTAGTTAATCCACGGCTTCTCCGCTGTTTTATTATTCATTTATTACGATTATAGTTATTGTGTAGGTATTTTAGACTTGCTTTACATTGTTCAGGTGCCCATTTCCTTTATCATTCCAACCGTACCCGCATTAACAGGTCTATCGAGGTGATCACCATCGATCACAGAACTGTCACTTACCGAGTGGTGTCCATGCCCAGAGATGGCACCTACCTTTTCCATTCTCTTTGTTACATATTGCACGGCCATATCAGGCTCACTCTTGATATCGGAGGAACATTGTGTCTTATGAATTGAATGACTAGGACAGGTTCAAGGTGTGGACTGATGACGGTACAGGAGATAATTATACTACACAGGAGCACTAGAAGAGTGAAATGCTTAAGCCCTTCACCTATGCATCTGCATGTGAGTTAATGGCTGCCACTGAATTGTTTGGTTGTCGCTTTCAAGTGTACTGCAATGGCCAAATATTTTACACCTTTTGAAAACCGCCAATGCCTCTTAGACATCTCAGATTGACAGGTGACGATGTTAGTAGTGGACACTTTGATGTTTATGAATGTTTAAACTCTCAAAAGCTGGATGTGATTTAATCGATGAAACCGGTTGTATGCTTACAACGCTTGACAGATGCCGAATGTCTCTTCAACACAAGTCCTACAAATACTGTTGTAATTGAAACAAACCATGAAACTCAAACCCGATTATGACAGCAGCAATCCAAGCTGTGAGATTTGAAACAAGATTACTGTTCACATGGCCAACTGTACGTTACATGCTCAAGAGTAAGCTCAGCGCACAGCTTGGTCATGTTACAACTGGAGGGCCGAACTGACAATGTGGTATACAAAGAGATCCTTAACAAATACTTATTGGTATATTTTCACTCATTTTAAAAAGGTTTTTCTTCTTAATTAAACTTTTAGGGCAGTACTTTGCCGCTGCAAAGCGTGGGTATTTTGCTAGTGTATGTATATATATATATATATATATATATATATATATATATATATATATATATATATATATATCTCGAATACCAATACGCAGCGGAGAGATAGTGTGTTAAAGAAGATACGAAAAGAAAAGGAAAAATTTTAAAAATAACGTAACATGATTGTTAATGTAATTGTTTTGTCATTGATATGAGTGTTGTTCTCATATCTATCTATCTATATCTATATCTATATCTATATATATATATATATATATATATATATATATATATATATATATATACCAGCAGCTTGTGAAGTAGTGTGTTAAAGAAGTTATGAAAAAGAAAAGGAAACATTTTAAAAATAATATAACATGATTGTCAAAGTAATTGTTTTGTGTATTTGGTGGCAGCGTCACAAAGTTGTTTTCGGTAGCTGCATCAGAAAATGTACCACGACGTCTGACCGCCTCCTTTTAGTGTTTTCTCACAGCTTGGATTGCTGCTGTCATATATATATATATATATATATATATACACACATATATATATATATATATATATATATATATATATATATATACACATACATATACTTGTGTGTATAGCTTTTATATATGTGTGTGTATAGCTTTGGTCACTGAGTGCAAGAGAAATAATAAAATATAGTCTATAAGTTATTAAGCAGTAAAACATTAGCGTTTTAAGAAGTACAGGTACATTGAGCACTACTGGAGTGGTTTCAGGTAAACTACATTTTAAAGACTGTGTAACACAACAGGTAAGTAACTAACAGCAGCTAAAATGTATATGGATCATCTCTCGGTAGTAGATCCCTTTTGAAAGCGTTACACGGCGGCTGTGGTATAGAAATTACATTTTCTATGTGAGCGTTCAAATTTGTGCCTCTGGTAATGTGCCTTACCGGCATTTAAAGAAAATTAGTTTTGTGTCCTCTGCAGTGTTAAGAGAAAGGCTTTGGTTTGGGATAAAAGGAAAAAGGTGTAAAGAAAGGAAAGTTGCCTTTTTCTTTTATATAGTATAGAGATGTGTTTGCTGGCGTTATGATCGCCTTTTGGGACAGTCATGTGGGTGTTGTGTAGACTGGTGAGGCGTCCTCGCCATTAATCGGCTGTGATGGCACTGTCAGTCCTCCACTCCTGTCGCGTGTCTTCATAATCCGAGGTGAGGACCTCATAATCATATCACGTGCAAAGAAAGTGTGAATCGCCTTAATATTAGTTTGCCGTGGTGTAGAAAAGGGGTCCGTGTTTGCACTTGTCTGGGCTATAGCTCAGGGGGAGGATGTAAAAAATTAAAAGTGCTCACTTTGACTTAAGGCAGAAGCGCAGTCAGCGTCTCAAAGGCCGGCACAGCTATGCTGGCGCTGGCTGCTTTCGACTTTTGCTGGGCAGGAGACCCCAGTTTTGCAGACCGTTCATGATATCAAAAGTCTCAGCGCTCTTTGGAGGTCATTCATATATATATATATATATATAGCAAAATACCCAGCGCAGCATGGAGAAGTAGTGTGTTAAAGAAGTAATGAAAAGAAAAGGAAACATTTTAATAATAGCGTAACATGATTGACATTGTCATGAGTGTTGCTGTCATATATATGCCTGCCTAAATAAGTCACCCTCGCTTTGCTCTTACTTTATTTACCGTTCATTTAATCATGGCTAGTGGCGGAAAAATTATAAAATGGAAGGAGGATGGCTTTACCAAAACAATTATTGATGGCGAATCGATTATTCATAAAGCTTGAATTGGTGATCTGTTTTCTGTGTTAACCTCATATTTTTCATACTTCTTCTCAAACTAAGGTGGTGCGAGGGTAAAATGAATGGGATCGCTGATCAAAGTAATCGGTGTACCAGGAAATCATGCATTGACAGAAGCTCCCCTTTGCTTGTAATGCAAAGTGTGATTAAATGCATTATTTTTAGCAGCGTTATGGAGCACATGCATGAAGCTTCTCAGCTGTGCTTGTGCTAAGAAAAGGAAAGATTTTAAAAATAGCGTAACACAATTGTCAATGTAACCTTTTGTAAGTAGTGCCTGGAGGATTCAGTGTGGAGAAACTCTATAGAGACAGCGTGTGTATTAACTTGTGGATTTTTCTGTGAGTATTTGGTGGCAGTCTGGCGAAGTTGCTTGGAAGGCGCGTTAACTACAGAGCTCAGCTCAGACCGAAATTAGATGAATGGGAGGGAGATGATGGCGTGACTCCCCACCCGCCTTAACTGTCAATCCCCCACAAACACAGTCTCTCGGAATTTGCATAAGCACACCCCTTCACCTACAATTTTAACTTAGTTATAAAGTGATCAAAACTCTCGTTTATATCCTCGTCCTCTCATTAAACTTGTATCCGCATTACCTGTGGGCATGTGAAACGCCAGCGGTAGCCTGTCTATGAACTTAATTTAAAGTTTAGGTTTACACCTTGCTTTCTTTCCGAGGTAGCAGCAGTCATGAATATGGTAGTATATGTCACTTTCGCTCGCTTCTTATTGTTTAGCTGCCTTCTCAATTATATAATGCATGTTTTCTTAAGCGCTTTTGGAGGTCTTCCTGGTTTTCTACGCGACTGCGTTGACAGTCAGTTCCGTGATTACGTGAGAGGCGTGATGATGTCACACGAAACTCCCCCCCGTCATTCCAGCTCAACTCCATTACAGTTAATGGAGAAAAATACCTTACAGTTATGACCATTAGGCGTAGAATTTCGAAACGAAACCTGCCCAACTTTTGTAAGTAAGCTGTAAGTAATGAGCCTGCCAAATTTCAGCCTTCTACCTACACGGGAAGTTGGAGAATTAGGGAGTGAGTGAGTGAGGGAGGGAGGGAGGGCTTTGCCTTTTATTAGTATAGATATATATATATATATATAATTTTTTTTTTTTCTTCTTTTTCTCTAGTCCCATTTAAATTATTTGGTTTTTCATCTGGGATGTTCTAGGGGGACATATGGGCAAAGTTAGGTTTGGATTTATTCAATATATGCACTGTTTGTTTCACTGAATGAACTGGTCTGGTTCATGTTGAAATTTGATTTATTGTCTATCATTTAAATAAGCTTGTTGTATCATTGCAGAACTTGAACAGAGCAGCAGCTTCTCCCCATCGTTATTTGCGCAGACCTCTCTTCACTGCAGACTGCAACACAAACAGGACAAGGAAGAGATGAGCAAATCAACAAGAGGATCTGAAAATTTGACAGAAGCCTCTCTCCAGTGCAGTGCTCTTCCTCAGAGAGAAGCCATCAGTTCTGACCTACAACAAGAGCATAGCACAGGTCAAGAGGCTTTGCCTGCTGGCAGTAAGTATGGACAAACTTTCAAAAATGTCAAGATAATTCATACAGGAGACAAGTCATATGGCTGTTCTGAATGTGGAAAAATATTCTTACATAAAAGCAGTCTTCAGGTACACTTAAGAAAGCACACTGGAGTAAAACCTCATTGCTGTTCTGAATGTGGCAAGCGATTCTCTGACAATTACAGTCTCCAAACACATTCAAGAATCCATACTGGAGAAAAGCCCTATGGCTGTGCTGAATGTGGAAAAAGATTCACCAACAGTGGCCGCCTTCAGACCCACACAAGAACTCATACTGGGGAAAAGCCGTATTGCTGTTCAGAGTGTGGCAAACGATTTACAGAGAGTAGTGCTCTTCAGAGTCACAAAAGAATTCACACCGGAGAGAAGCCGTATTGCTGCTCTGAATGCGGAAAGCAGTTCACTGTCAGTAGCAACCTTCAGAGTCACAAAAGAATTCATACAGGAGTGAAGCCCTTTTGCTGTTCTGAATGTGGTAAACGATTTACCAGAAGTAGCAGTCTTTACCAGCACACACAAATTCATACCGGAGAGAAACCATATAGTTGTTCTGTATGTGGCAAAAGACTGAGAAGTAGGAGAAGTCTTTGGCAGCACATATCAATTCATACTGGAGACAAACCGTATTGTTGTTCTGAATGTGGGAAAAAATTCACTGAAAGCGGTGCTCTTCAGAGGCACAAACAGAGTCATACAGGAGAAAAGCCATTTGTCTGTTCTGAATGTGGCAATAGATTTACCCGAAGCAGTAGTCTCCGTCAGCACACACTGATTCATACTGGAGAGAAGCCGTATGGCTGCTCTGAATGTGGCAAGAGATTCACAGAGAGTAGTGCTCTTCACAGGCACAAAAGAATTCATACAATAGAAAAACCTCATTGCTGCTCAGAGTGTGGTAAACGATTTTCTGATAGTTGTGGCCTCCAAAGACACACAAGAATCCACACTGTATAAAAGCTGTATGGCTTTGCTCAATGTGGGAAAACATTCACCGAAAGAAGCCATCTTCAAAGCCACACAGGAATACATAATGGAGAAAAGTAATATTTGTGTTCTATATGTGGAAACAATTCACCAGAAGCAGACATCTTCAGAAACATATAACTCCACACAGTGTTCCGCAATTGTGAATGTGGCAAGTGATTTTCCCTAAGCAGTGTTCTTTGCAATCATTCAAAAGTTCATATTCAAGAAAAACCTTATTGCTACTCTAACATTGGTAAAGGTTCTCACTTTTAAGTAATTCCCATGTGCACGTAAGAGTCCACAGTGGAGAGAAGTCCTATTATTGTCCTGAATGTGGTAAACGATTCTCAAATAGCAGTGGATTTCATAACCATAAAATATTTCACACTGGCAAGAAGTCTCAAGGCTGTTCTAAATGTGTCAAGTGTTTCTCAAACAGCAGGAGTCTTAATGGCACATGGCAAGGAGTCTTCAGGTACACTTAAGAAAGCACCCTGGAGTAAAACCTCATTGCTGTTCTGAATGTGACTGGAGAAATTCTGAATCCGTAAGCTGGTGGGTGAAGAATGAAGAATTGGAGGGAGGACTGAAATGTAGCTTTCTTAACTGTTCAAGTCTTGAGGACCAACTTCATGTGGTGGGCTTTATTGTATAAGACTGGTGTCATAACTCATCATGGTAAAAGTACTTTAATAGTATGAATGGAGACCCAAAAGACTCCTTTTGGCCATACGTCACCCAGGGTGTAGAAGTGTGCCCACTCCCTGCTGCAACACAGGAGTAGGTGATGGTGGTATTGATAGTGGGATATCTTCAGATGAAGAGAAGAGAACCTTCAGTGTGCCGACAGTCCAGATGGAAAGTGGAACAGACAACACCACAAATGTGAAATGTGAGCAGGAAATCAAGAGGGCTTGGACACCAAGCAGTGGTCAAATGAAGAGAAAGAAGATGTCAAGAATGGCTACTCTTAAGAAAGAAATCCAAAATTACTAGCCTAAGGATATGCTAGGAGGACTCACAGAAAACTAATCCTGACCTGCAGATTCTTACTGTGTCAAACCTAAGATCTCTAATTGGAACAATTAAAAAAAAAAAAGCAATTAAATCAAGAGGAATATTGTCAAAGTACAGAAAGGGATTCACTAGTATAGCTAAAGAAGTACAACCAGAATTCTTGAAAACTGAGCAGGCAGAGACTTGAGATGAAGTGAACCTCAAATGAGTTGGAATTCATGAAAACATGAATGCATCAGCAGCCAAACAGTGTAAAAAATTAAATGGGAGAGGTAACAGACATACTTAAAAAGAAATTCAGTAATCTTCTTCTTTCTGCTGCTCCTGTTAGGGGTCGCCACAGCGGATCATCTTCTTCCATATCTTTGTTCTCTGCATCTTGTTCTACTGTATTATACCCATCACCTGCATGTCCTCTCTCACCACATCCATAAACCTTCTCTTAGGCCTTCCTCTTTTTCTCTTCCCTGTCAGCTATATCCTTAGCATCCTTCTCCCAGTATACCCAGCATCTCTCCTCTGCACATGTCCACACCAAAAAGAAATTCAGGAATAAACACCCAAATACAGTTGAATGCAGATGTTTCCATCCACAGCCCTCTACAGATTTTATACTAACAAATTAAATCTGGCATATCATTTAAGACATCAACTTTGTGCAGGACAAAAGTAATTGTTTCCCACAATGTTCACGGACCTCAGAGTATTTCACTTTTTATTGATCACATCACAATTCTAGTGGGTCACAAGTTTACAGACACTTTGTTAATATTTGGCAGCATCTATACTAATAAAAGGCAAAGCCCTCACTCACTCACTCACTCACTGACTCATCACTAATTCTCCAACTTCCCGTGTGGGTGGAAGGCTGAAATTTGGCAGGTTGATTCCTTACAGCTTCCTTACAAAAGTTGGGCAGGTTTTATATCGAAATTCTACGCGTAATTGTCATAACTGTAGGCAGTTTTTCTCCATTTACTGTAATGGAGATGAGCTTCAACGCCGTGGGGGGAGTTTAGTGTGACATCATCCGCCTCCCACGTAATCACGCAGTACATAGAAAACCAGGAAGACCTCAAAAAAGCGCTCAAGAAAACATGCATTATATAATTGAGAAGGCAGCGAAACAATAAGAAGCGAGTTCTGCTACTTCGGAAACAAAGCACGATGTAAACCTACACTTTAAATTAAGTTCATAGACAGGCTGCCGCTGGCGTTTGTAATTTAGTGCCTGCCCATAGAAGGCCGTCCGTCAGCGGCAATCCAATAGCAAACTGCCACTAAATATTCACGGGTGAAGGACTGTGCTTATGGAGAGGAAGATGAGATGGTCAGGGTGGTGTTTGACACAAACTCAGCGAAACTGCGAGAGAAAGTTTTAAGTGCCAGGACTAAGGTAACATTAAATACAGCCATGGACATTGCACGAGATGGCACCAGCACAGCTGGGAACCCGATGCATGTACACCGGCGGCTCACGTGAACTGGCGCAGTGCACAGATAAAAGCAACAGTTCCAAAAGGCTGAACAAAACCGAATTACACAATTGAAAAGGCAGCAAAAATATGAAGGCGTCTGATAAGCATATTCATAAGCGCAGCTACTGTGGAAACAAAGCACACGGTGGAAAAGTCAATGTCCCGCTAAAGGAAGACAGTGTAAAAAACCCGTGCATGCAGTGTGTCAGGTCTCAGATAAAGAAGAAGACGAGCTGTTTATTGATGCAGTAAGAAACGAATCGATGAATGAAACCTGTCATCTTTACAACGATTGACAAACACGGAATGTAACTTGAACACAACACATCGTACAAATCGACCCTGATTGAAACAAATAATGATAATCAAATCCTTGATGACAGCAACATTCAATAACACTCACAAAACAATTACTGTATATTGACAATCATGTTACGTTATTTTTAAAATGTTCCCTTTTCTTTTCATAACTTCTACTTCTCCACTGCGATACGCGGTATATATTTAAATGTATATACAGTCATGTGAAAACATTAGGACACCCTTTGAAAGCATGTGGTTTTTTGTAACATTTTTAATAAATGGTTATTTCATCTCCGTTTCAACAATACAGAGAGATTAAAGTAATCCAACTAAACAAAGAAAACTGAAGAAAAGTCTTTTCAAGATCTTCTGTAAATGTCATTCTACAAAATGCCTATTCTAACTGAGGAAAAAGATAGGACACCCTTGCCCCTAATAGCGAGTGTTACCTCCTTTGGCTGAAATAACTGCAGTGAGGCGGTTCTTGTAGCCATCTACCAGTCTTCGACATCGGTCTGAGGAAATTTTACCCCACTCCTCAATGCAGAACTTTTTCAGCTGTGAGATGTTTGAGGGGTTTCTTGCACGTACAGCCCTTTTCAAGTCACCCCACAGCATCTCAATGGGATTCAAATCTGGACTTTGACTTGGCCATTCCAGGACTCTCCATTTCTTCTTTTTCAGCCAATCTTTGGTTGATTTACTAGTATGTTTTGGGTCATTGTCATGTTGCATGGTCCAGTTCGCTTCAGCTTTAATTTTCTAACTGATGGTCTCACATGTTCTTCAAGCACCTTCTGATACACAGTAGAATTCATCGTGGATTCTATGATGGTGAGCTGACCAGGTCCTGCTGCAGCAAAGCAGCCCCAAACCATGACACTTCCACCTCCATGCTTCACAGTTGGTATGAGGTTCTTTTCTTGGAATGCTGTGTTTGGTTTACGCCAAACATGTCCTCTGCTGTTGTGTCCAAATAATTCAATTTTGGACTCATCTGTCCAAAGAACATTATTCCAGAAGTCCTGGTCTTTGTCAACTTTATCTCTGGCAAATGTCAGTCTGGCCTCGATGTTTCTCTTGGAAAGCAAAGGTTTCCTCCTTGCACACCTCCCATGCAAGTTAAACTTGTACAGTCTCTTTCTGATTGTAGAGGCATGTACTTCTACATCAACAGTAGCCAGAGCCTGCTGTAGTTCTCGAGATGACACTTTAGGGTTTTTGGAGACCTCTTTTAGCATCTTGCGGTCTGCTCTTGGGGTGAACTTGCTGGGGCGACCAGTCCTGGGCATGTTGGCAGTTGTTTTGAAAGCCCTCCACTTGTAGACTATCTTCCGGACAGTGGAATGGCTGATTTCAAAATCTTTTGAGATCTTTTAAATCCCTTCCCAGACTCATAGGCTGCTACAATCTTTTCTGAAGTCCTCTGACAGCTCTTTTGTTCTCACCATGGTGCTCACTCTCACTTCAACAGTCAGGAGCACACCAAACTAAATGTCTGAGGTTTAAATAGGGCAAGCCTCATTCAACATGCAGAGTAACGATCTACTAATTATGTGCACCTGGTGTGATATACCTGTGTGAGATCTGAGCCAATTTAAGAGGGAATACATGTGAGGGTGTCCTATCTTTTTCCTCAGTTAGAATAGGCATTTTTGTAGAATGACATTTACAGAAGATCTTGAAAAGACTTTTCTTCAGTTTTCTTTGTTTAGTTGGATTACTTTAATCTCTGTATTGTTGAAACGGAGATGAAATAACCATTTATTAAAAATGTTACAAAAAACCACATGCTTTCAAAGGGTGTCCTAATGTTTTCACATGACTGTATATACCCCTATCTACAGTACATACTCTCGCATAGACAAGCCACATGCTGTGGCTCAATTGTAGAGTCTTAAGCCTCTAATGCCGACATTGAGGTTCGATTCCCGAGAGGGGATGCACTGAGTATGTACGCGCGCTACTGATTCATTTTACCTTCACATCTCCTTGGTTTGGGACGTATGAAAAAATATTTGGTTAACGCAGAATCATGTTACGTTATTTTTAAAATGTTTCCCTTTATTAGCACAAGCACAGCTGAGAAGCTTCGATGCATGTACTCCATACGCGTTAAAAATAGCGCATTTAATCACACTTTCAATTCCAAGCAAACGGTAACTTTTGTCAATGCATGATTTCCTGGTACATCCATTACACTGATGCACACATCACAGCTACAAAAATGTTAGAGTCGGAATAAAGCGCGTTCCTACGACTGATCATTTCGACTTCCGGCGAAGCCTTGATAAAAGCATGGTTTTGTGCACAATGAAAAGCAAGCAAAATTAGATGCATTACAGAAAGCAGACTTTGTGGCTCTTACTGGGGATCATTGGACTTCCGTGACCGTTAGTAATTCTAATTACATCTAATTACAAAATGTTCAATGATCACACTGTTTTAGCCTAATGTACAAAATAATTTTGGCTAAGGTTACTCAGAGTTTAAAGATTAAGTTGGTCAAATTACCTTTTATGTTTCTGACTTATTTTTTTAAGAAGAAAAACTGCACTTTATGTTGAAATTTTGGTTATTATTATTTAAAGACAATACTATTCTGCAAATGTACTTAAAGTACTTAAAGTACCACTTTATTTTTAAGTCTGCCCAATTTTAACCAGGGATGATATTTTTGTTTCTGTTTTGAATTCAAATGCAGTTTAAAGGCTTTTTTCAGAAATTAAAACGGCTTCAGTTTACAATATTCATGTACATGTCTATTATTTGATTCTGTCGCCCACTAAAACACTTTTAAATTAAAAAAAAAACCATTTGCGATTTGGGGCAAATTTACGTGTCTTGATTACATACGATTAATCAAGATTAATTCTTACACAGCCTCTAATTAATTGTATTAATTTTTTTAATCGAGTCCCACCCCTAATATATATATATATATATGTGGATATATATATATGTAGATTTGTATATATAAATGTGTATATACAGTATATATGTAGATATGTATATGTGTATATACAGTATGTATATATACAGTATGTATATATATGTATGTGTGTATATGTATATATATATTTATATATATATTTATATATATATATATTTATATATATATATATATATATATATATTTATATATATATATTTATATATATATATATATATATTTATATATATATATATATATATATATATATATATATATATATATTTATATATATATATATATTTATTTATATATATATATATATATTTATATGCCAGCAACACTCATGACAATGACAAAACAATTACATTGTCAATCATGTTACGTTATTATTAAAATGTTTCCTTTTCTTTTTACTTCTCGCTGCCAATCAGGTATTTTTGCTATATATATATATATATATATATATATATATATATATATATATATATATATATATATATACATATATATATATATATATATATATATATATATATATATACAGATATATATATATACAGATATATATATATAAATAGATAGATATGACAACAACACTCAATATCAATGACAAAACAATTACATTAACAATCATCTTACGTTATTTTTAAAATGTTTGCTTTTCATTTTCATAACTTCTTTAACACACTACTTCTCCGCTGCGAAGCGCGGGTATTTTGCTAGTTGTCATTTAAATGTGAGCCAAACATTTTGGGTCGCCTTCCACCAATGAGTTACTAGAATTCTGGCCCATTCCTCCAGACAGAACTGGTGTAACTGGTACAGGTTCATAGACCTCCTTGCTCTCTCATGCTTTTTCAACCACCTTGGCCGTGTTGTCCTGGAGCCATTGTGCCATAACTTTGGAGGTCTGCTTGGGATCCTTGTACATTTGGGAGGCCCATTAGCGACTGAGCTTCAAATTCCTCACTTGAGATGTTGCTGCAGTGTTTCTCCATCATTTTGCTTCCTCATGGTGCCATCTATTTTGTGAAGTGCACAAGTTCCTCCTGCAGCACCAAAAACATGATGCTTCCACCCCCATGCTTGACAATAGTTCTTTGGCTTGCCAGCCTCACCCCTCAAACATACTGATTGTCATTATGGCTGAAGAGTTCGATCTTGGATTCATCAGACCAGAGGACATTTCTCCAGAAGGTGAGCTCTTTATCCCCATGTCCATTGCAGACTGCAGTCTGGCTTTTTATGGTGCATTTGGAGCAGTGGCTTCTTCCTTGCTGAGCAGCCTTTCGGGTGATGTCAATGTCAGACTTGTTTTACTGTGGATATCGATGCGTGCCTACCTATGTCCTCCAGCATCTTCACATGGTCCTTTGCTGCTGTTCTGGCATTGATTTAGACTTTTCATGCCAAAGTCCCTTCTTCTGTAGGAGACAGAATGCGTTCTTTCCTGAGCGGTGTGATGGCTCAGTGGTCCCGTGGTGTTTATACTCGCCTATTATTTCTTACAGATGATTGTGGAACTTTCAGGTGTTTGGAAATTGTTCCCAAAGATGAATCAGATTTGTGAATGTCCACTATTGTTTTTCTGAGGTCCTGGATGATTTCATTTGATTTTCCCATTAATGTCAAGCAAAGAGGCAGTGAGTTTGATGGTCGGCCTTAACATCCATCCACATGTTGACTCCAATTAGGCTAACTGGCCATCAGAAGCTAATTGTCTAAAGGCTTGACATCATTTTGTGGAATTTTCTAAGCTGTTTAAAGGCCCAGTGGGATTGTGATGTGATCAATAAAAAGTGAAATACTCTGAGGTCTTTGAACATTGTGGGAAACAATTACTTGTGTCCTTCACAGAGTAGATCTCTTAAATGGTACGCCAGATTTAGAATTTGTTAGTATAAAATGTGTAGAGGGCTTATATAAAGGGGGTGTGGATGGAAACATTTGCATTCAACTGTATTTGGGTGTTTATTACTGAATTTCTTTTTGGTTTGGACATGTGCAGAGGAGAGATGCTGGGTATACTGGTAGAAGGATGCTAAGGATAGAGCTGACAGGGAAGAGGAAAAGAGGAAGGCCTAAGAGGAGGTTTCTGGATGTGCTGAGAGAGGACATGCAGGTGATGGGATTGACAGAGGAAGACGACGAGGACAGAATAGCAAATGTATAGTTTATTAGTCTAAAATCTGAGGAGGGCTTATGAAGTGAGTTTGAATGAATTCACCCGAAGTGGATGGCAACTTCTGACTTCATCTGTATGTCTTATGTTTCAGTCGGGGTTCCAGCCCTCGCTTTTGTTTAACCGCTTATGCACAAAGTGTCCCACTGGGCCATCTTTCAAAGTCGTTTGTGTGTGTTGCATTAAACTCACAAGTCAATCCAAACCATCCATCCATTATCCAACCCACTGTATCGTAACTACAGGGTCAGGGCCAACACAGGAAACAAACCAGCCCACCGCAAGGCACACACACACACACACACCAAGCACACAATAGGGACAATTTAGGATCGCCAATGCACCTAACCTGCATGTCTTTGGACCGGAGGAAACCAGGGCACCTGGAGGAATCCAACGCAGACACAGGGAGTACATGCAAACTCCATGCAGGGAGGACCCAGAAAGTGAACCCGGGTCTCCTAACTGTGAGGCCGCAGCGCTACCCACTGCGCCACCCTCAATCCAAACCAATTGTGATATTTTTTATATACCCAAAGGGTGTCTACTTTCAAGTAAATACAGCAGTCTTCATGTAATCTGCTCTTTCATTTGTAAAATATGTGGTATGCACAAGGAGTTTACTGAGGCCAGCAGCACATCATTACTGAGTGAGTCTGCTTTTATCAAAGATCACAGTCCGTGAAAGACTCCTGTCCGTTGGAGAGCTGACTTTCAGACCTTCTCCATGATGTGTGCTTGTCTGTGATTGTTTGTACTGCAAGTCACGGCTGTGCATAAAGAGCAGAAAATGAATTGTGTATGCGAGAGCTCATCTTTACGCACAAAGCTTCTGTGAGAGTGCATGGGGATTGTTTGATTGATTCAAAACTGCATAAGTTAAATTACAAGTAAATTAAAAATAATAAAATAAAAGAAGTGCATAAATTGGGTATGTGACGGCTCATCTTTATACACAACGCTTCTGTGAGTGTACATTGGGACCGTTTGATGTGCAGTAAGACCTGAAGCTTGTGCTTCTTCAAAATGTGTATAAATTAATAAAATTATTTTATATTTTTAGATAAAAACTAAATAAATGAAGTACATAAATTGTGTATGTGACAGCGCATGTTTATGCAGAAGGCTTCTGTGAGAGTGTATAGGAATTGTCTGATTGATGTGCAATAAGACTTGAGGTGTGTGCTTCTTCAAAAACGTGCTGAAATTAAATTAAAATACAAAATATATATATATATATATATTTTAATTAAATACATTAAGTGTATAAATTGTGTGTGTGCAAGCTCATCTTTACACACAAACCTTCTGTGAGGTTGCATGTGAACCGTTTGACATGCAGTACGACTTGAAGCATGTGTTTCTTACAAAAGGTGCATAAATTAAAAAATACATCCATCCATCCATCCATTTTCTAACCCGCTGAATCCGAATACAGGGTCACGGGGGTCTGCTGGAGCCAATCCCAGTCAACACAGGGCACAAGGCAGGAACCAATCCTGGGCAGGGTGCCAACCCACCGCAGGACACACACAAACACACCCACACACCAAGCACACACCAGGGCCAATTTAGAATCTCCAGTCTCTCAACCTAACCTGCACGTCTTTGGACTGTGGGAGGAAACCCACGCAGACACGGGGAGAACCCGGGAAGCGAACCCGGGTCTCCTAACTGCGAGGCAGCAGCGCTACCACTGCGCCACCGTGCCGCCCCATTAAAAAAAATACATTTTTTATTTTTTAAAATATAAAGTACGTAAATTGTGTATGTGACCGCTCATCTTTACACGCAAAGCTTCTGTGAGAGTACATGGTGACTGTTTGATTGATGTGCAATGAGACTTGAAGTGTGTGCTTCTTCAAAAGTGCAGAAATTAAATCCATCCATTTTCCAACCCGTTGAATCCGAACACAGGGTCACGGGGAGCCAACACAGGGCGCAAGGCAGGAACCAATACCGGGCAGGGCGCCAACCCACCGCAGGACACACACACCAAGCACACATTAGGGACAATTTAGAATGGCCAATGCACCTAACCTGCATGTCTTTGGACTGTGGGAGGAAACTGGAGCACCCGGAGGAAACCCACACAGACACGGTAAGAACATGCAAACTCCACGCGGGAAGCGAACCCGGGTCTCCTAACTGCGAGGCAGCAGCGCTACCAGTGCGCCACCCAAATAAGTTTAAAAAAAAATATATATTAAAATTACAAGAAGTGCATCAATTGCATATGTGACAGCTCATCTTTACACACAAAGCATAGGGACCGTTTGAATTGAAATGCAGTAAGGCTTGAGGTGTGTGCCTCAAGGCTTGGTTTGTAACACTACTTTGCATATCTCTGAAACGTCACGGTGTGCACTTTAACAATTCTGCTTTCTGAGCAGTGCTCTTCCAATAAAGAACCTGCTCAAATGTTCACGTGTGGACCCCAGACCAACAAAATCAAATGTCACTGAATCACACCATGTGAAATTCCACGGGGGACCACTCTTTGATCGAATGCCATTGAATTACACCACGCCGCTGCTCACAGCTTCACGCGAGGGACCCCATCTCTTCTCCTTTGATTAAAAAGTCACTGTGCCACGCTGCTTGTGTTGCTAAGTCGGGGGAAAAGCAGTTTTAGCAAGTATGGTATAATCCTCCCATCCTATATGGGAATGTAAGCAGGAGTTCATGTCAGGAAATTTCAATAAAGTTAATTGATGGATTATTTAAGGGAGATAGAGAGAGAAAAAAAAAAAAAGGGAAATGTTCCTGCGTAGCTCAGTGCTGTATCTCCACTGTTGTATTATTAAAGAAATAAATATAATTGGCAAATAGTCCACGAAACTGGGGTGGCCATCTCTTTGTGCATTTCCACACATCGAAGACTCTACCGAGGTAAGCCATAAGCCAAGAGGAACCGCCGCCGAATTCTGGTAAGGAGAGTAGCGGACTCTTAACACTCGCACTTACAGGAGGAACAGAGAATATATTTAAGTTTTGAGATAATTATAACACGTTTCCAATCATGCTTGATTCACCCCCAGGGAAGGTAGAAACTAATGCGATTGCAAACAGGAAAACAAAAATGGGATAGTGGTCTTCAGTGGGAGGCGGAGAGTGAAGTGAGCACGATTACAATCGGGGTTGGAGGGGGCGTTAAACAAGTCTTATGTGTTTGTGACCGAGCGACGGCCCCCTGCGTCCGAAAAGTGGCAGAGAAACACTGATTTAGGCGCTTGCGCGTGTGTGTGTGTGTGTGTGTGAGTGGTTTGTGTGTCTAGCTCTGAGGCCATGTCCATGACTGTTCCCTGCCCAGTACCGAGGGCTGTCAGCAAAGGAATCAACCCCAGGCCAGTAATCCAGCACTGGAAAAAGCTGGCATGAAAATGTATGTTTGCATGTACTACTAGATATGAAATGCAAGACAAAATCGGCAAGAAGAAAAATCAATCAGTAAGCAATAACACACTGTGGAGCAACTGCAACAGAACACGGGGAAGATGTGTGAACTGCAACAGAAAATATTCAGTCCATCGTATAAAATGCCAGGTCTTTCTGTGTCTGGTGGTAAATTGTTTCAAAGACTGGCATGAAAAATCGTTTTGAAAATGAAGATTTGGATGAGCACGTAATCATACATACGTAGGTACGAATCTTTTACTTGTTGCTTGAGAGTGATGTAAAGTGTTTGTGTGCACATATATATTGTAACGAGAGAGGTATGGCGCACCTGCAGGTAAACCCCGTATAACTGAAAGGATAAAAAAGGGAAAAAAAACAGACGTTTTTAGTGACAGGAGTAGCAAAACGACTGGCCAAGATAGCGCAACTTCCGGTTAAGTACCGGCCAAGAAATAGGAGGGACTAGAGCGGCAGACACCGTGAGTGACGTCAGAAGTGGGCGGATATTCAATCACCTGGACTGTAGTTAGTTTGGGGAGAAGAGGTGTTAGTAAATAGTGCCATCTTGTGGATCGTTGACGAATTACCACCACAGGAGCCTTAAAGCTGTCCTCAAGGTGCACGCGGGTGATGATACGTAGCAGGGGTGGCCAACACCGACCCTGGAGAACCGCAGTGGCTGCAGGTTTTTGTTCCAACCCAGTTGTTTAATTAGAAGCCAATCCTCCCAAATAAAAGATCTTATTTAATGTTATGGCTTATCCGTGTTTAACTCTACTATGTACACTCATTCTTAAATCACAGATTGTTTTTTCCTTTGTAATGACACAGGTGTCATTCAAGTGGTATGAAGCCTAAAACGGATGAGTAATTTTCAGTTCTTCACTTTCTCTTCAGTTTCCTTCTGAGTACTGAATTAAACCAGATAGTGCATCACACAGGTGTAGGACAAGCCAGATGGAGAACTGCTGCATGGCACCTTTGTCATTTGCATCTTATTTCTAAATATAAAAAATCCAACGTCTATCTGTCTGTCCACTTTTCACGAGAGAACTACTTAACGGATTTAAATTGGGTTTTTTTCTATCATTTGCTTGACCATCCACCCATTATCCAACCCTCTAAACCCAAACACAGAGTCACAGGAGTCGCTGAAGCCAATCCCAGCCAACACAGGGCGCAAGGCAGGATCAAATCCCGGGCAGGGCGGCAGCCCTCTGCAGGACACACACTCACACACCAAGCACACACTTGGGACAATTTAGAATCGCCAATGCACCTAACCTGCATGTCTTTGGACTGTGGGAGGAAACCCACGCAGACACAGGGAGAACATGCAAATTCCATGCAGGGAGGACCTGGGAAGCAAACCCAGGTCTCCGTACTGCGAGGCAGCAGCGCTACCACTGTGCCTCCCTGCTTGAAAATTCCTGTTGATTTTGCGACTTCTCTCATCGTGCTAAGAATCATAGTTCGCTTGCAGGAGCGATATAATCTCACTAATCCGAGAGACTGGCTGCGGGCTGAAGTGAGGAGGAAGAGTGACGTCAGGAGTAGAGAGCTGGGCAGGGCCCTTCTCACTCTCCTGTTTCATCACTATGTGGGCGGGGCCACGGGGGACGGCTAGTTTATAATAAGGGACAGTTAAAACAATGAATACCAATATTTAGGACTAAAATAAGCAATTAATGGTTCAAAATCTTCACGAGAGAGACAGCTAAAATTAAACAGAAAAATGTCACTTGAACAATAAGTGCTTCATCAGCAATGAATGATTTCTCTTGAAGCAACTAGGTTGGAACAAACACCTGCAGCAACTGTGGCCCTCCAGGACCGCCAATGTTGCTCAGCCCTGATTTAAAGGGTTCTGATTCTTAAATAGCAAAGAAATTAAATAAAAAATCAATAATTGTATTTATTTAAACTTAAATGTAATTTAATCTTCATTTTAATTTAAATAAATGAAAAATAATTTAAATAAGTTAAACGTAATCAATTAAATAAATTAGCAAAAAGTAGTCAGTAATTAAGAAAATAGAATGAAAACCTGTAGCCAGTGTGGCTCTCCAGGATCAGAGTTGGCCACCCCTGACATATGAAGTCACATTCATGCACATAGGAGACAGCTTAAGAGGGCTCTAGTGATTGTAATTCACCGCCTCTCCAGAGTTTGGCGCTGTGTCCTCATGCCTCTGCAGAATGGAAGATTGACTGTTGTAACACCTCTTTCAAAGTCCGTCCAGCTAAACCCACCTTTACCTGCCTGGAGGACCTAAGACTAGAAGATCCTCCATTTTGAAACAGTTCCATTGGGGACTTCTGTCTGGAAAGATGTGTGCACAGTTAATAATAATAATAATAATAATAATAATAATAATAATAATAATTCATTACATTATTATGTGTTTCTTTTTTGTTTAATTCAGTTCAATTATTATCATCTGTTCTCTTATAATACATACAGTGTACAGCAGCCCTAACCCCGACACAGACAGGCAGGACACAAATTGCACATGGTTTATTTACAAAAGACAGCTGGTCCTTCAGCCTCCAGTCCTCCACATGAGCTTTGTCCACTTCCTCCCGACTCAGGCTATTAAGTGGTAGTGACTGGTTCCCTTTATAGGGCACCCAGAAGGAGTCCAGGTGCCCAACAAGCTTCTTCCAGCAGCACTTCCAGGTGTGTGTTGCTAAATGATTATATGCACTATGCCAGTTCTTCACAATTATTAAATTGCATTGCATCATTCAAAATATTTTTGTTATTATTTTATCTTTGTAAAAAATAACACTGCATACAATCAAGTCAAACTTATACAATAAATAACTTCAAAGTCAAACTAAAAAAGGAAAAAAAAAAACCAAAACGTTAAAAAAAGACAAAACTGAACTCCACTACCCCGAAGCGTAGAAAAAATGTATAAAGAATCCTCCCTCCACCCAGTAGATGGCAGTGTTTACCCGATTGGTATTCTTTGACCAACTTATCTTCTTCGAGTCGCTCTGTGATGGCTCGTTTTGATTCTCGTTGTTTAATTTCGCCGGCGGGCTGCTCAGACTGCGATAAGAGGCTCGAGTGTGCAGTTAGGGGATATAAGCAAACAAAAGAAGAAAAGTAAAAGAAAAAGAGCGACGAAAGGAGAGTAACAGTATCGGTAAGCAACAAGAGCATCGAGCCGGGGAATGAATTCTGGGTGAGATTGGAAAGGGACGGGAAGTAGGACGTGGGCAGAAATGTCGTGGAGACTGAAAAACAATGACAGGAATGTTTGCGGTGAATTCGGAGAAAGGTATTTAAAAAGGAAGAAAGAAATAAACAGAGTGAGAAAGAGAGATGCTGCAGAAGTCGGCGCAAATCCATCAATTTTAGGTATGAACGCCCCCGCCCCCTTCCACTCGTTCCCACCCCGTTCATGCTGGCCGAGTCCCCAGGCTGCTGTGTGAGCCGCTCGTTCTTTCCGCTAGTGCTCGTCTTTCCGGCCGAATTAGTGTGCGAAGAAACTCTCAAAGAACTAGACTCAAAATGTCAGGAAAGCATTCTGTCAAACAGCGCTTGCAATATGAAGAAGCAACGAAGGAAATGACACGCGGACAGGGCCGGGTTAGCGCACGGTGTTAAACCGAGGGGGCCTAAGAGAGTTGAGGGACACGTTAAAAGCAATGTTAACAATTGTATAAATCATAGCGGTTTCATATAAAGGAATACAACAGAGACGTGTTGAATTTGGAGTCTGACTCGGTGGATCTCAAAGTGGCGGTGCCAGCAGCGTCTCGACTGTTAAAGGGGATGGAGTGACGGCTGTGACGTAGAATCTTCTTAAGGTCACGTGGGGCCTTTCAATTCATACAGTTTGGGTACCCATGGAAATAAAAAAAAACGAAGTTTCACGTCGAGTGTATTAACCAATAAATGTATACAAAAGTTAATGTAACAGGAATAAAAACATGTTCTTCCACGCCATGTATTCCACCATTAATTATGAGCACTTGTTTTCATAAACATTGTTTTCTGCCTAGACAGATGCGCTGCCTATTTGCCGAGTATCGCTTCACGGTCCAAATCAGCGATCTGCATTTTTATAATTAAAGGCGCCAGAGTGCTTCCTCGGAGCGATGTCACAGGACAACTATTTAGGTTCCAGAAAGATGTTTTGTTTATTTATATCCGTAACATGCTCCATACAATGGCGTTCAAAAGTACTCAGTCCCTTTGAAAGTCCTCATTATTATCTGTGTGGTTATAAAGCGAGGTTCTTGTTTTACAGGATACAGCATGTCTAAAGTAGATCTGCAAGTTTGGCTTTTTAGTAGTTGAAACAGTAAATTGCTTCTTCATCTACTGTATGCAGGGCCGGATTTTCCTATAGGCTAACTAGGCTTCAGCCTAGGGCCTCAAGATCAAGAGGGGCCTACATTCAAATTGTTAGCAAAATTAAAATTACACTACAGTATTCTAAAAACAGTGAACACTAAAACACTGAACCGAAAATAAGGAGAAATTCTACGCATAAGACTAATAAACAAACATAAAAATGTATTGGTTAAGATCAACGCGTTCGGCTCATTGGGTCTGTTCGTTTGTATATACTAGATTGCACCAAAGTATAGTTCATACGTTCACTGATTGCTATGGCAAATATCGACGTGCCTTATGCTACTAAGCTCTGGTTTGTTCTTGCATAAATAAAGTGCAGATTGGAACAGACAAACGAACAGACCAATTGATATCCCGACGTTCGGTTATATTCGTGTTACTTCGATAATATGAAACACGTGTTAATTCTTATTTTAGGATTGCGTACACAATCATTTGATTCTCTTCTTTTGAGTTCAGTAGGTTCAATACTTTAGTGAAGTGTTTATAGACTATTGAAAATTTTTTTGTGACAATATCTTCATTTTGCGGAATTCTAGGTATGTCCTAAACATGTTTTAATTTGTATATTTTAAAATGTATATTATTGTGAATTTCATGATTATATTATTAACATATTGATATATCACAGTAATGATGTATTGTATTATCTCTCATGTAATTTACAAACTTAAAAATGGGAGGTGAAGTGGAATAGCCTAGGGCCTCTTTTCATCTAAATCCGGCCCTGACTGTATGTGTCTTAAAGGTGTGAAATTATTTGTTAACGTATCAGAGCTTTTTACAGATAATAATGTAAGGGTTGGTTTAACATTTTTTTTTTTTCTGTTGTAAAATCTCTTTCTTTCTTATTATGTGGGTAAAGAAACATATGAATGGTAATTTCTCCGTACCTGCGAATTTCTAGGGCATTATCTACTAGGCAGTAGATGAAATTTGAAATCGGTCTGCCCCTCCAGTCTTCACTTGAGAGGGGGAGTTACTACGGCAGGGGTGATAACATCCTAAATACCTCTTGTAGCTGCACTCAGATGACACTGCCTGGCACTCAATGCAGTGACACACAAAACATAAAAATGAATGTGATCTTATGATCACAGTAGACGAAATGCTCGAGCATTGGGTTCTTCTCCTAGTCGGATGTTGGCTTTTATTATTATTATTAATAATAATGCATTTTATTTATAGGGCACTTTACATTAGTAGTAAATCTCAAAGTGCTACATAAAAAGTTTAAACGAAGGCACAGCGAGATAAAACAATTGTTATAGCACCAGTAATGGCGCACTGCACAGAATATACTTGACTTGACCATTCATAGTTTTCAGACTCTTTCTCTGTACGTTTAGCATTTGTTTGCTCAGAGGTTGATGGCCTTGCTGCTTCCTGAGCAGCTCTTGTTTTCTCCACTCTAGCGGCTCACTTCTTCTTCTCCTTTCGCTGGCATCTTTTTGTATTAAAACTGATTGTCAGTGTTTATTTTGCAATTTACCTTCATTTTTCAGTTAAGCTGACACTCAAGTCTTCAATCTGCCTCAAGATTGATTTTAAGATATGAAGAGGTAGGGGAAGTGATGGCGATGGTGTGTTAGGGATGAGAAAGGTGTCCGTACACATGTGCCGCACAGTCGCCCTGCTGGCCCGCTGCCAAGAGTTGATTGTACGATAAAATAAAAAGAGGAATAACCTTGGAGGTCAATCATCACCACAAAAGCGGATAGTAGACGTTTTAGGTCAAACGGTTTGTGAGCTACAGGTATTTTAAATCCTGGTCAGACAAACGGACAGCCACGGTAGTCTATTATACAAGAAGATTCATGTTAATAAGCTTTCCTAAATAGAAAAGTCTTTAGCAGTTTTTTTTTAAAACAGCCCACAATCCGCTGTGTTCTTAGGCTCTCCGGTAGGGCATTCCAGAGCCGTGGAGCACCCATTGTATGAAGTTTGGTCACAGGGGGGGTGAAGGCGGTAGGTATTTGTAAAACGGAGGTTTCTTGCAGTGGATTGTAGTATAAGGAGTTTCTTAAGATATTGTGGAGCATTTCCATGGATACACTGGTGAGTAAACAGAGTTTGTATTCGATACGGAGGTGATTAGGGAGCCGATGAAGTGACCGAAGGATTGGTGAAATGCGTTCATATTTCTGCACCTTCATCAGGATTCTTTAGCACTATTTTGAATTTGTTTGAGTGTGCTGGGGATCCCAATAAGAAGTGTATTACAATAATCGAGACAAAGGCATGGACCAGCTTTTCAGCGTCACAGAGGGAGAAGTAGGGACGAAGTTTGGCTATGTTTCAGAGACGAAGGAATGCAGTTTTACAAAGGTGTGATGGACATGTGCATCAAATGACAGATGGGAGTCTTAACTTGACACCCAGTTTTGTAACTGAAGGGGAGAGGGTAATGGTACGGTCAAAAGTGGAAATACAACTTACAGAGGAACGAAGTTGATGGTTTGTGCCAGTTAAGAGCTTCAGTTTTGGTGCTGTTCAGCTTGAGGAAGTTCTTGGACACCCAGGCCTCAATCTCATCCAAGCAAGAGGAAAGAGTTGGTGGAGGTGTAAGAGAAGTCGAATCCAGTCTCGCATAGACCTGCGTATCATCAGCATAGCAATGGAATGAAACTCCATGCTTGCGAATGATGTGACCCAGGGGTAGCATATAGATAATAAAAAGGGTCGGCCCACGGACTGATCCTTGTGGGACCCCACAGGTGACAGTGTGGGTATGAGATGTAGCATCCCCCAAGGCCCCATACTCGGCCCTATCTGTAAGATAAGACTCGAAGCACTCCAAAGCAATGCCAGAAAGTCCAATTATATAGTGAAGGAGAATATTATGATCTACTGTATCAAATGCATCTGTGAGGTCCAGGATGATAAGGAGTGCTGGAGGGCCCTGGTCAGCGGCCATCAGGAGGTCATTGGGCTGTCTCTGTACTATGAGAAGTTTGGAAACCAGATTGAATTTTTTTTTGAGGTGATCCTGAAGCTGAACCAAAACTACCTCTTCCAAAACCTTAGACAAAAATGGAAGGTTGGAGATGGGACGATAGTTTGCTATCACTTCAGGATCCAAAGAGGATATCCCAGCTATCATTTGTTTTTCTGACACATCCGATTACTTTTTCATTGTGATTTCTCGTTTCTCTGCTGGTCCTGTTTTTGTTATTGTCTGGTGGTCCTGTTATTGTGTTAAGGAAATGTGTCTGCGCTGCAGCTAGCGCCATGAAGTTTCTAGAGCAGTGCTTCCCAAACTCGGCCCTGGGGGCCCCCCCTGTGGCTGCAGGTTTTTGTTCCACTCAACTTCTGTTTTTCATTAGCCTAATTAACTGAGTTGCTCTTTCTCAGTTTGTGTCTGGGAGACAACGTAGAAATTACAAACTGTTTGGCAGAATTTTATCCATCCATCCATTTCCTAACCCGCTGAATCCGAATACAGGGTCACGGGGGTCTGCTGGAGCCAATCCCAGCCAACACAGGGCACAAGGCAGGAACCAATCCCGGGCAGGGTGCCAACCCACCGCAGGACACACACAAACACCTGAATTTTATTAAACTGTAAAAAGCAGTTTTATGGGGAATATGTTGTCTTTTTAAGTCATTAACAGTATTTTCAACCTAATTTTCATTCTGCTTTTCCAGTTTTGATTATTTACTAATTAGCGAGCCTGACACTGAAGTCATTGCTGCTTTCATCATCTCGGGTGTCTGCTATGCTGTTTAATTGTCACCATTAGGGTTAAATGAAGGGAGCAACCTTCACAAGAAAAGGAGAAAATAATAGGAAAACAAACAAAAAAAAAGTTAAGCATTTCTAGCTTTAGAAAAAAAAATACTTCTAAATGTATTGTAAATGTAAAAATCTTACCGTTGTGTTTTTCTGAATGCAGAATAAGGCCAGGTTTATACTTCATGCGACACAAGCGTTGTACTGTTTATACTTGTGCGCAAATCTGGAAGACTCCACCAGGTGGCAGTGCGAGATATTATCACGGTGAGAACAGGCTCGGCTTCACTGTGGTGTGACTTGCCTGGAACGGCCATAGACTTATATAGGTAGACGCCCCAATTAATTGTTGCCCAGTCGACACCATATGTAAGCACGTCCGCCATAAGCGCATTTTAAAAAAAGCATTTTAAAACTAATACAGGTAGACGTGGAAACCGGGTTTTTTGATGAAAAAACAATGACGTTTACATACAACAGATTTTGGTGAATCGTTTAAATGCAATTATTTATATCCATTTATACACTAATAGTGCAAATTATCGAGACAAAAACTTAAAGGCGCCTATTAAATAAAATGTATTATTGAGATGAAAACTTGACCAATGTCTGAAAGTCAAAATAGTAAGAGTCTGCTCTTTTAACAGTGAAATGATCCACTCAATGACAAAAATAAGCTTTTATTGTATACAAATTGGCTTAATTTCTGAAAACATTTCTCTCTCTCTCTCTCTCACATGCACACACAATGTGGTTACTTAAATATCTACAGGATAGGATCTAAAATCCTTGAAACAGAACTGTCTTGCATAGCTTTTTCTGTGTGTTGCCACTCTGTAATTTGAGAGGATTCAGTCTGGTAATATGGTGCAGCCTTAGTTTGTAGAAGACAGACACAACTAAAGACATGAGCATGAAATGATGGTTGTCAATTTCAAACTGTGTTTCCTCGATGTGCTCCTTGAGAAAAAAACGCATCATCTGAACCAATCTCAGCCTGAACAAACTGACTGGTCAAAGATACACTGACAGCTTGCCCTAATGTCGACTGTCGGATAACACGCTCAGCTACTTTGACCACCTTGACTGGACCCTCAAAAGGAATCATCAGACCTCCTTTGTTTTTTTAATGTGAGCAGGTGGTAGCTTTGATCATATGATGCCGGTACAGCATCTGTTACCAAACTAGTGCGGCACACATCACAGGACAGCTTTCGCAAAATCTGTCGAACGACAAACCCTGAGATGTAAACAAGGGTATTTTCCACGAGGCCATCAAAGCAGGTTGGTAAGTAGCTACGGTCACACAATTGCAGGGACATGTGCAATAGGGGATGGACACTCTTGTGCTGCTGCTGGTGTAGAGGACATCTCAACAGCAGACAGGGAGACTGTCTGATCCTGTGCTGCCACATTTTCAGATGTGCTTTTTAGAGGCACCAGACCATGAGATGACGGAAAATGTCCTGGAGCTGACCAGCTGAAGGGTCGTTGTTATTCCAGCCCCCTAAAACTCACATGCACCACTTTTACAGATCTTTACTCTTTTTCAGTTGAATTTCTTGAGAAAGAAAAAAAAATCTGCACTGCTAATAACAGTTTGGCTTCATAAATTGTACAAAGTGATAGATTTACATGCTTGTCTGTCTGTCCCCACAAAATCGATCAATCACAGCTGTGTGTCTGAGGATATTATAAAGACAATGCAATTACCGTGGTAACGCAGCACATGAATGCATAGCTTTGCTAGCTTAGCCTGGCGTAGCTAAAGTTAAGATTATAAAACGGGATTTTCTAATGGCCAAATATAACCAAAACAATTGTTCAACCTTACCTATGAAATGTAATCCCCGGGATCTGATTTAGAGTGTACAGCGGTTTGCACAATCCCAAGCAGAACATGTGTGAGGCATCTTTATCCATTACTTCACTCCACAGCAGTGCCACTCGCATTTTTTTGCGGCGACACAGACGTACGATGCTGCTGGTCATGCGGTGTCTATCTATATATGTCTGTGGGAACAGCCATTAAATTCCAATAACACCTTACCGCAATATCTCAGAAAAGGATGTTCAATGATTAAATCCATCAATTCAGGGATGTCTCCATTCCAGCAAGCATTGGGCTGCGAGACATCTGTCTGTTATATAGTGCCTTTCACGTATATCTCTCTGTGTTATATAGCACCTTTCATGTATATCTTTCTATTTATTAGTTATATAATGCCATTCACATATCTCTGTGTTATATAGAGCCTTTCATGTATATCTTTCTATTAGTTATATAATGCCATTCACATCTGTCTGTTATATAGTGCCTTTCACGTATATCTCTGTGTTATATAGCACCTTTCATGTATATCTTTCTATTTATTAGTCATATAATGCCATTCACGTATCTCTGTGTTATATAGTACCTTTCACATATCTCTCTGTGTTAGTTATATAGCGCCTTTGACATCTGTCTGTTATATAGTGCCTTTCACGTATATCTCTGTGTTATATAGCGCCTTTCATGTATATCTTTCTATTTATTAGTCATATAATGCCATTCACGTATCTCTGTGTTATATAGTGCCTTTCACATATCTCTCTGTGTTAGTTATATAGCGCCTTTCAAATGTGTTTGTTATATAACACAGAGAGATATAAGTGAAAGGCATTATATAACAGATATGCGTGAAAGGCACTATATAACTAAGATAGAAAGATGCATGTGAAAGGCACTATAACTAAGAGAGAGATGTGAAAGGCACTATATAACAGATATACATGAAAGGCACTATATAACAAACAGATGTGAAAGGCGCTATTTAACTAACACAGAGATATACGTGAAAGGCACTATATAACTAACACAGAGAGATATATAGTGCCTTTCACATCTGTCTGTTATATAGTGACTTTCACATGTATCTGTCTATCAGTGCCTTGCAGTTAATTCTGTCTGTCTGTTTTATAGTGCCTTTCACATCTATCTGTTATACAGTGCCTTAGTTCATTCTATCTGTCTGTCTGTGAGTGCTTTTCACTGTCTGTCTGTCGGTTATATAGTGCCTTTCCTATTTATCTGTCTGTGACTTGTTGTGAAGCTCAGGTGGAATGGTGGCAGTGAGAGATCAACTGATAGAATAAGTGAGTTGGTCTGCTCGGCTAGTTGTATTTGTAAAGCATGGCTTTGTTTTAGGTGATAAGAATAAACCATTTGAGAAGGTCTGGTCCGAGTGGCCAGATTGAGATGAGTTGGTTATAAAGTGGCGTCATGCTGTCCTTTTCTTTGAGTGTCTTCAGATCATGAGGCCTTGTGGAGCTTACAAAATGGAGAAGGTTCTGTATAAGACTTGACGGTTTTAGTGTTTGGTTCATTTCTGATATTGCGGGTATTCTGTTTGTGTAATTTCTCCTCACATTTGTACTGTATTATCAGATAGGGGCAGAGGAAGGGGGCACAGAGATGTCTGAGCCCAGGGGCACTTGATTGGCTTAATTTAGCCCTGCATGAGGAAAGTCGGGGGGGACCATAGGCCTTCCTGGCAACATCAGATACAAGGCGGGTACCAACCCCGGATCGAAGGGTTCCAGTTCTTCATGGACTGTAAACACAATCAATCTGAATTAATTCAGTTGGGGGAAGAGAGAGAGACCGAGGTATTAAACGGAGACCCCGGGAATGTGCAGACTCTGTACAGAGAGTATCCGGCAGTGCTATTGAAGCCCAGGATGCAGGAGCCATGAAATATTAACTAATAACTAATTCCCCCTCCATACACTAGTAATTGGCATTGTTCCCCATTTCCCCTCTCCATGGTGTTTTCCCCATAATAATCCCAATATTTCAATTTGTGGATATTTATTTATTTTTTTCTAATTCACACAAACCTTGTTCGCCCCACAGTATCATAAAGAGAGAGACGTTTGTCTGAACTTCAAACGACGTCGTCAAATTACACAAACATCCGAATGACTTTAGAGAGATTCCACAAGAAAACAAGATGTGTTGAGGACTCCTCCTTAAACAAGACTGAAAGGACGCCGAGGAGGTCGGTTCACATGTTGGGCATTCATTCACACAGCAAGGTCAGCGACGGTCCCGTGTACCCAAATCAGTCAGTTACTGAACTGCTAGCCTTCTCTCTTATGATGGCCATCTCAATTCAGTTCAGTGGACTTGGGAAGGGACAGGAATGCAATCTGGAAAGAACGCAGGTCAAGACACACTCGGCTATCACCGGCCATTTTAGAGTGACAAGTGTGATTGTGGTCAGGTCAGGTTGGGGGTTCTGCCTCCACTCTGCTCAGTACCACCAGTTGTACGGGCCGGCCATGATATCCATATGTAAGAGAAAAATTGGAGGAGCAAAAGAAAATCCTCAGAACGTCTGGTGAGCAGCCCAGAATTAGAAATGGCCCTTCTGAGGATATGATGAAACTAAAATGGCGCATAGGAGAAACCTTTAGGGGACGTTAAGTTAGGGCTGCCAACTTTCTTTCTCTGGGAATGAGGACATTTGGGTTGAAAACTGAGGCCTTTTCAGGACTGCCATAATAGGCCTTGTAAGACACTAGGGGTCGCTATCACCCCTTTAATCCCAACAGACAGATACGCTGGGCGCACTTAAAAAGCAATAAGAAGTTGTTTTAATATCTTCTTTTTAAGTAGTGCTCTTCAAGCACCACCGCCAGCACTAAACAGGCCAATCAACTCAATAATATACACAACACACACAATTCTCTCCTCCACACCTCCCAGCGAACTCTGACACACTCCTCCCAACTCCAGCTCGCTTGCTGGGTTCCCATCTAGCCTTTATGGCGCTTTTCCACTGCATAGTACGGCACGACACGGTTCAGTTCAGCTCACTTTTGGGGGGTTTTCCACTGGGAACGGTACCTGGTCCTTTTTTTAGTACCACCTCAGCCGAGGTTCCAAGCGCGCCGAACCGTTACCAAAACGTGACGTGTAAACTGCTGGTCACTGATTGGCCGGAGAAAATAGTCATTACTGCGTCACTGAACTTGCGACACGAGACACAACAGACCCGCTAGATTTTTAGCACAGCCAGCGAAGGTTCGGACGCACCATTTTGTTTTAACCAAAAATGGCTGTTTCGTGGTCTATTGAGGAAGTACAGGCGTTCCTCGTTGGTAGCGAGGAGCGGATCCAGCGAGAGCTGGATGGGGCGACGCGGAATGAAAAAGTTTTTCAGGAGGTCGGCGCAGCTATAACGACACGTGAATAATCCCGCCCACTCTAAAGCGGTACTAAACTGCAGTCGAAACGCAAACTGAGCCGAACCAAGGTGAGCTGTACTGAACCGTGCTGTGCCGTACTATGCAGTGGAAAAGCGCCATTATATAGTCCTTGACCCAGAAGTGCTCCTGTCCTTCCGACCACGTGACTGGCTAGCACTTCCGGGTCTAATAAAGAAATTCGGGGCTTCCGTCCTCGTGACTACCTAGTACTGCCGGGCGATAGGGAAAGGATGAGTTCCCAGGTCCTTCGAGAGCTCCCCCCCGGCGGCACCTAACAGGGCTGAGAAACCGAGCTCCAAGTCCCAGGATACCCTGAAGGAATCCAGGGGAGCTGCCATCTATAGTGTTTTGGGGGAGGCAGTGTCTGAAAGTAGCTGCCTTCCCCAATCCTTCCATCACAGTCTTTACACTGTCTTAAGGTTTTTTTTAAATGATACACTCTATTGCCAAAAGTATCGGGACGCCGGCCTTTACACCCACGTGAACTTTAATGACATCCCCTTCTTAACACATAAGCTTTAATATGAAGTTGGCCCACCCTTTGCAGCTCTAACAGCTTCAGCTCTTCTGGGAAGGCTTTCCACAAGGTGAAGGTGTGTGTTGATGGGAAATTGGGACCAGGGGGGTATTTTTCGTACGTGGATTACTCGTTCAGCCGGATGTAATTGTTGACGATTTGGCCTGATCCTGGATCTGTCAGTTTTTCGAAACTCTTGCTGGATGTGTTGTCATAGCGGCACATCCAAATCCTCAAACCTGCTCGGAGCAGGCATGTTCTATGTAATCAAGGATTAGCTCACACACTTCATCAGTTTCTATGCATGGAATTCATTCGGTCATGGCTTTGCTGTTCATGAATAAGCGACCAATTGATAACCGTGCACAAATTATAAGAAGAGAATTTCGAGAGGGTTTTGCGCGATCGGCAAGATCCTTTATTGCTCCCGGAAGAAATTCTTTTCAAAATATACCGCTTTAGCCTTTGGGACTTGTTATGGTGTATAAAATCTGTACATTTTGGTTTCCATTATATTTTGTTCAAGACAACAGATGAACTAAGACAAATTAAAGCAGTTTTTTTTTTCCCTTACACCTTACTTTTATAACACTTGTTCATAGCTTCGTGCTAATTTGGTTTATAGCCTGGGAAAGGATGCTGAGCTGATACCTCAGGCTATTGATTACTTTATGGATGGAGATCTGGAACAACAATTTGCTTTATAGCCTGGGACAGGAAGAACTACTGATACCTCAGAGTACATTGAAAGGTTTTGTTGTGTGGGAAAACGGACAGTGAATTAATTCATCAATCATTTGGACAGCCAGCCAATCGGGTGCATGTGTTGTGAAACCAGGGCTTGACATTTCATAATAAATATGCCTTGGTTTGGAAAGCAAGAAGAGAGAAGCAAAGAAGAAGAGGAACGGACGAAGACGGCCCTGGTCGTCAGAAAGGCATCATGAACATCGACTGCTAAATCAAACGCCTCCCTGGGACATTTATCCTTGTCATCTGTAACTTTTTCGTAAGCTTTTTCTAAAGACTATATATATTCAGACTTTCCTATCACTACCTATTTTCTAGTATTCTTTGTTCTTGTGGTATTATTATTATTCTTGTAATAAATATCATGCTGCTTTTAACTTTCAATGCTTTGTCTTAATGTCTAGAGTGATTGAAGTAATAAGTTAGATTTCTTTGAGCACCTGGTGACAGCCGGATTTTTGCCATTATTTCTGTGCTGCGAGGTTTATATGGCTGAGAGTGAAGAGCGCTATACTCAACAGAAGTAACAAATACGAGAAAGAAGGTATTCTTGGCTGATGAATGGCCTATAGTCAAGAGTGCTGAGTCTTTGTATGTTTAAATGTATTCTTGTAGACCAAAAGCAATATTTAGGTCTGAGATATCACTAAAACATCGTATTGTTGTTCGTGCCGAAAATAAGTAAGTCTCTTGAAGTGCTGAATGACAGGCTGTTATTCCTATAGCACTTGTGTGGTTTAAAGTGCTAAGGGTTAATCAGCGTGTGTGTGTCATTCATGGAGCACTGTTGTGGTTAGGGTCTGTGTGTGTGTGTGTGTGTGTTCATCTTAAAGTGCAACAGTAGACCAACCCGATAACGAACTTGACGAGAACCCTTACCCTTGAGGAAACAGGTAAAAGGGCAAGTGGAGGGGAATACCACGATAATACAGGACTAAATATTGTACCTCAAAGATTTATTAGCACCTTATATTCGAAGTCAAACTCGGCGAAGTCGGGCTCTCACAACCACACACACAGTATGCATTGCTTTGAGGTTTTTTGCAAGCGGCACTTTTTTATATACTGTAGGCGATGCGGAAAATCTAACTAAAAGTGCAGTTTGCCAGGCAATTCGTAAAGTCTGTTCGGCTCTGAAATATTTCCTTCAGGGTTTCTTAGTGTTTCCTGGACACCTGCGTGTGCAGACAATAAAAGAGGCGTTTCATGCCATTGCAGGTACACAGGCAACAACACCCACAGATCCATGAAGAATCTCACGATCAACCTAACATTCTCCTTACCCAGGATTTCCAAATGTGATTGGGGCACATGGGACTGATCAGAGTGGAGTTTGATCAAACATTATTTGGAAAATGTACCTCTTCTCCTGATGAATAATCAGACACAGTGTCTTCATCAAATATTTGACCTTCATCAATATCTCGTTGGTCAGACACGGGTTCTAAGGATACGACATTCCCTGCAACTGACCTAACAAATAAAGAGGGCTATATGGAACATACCCATGGCACACAATGAGGACAAATATATGCAGTGACCATCCTTTACCTGAAATGAAGTGACCACTGCATCCTGCCACTGCTTCAGAGGGGGAGCTTCCCACTGGAATGCCCTCAGAAACGGGGCGATGGGCATTTTTCTGGAGAGCCAACTCTTCTGCAGGGGTTAGGTCTGGACCGCCTGGACCTCCACCTGTTTTTTGCTTGTCTGCTTTCTTATTAGCTTTAAAATTATTTTTTTATATATGATTCTTTATGTCAACAACTCTTTAAATAGTTATATACCAATGTTTAACAGTTTGAAGTATATTTCTTGTACTTCACTTTAACCTGTTCCCAGGTCACGTTTGATCTGGAATTATGACGTATTAAATAATAATTAATCTGACACATAGGAAATGAAACGCTGCATTCAGTACATACAATGCACACTACTTAGCGTTTAACTTGTCGGCCACTTTTTGCCAGCTGTCTTTTCTAGTTTGGGTTGCTTTTGCAGTGTTACCCCTTGTGCATATTAAATCTTGAAATTCTTCAAATAAAAGGTTTGTGTGAAAAACATTCGCCTGTTCTTTCGTTATTTTGTTGCAGCCTATCAAAGACTTGCTGATCATGTTTTCTAGACTCAATATATGTGGGCTTTTCACTCAGCGCGGGCGCACGCAGTCATCTCGGATGATTAGATCCAGCGAGACTAATCTACTACACCGCTGCGTTTGAAAAAGCGACTTATCCCGGATGAACTTCACCGACATTAACTCATCCAAGATGAGGCATCTGATCTCGGATGATTTAAGCAACATACGGAAAATACCCCCCAGGACAGCATTTGTGAGGTCAGGCACTGATGTTGGATGAGAAGGCCTGGCTCGCCCGCTGTCTCCACAGTCTGTAGTTCATCCCAAAGGTGTTCTGTCGGGTTGAGGTCAGGGCTCTGCGCAGCCACACCAAACCTGCTCCTCCATGTCTTTATAGACCTTGCCTTGTGCACTGGAGCCTGCCCAGTCATGTTGCCATCCCCAAACTGTTCACCACAAAGTTGTCCAAAATGGCTTTGTATGCTGAAGCATTAAGAGTTCCTTTCACTGGAACTAAGGGGCCGAGCCCAACCCCACACCATGATCCCCTAAACTTTCCACTTGGCACAGTGCAGTCAGGCGAGTCCCGTTCTCCTGGCCAGACTCGTCCATCACATTGCGTGATTCGTCACTCCACGTCTGCACTGCTCTCGAGTCCAGTGGCAGACGGTGGGCTTTACACCATTGCACTTGGTGATGTCACGCTTGGCTGCAGCTGCTCAGCCATGGAGACCCCCATTCATTCCTTGAAGCTCGATCTCTCTCTACGCTGCGCTGTTCTTGAGCTTTTGGAGGTCTGTAGCTATCGACTCTGCAGAAAGTTGGTGACTTCTGAACACCTCGGCATGTGCTGTCCCCGCTCTGTGATCTGACGTGGCCTACCACTTTGTGGCTGAGTTGCTGTTGTTCAGAATTACTTCCACTTTGTTATAATACACAGTTGACGGTGGAATATATAGTAGTGTGGACATTTCACGAATGGACTTATTGCACAGGTGGCATCCTATCACGGTACCAGGCTTGAGCTCACTGATCTCCTGAGAGCAACCCATTCTGTCCCAAATGTTTGTAGAGGACGTCTGCATGCCGATGGGCTCGATGTTTAACACCTGTGACCATGGAAGGGATTGGAACACCTGAATTCAATGATCTGGAGGTGGGGTTCCCCAATACTTTTGACAATATAGTATAGTATCAGTTTATCACTTGTAAGACGCTAGAGGTCACTGTTGCCTCTTTCAACCCAACAGACAGACACACTGAACACAGGGTAAACTCACCAAGAAGGTCTTTTAATTTTCTTTCTTCTTGAAATAGTGTCCAAAAGCGGTACCCAGCAGGGATATGCTGCCGAGCTCCAAGTCCCATAGTGCCCTGCGGGCATCCGGGGCACCGCTCCAGTCCAGGGAAGCTGCTATCTATCATCTTAGGGGAGGCAGTGTCTTTGATAAGCTGCCTTTCCCCCATCCTTCCAGTTCTGGGGCGTCCCGGCCGGTATAAACTGCAGGCTGTCCCTTCCACACTATAATTCTGATATGATGGCCACAATCACAGTCACTGGCAAACTAATAACCAATTGAATATTCGGATAACATCAGGCTTCATAATTAGCACACTTTATTCCTTCCATTCTTATTTGGATAGCTTAACTGTGGTAAACCTGTAAAAATGACGCACATGGTAAATTCACTTCTAGTAACATGCAAATAAACAAAAGTGAAAAGGGTAACATGATTTGTTTTTCTCCACATTATTGTATATTTTTCCACTGAAGCTCTTTTTCTCAGTACATCTGGGTTCTTGGATGAATATGAATAGAAATCTATACACAGCCTGCTACTAAAATTGAATCTTGGGATCATCTGCCCCTTAACTGAATCTCTTCTTCTTCTTTCAGATGCTTCCATTAGGGTTGCCACAGCAGATCATCTTCCATCTCTTCCTGTCCTCATCATCTTGTTCTGTCACCCACATCACCTGCATGTCCTCTCTCAGCACATCCATAAACCTTCTCTTAGGCCTTCCTCTTCTCTTACCTGTCAGCTCTATCCTTAGCATCCTTCTCCCAGTATACCCAGCATCTCTCCTCTGCACATGTCCAAATCGCCGCAATCTCACCTCTCTGACTTTGTTTCCCCTCTAATGTCCTCATTTCTAATCCTATCCATCCTTGTCACACCCAATGCAAATCTTAACATCTTCAACTCTGCCACCCCCAGCTTTGTCTCCTGCTTTCTGGTCAGTGCCACCGTCTCCAGCCCATATAACATAGCTTGTCTCACTACCATCCTGTAGACCTTCCCTTTCACTCTTGCTGATACTCGTCTGTCACAGATCACTCCTGACACTCTTCTCCACCCACTCCACCCTGCCTGCACTCTCTTTTTCACCTCACTTCCACAATCCCCATTACTCTGTACTGTTGATCCCAAGTATTTAAACTCATCCACCTTCGCCAACTCTATTCTCTTCATCCTCACCATTCCACTGACCTCCATCTCATTTACACACATGTATTCTGTCTTGGTGGTCCTAATGACTTTCATTCCTCTCCTCTCTAGAGAAGATCTCCACCTCTTCAGGGTCTCCTGAACCTGCTCCCTACTCTCACTACAGATCACAACGTCATCAGCAAACCTCATAGTCCACGGGGACTCCTGTCTAATCTCGTCTATCAACCTGTCCATCGCCACTGCAAATAAGAAAGGGCTCAGAGCCGATCCCTGATGTAATCTCACCTCCGTCACTCCCACCACAGACCTCACCACAGTCACACTTCCCTCGTACATATCCTGTACAACTCTTACATACTTCTCTGCCACTCCCAACTTCCTCATACAATACCACATCTCCTCTCTTGTCACCCTGTCATATGCTTTCTCCAGGTCCACAAAGACGCAATGCAACTCCTTCTGGCCTTCTCTAAACTTCTCCATCAACACCCTCAGTGCTAACATCACATCTGTGGTGCTCTTTCTTGGCATGAAACCATCCTGCTGCTCACTAATCATCACCTCACTTCTTAACTGAGCTTCCACTACTCTTTCCCATAACTTCATGCTGTGGCTCATCAATTTTATCCCCCTGTAGTTTCTGCAGTCCTGCTTATCCCCCTTGTTCTTAAATATCAGCACCAGTACACTTCTTCTCCCCTCCTCATCATCCTCTCACTTTCCAAGATTCCATTAAACAATCTGGTTAGAAACTCCACTGCCATCTCTCCTAAGCACCTCCATGCTTCCACAGGTATGCCATCCTGACCAACAGCTTTTCCATTTTTCATCCTCTTCATCGCTGTCCTTACTTCCTCCTTGCTAATCCATTGCACTTCCTGATTCACTATCTCCACATCATCCAACCTCCTCTCTCTCTCGTTCTCTTCATTCATCAGCCTCTCAAAGTACTCTTTCCATCTGCTCAATACACTCTCCTCACTTTTGAGTACGTTTCCATCTTTATCCTTTTTTAACTGAATCTCTTCTGCCCTTTCAAAATCAGGAAGGAGATTTGCTGTTCAAGTCGTCTGTGAACTTGCACTTTCTTTTCGGCATAATGAGTTTATGTAAATGAAAAAATGTAATTTCTTGAAGAAGTGACTTATTAGTTCATCAACTGATAACTAAAAAGGTATTGCATTTATATGACAATCAATGTGTTTTTTTTTTTTTTATTAACTGAAACTTTTAATAGCTGATGCGTTCATTTTCAATTATAAATCCATTTTGGAACAACGGGTGGTAACAATATTTTCAAAGCAGTATTTACTCGCACTTAACTATGATGGACAGTACCCTGATGTCTGACATTTCTTGTTTAACCGAGCGGCTGAAAGAACAATCAAAAAATAAGATCTCCCACTGAAAACGTGAAGTTGTCATTTCAATTTTGAATAAATTCACTTAGTTACGATGAATTAGGATTACAAATAATTAAGGAAAGGAACAACATTTAAAATGAACTGTCTACTTGCCAAGAAGATAAAGATGAAGAGAAAAAGGCAAGTTGGACACACCTTGGCTAATCTCGTCAATATCTGCGTTGTTTACTACCAGAAGGGAAGTGAAGATTCGGGGGGCGGGGGGTCGGGTTGTTTGAAGTGTGCGTCCTACTTCCACAAATGCTGATTGGTGCACGGCTTTCACATTTTTTACCAATGAGATTTTCAAATTTTAGGAGCCAAGATTTCGGACATTTTCAAAACTTTTAAAAAAGTTCCTCCTTTTTTTTAAAAAAAAAAAATGAGGACATGTCTGGGGAAAATGAGGATGGTTGGCAGTCCTAATTTTAAGGTAACACTCCAGGGGGTTTTGTGGTTAGGGGGGTGAGATTCCAATCCACAACCAAAAACAGGGCTGCCTTGTCATTTTGCAACCTGGCTGAAAGTGACACCTGGGGGGAGAGGGGTGCAATAAAGATGTCTCCGTGCCAGGAAGATGGACAGACAGAAGTGAGAGCGAGTAAAGAAGAGGAATGAGAGGAGGAGAACTTTTGAGCCTGGAGTAGTAGGCAGGTAGAAGTGTTGCCCCCTTCGTGATAAAGAGGGGGAATCATCTGCCGTTCAGGTGGGTCCAGTGAGGCTGTAGGTGGTTTTACTAATTTGGATAATGGCTGTCCAAAGCGGCTCAGTATGTGCTTGTGCTGAATGCATTTTTCTTTAATATCTCTGTTGGTCTCATTGAAATTCAATATCGGTAAATCACCAACCGAGTCTCTTTATAATGGTGGTCTTAGTTTATGCCGAATCCAGACTGTGGTTCTGTCTCCACTCATTTTTGACTAGACCCGAGTAGACCTGTGCTGCCAGTATGAAATGATTCCAAATGAAAAAGCATGAATTTTGAAAGTTTCCCATCTTCCCCTGTTCTTGGCTTGGTTTCGGTCTGTTGGACTTTGTCTCCATGTTAAGTAGTTTTCCACTCCAAATCGGTTGAGACTTTCTTACGCTAACATGGAGGGTTTGCAGCATTTCAAATCTTACATACAACTCGGCTAGAAGTTTTCTGTTTTAAATTAAAAATAGAGAGCTTGGCCTGAAATGTGCTTGATATTTTTCGCAGCACTATGTGGTAAAATTTTATTTTCACATTTTATTTTGACAGGTTGCCCACTTCTCTGTTTGTGTGGTCTTCTTACGCCATCCAGTCCCGGACTATCCATATGGGAAGTAAATCTTAGAAGAAAAGAGGAAAACGCTTGGGAAGGAGAAGAGTTTTACACAGAGTATGGCCTCCATCAAGGACGACCGCGTGGATGAAAGACTGACACGTATTAAACAAGAGGAGTTGAGCCAAGCCCCAGAAAATTTGTGTGTGAAGTCGGAGGAATGCGAAGAAAGAATTTCAGCTGTTAAAGAAGAAGAAGAAGGAGAGTGCGTGGATGAGATTGTTGAAGTTAAGGTGGAGGATGTGGACGATTTCTTGGTTAGTCATGAACTGCAAAACCCTGAAACTAGAAATCTGTTCAAACAAGAGGTTTCTGAAGAGTCTCGTTCAACTTTACAGCATTGGGCCACTAATACAGAGCAGCCGGCTACCCAACCAGACCTGAAATCCGAGTTCTGCGAGTTTGAAGAGCACGTCGATGAAAAACATGGGAGAGAAGGAGAAGAGCAGCAGTCATCTAGGAGAGCTGGAATAAGTAAGTAATGTGATAAAATGTCAAAGGATCTGCAACCGATAGCATTTACAGGTTCTACCAGAGTTTGGCTTGGCCATTCTAGTGGGTGCAAATGAGAGAGAGATACAGAAATACAGCCTTGGGGGTTAGAACAAGTATTTGTTTGCTCAATTACAAAGAAATGCACTAATTTTGATGGTATGTTTCATTTTAATGGAGAGAGACAGAAGATCGACCGAAACACATTACATAAAAGTTATCAATTGATTTGCATGTCATTCAGTGAAAGAAGGATTGGATTCCCTACAACCCAGCCAGGATTCTGGCTCCCACAGATTGGCACACAGATTACAATCAATCAGTCGATTCCAGATACTTAACTTGTTATGTGTATAAAGCACAGCTGTCCACAGAATCAGTTTCTTTCATTCCAACGTCTCCACCACCACTATGGGCCGCACCAAAGAGCTGTCAAAGGACAAGGCTGGAATGGACTACAAGACCACCAGCAAGAAGCTTGGTGAGAAGGTGACTACAGTTGGTACGATTATTTGGAAATGGAAGAAATGCAAAATGGCCATCAATCACCCACGCTCCATGCAAGATCTCACCTCATGAGGCGCTTGTTAATGATCTGAAGACAGTCACCAAGAACAGCATTGGTAACACACTACTACGCCATCATGGATTGACATCCTACAGCGCTCGCAGTGTCCTCCTGCTCAAGGAGGCACATGTATTGGCCCGTCTCAAGTTTGCGAGTGAACCTGTCAATGATTCAGAGAAGGCTTGGGAGAAAGTGCTGTGGTCAGATGAAACCACAATCCAGTTTTTTGGCATCAACTCGACCCGATGTGTTTTGGAGGAAGAGAAATGCTGAGTTAAGATCTAAAGAACTCCATCCCCACAGTCCAGCACGGAGGTGGACACATCATACCCTGGAGCTGTTTTTCTTCTAAGGGTACAGGACGACTTCACCGCATTGAGGGGCCAATGGATTGGGCCAAATACCGTAAAATCTTGAATGAGAACCTCCTTCCCTCAGCCAGAATACTGAAGATGAGTCGTGGATGGGTCTCACAACGTGACAGTGACCCAAATCATACCAACAAGGGAGCAGCTAAAGAGAAAGCACATGACGGTCATGGAGTGGCCTCACCAGTCTTCAGACCTCTGTGGAGGGAGCAGAAGCTTCGAGTTGCCAAGTGGCAGCCAAGAAACCCAAAGAATTTAGAGCAGTGTTTCCCAAACTCGGTCCTGGGGGTCCACTGTGGCTGCAGGTTTTTGTTCCGACCAGCTATTGTTTTTAATTGAACTCCTGGGCTAATTAAATGAACTGTTATTCCCCAAGTTCTGTGTTTTGGGGACAATAAAGGAATTAGAAAACTGTTTTCTGTATTGTTTGCTAAAAAAAAAATATCAATGTACCAAGCAGTTATATAGGAATAATGTATATTTTTCTTTTTAACAGTATTTTCATCTTGATTTTCATTCTACTTTTCAAGGTGTTCTAATTGTTTAATGAATCCATTATTTACTAATTAGTGGACCTTTGATTATTCTGTGCCTGCGTGTGTGTGTTCTGCTCATTTTTAATTGTCATACATAAGATACAACGAAGGGGGAAGACTGCACAGAGAAAAGGCGAAATATAATGAAATCAACAAAAGAGAGTTAAGCATTTAAATTTATAGAAAAAGCAGAAATATTTGTAAATGTCTTAAAAATGTACAATTCATGCTGCTATGCTTTTTTTTCTGAATGTCGAATAATAGAGAGAGAGAGAAAAAATACCAGCTTATTAAATGAGCGCAGCATTTTCAGGTGTTGTCACTGATTAGGGATCTGGTTGGAACAAAAACCTGCAGCCACAGGGGGTCCCAAGGGCAGAGTTTGGGAAACACTGATTTAGAGAGTTTCTGTAAAGATGGGTGCCCCTGAGATGGGTGCAAACCTGATGACCAGCTACCTCTGTGCTTGCCAGCAAGGGTTTCTCCACCAAGTACTAAGTTATGTTTTGCTTGGGAATCCAATCCTTCTTTCTCTTAATGACCTGCAAATCAATTGATAACTTTTATGTAATTTTTTTTTTTCTGGATTTTTGGTTGATCTTCTGTCTCTCTCCATTAACATGAAACTACCATAAAATGAGAGACTGTTCATTTCTTTGTAAGGGAGCAAACTTACAAATTCAGCAGGGGATCAAATATCCAAACCCCCACTGTAGAGACCAACTGCTTGAGTGTATAGTGACCGACGACAGATAGCTGACTTACAAAAATAATAAACTGTAAAAGTCTATGTAAACCCCAAAAAACTAAGAGTCCAGCATGCCTTATGCCATATGCCATATGCCATATACAGTGGGTATAGAAAAGAATCCCCCCTTTGAAATATTCCCATTTTTTTGCTTTACAGCCTTAAATGAAAACACACAAAGTAATATTTTTTTTTTCCAGCTTTACTTACTCAATGCAGTCTCTAACATCTAAGTGAAAGATTTAACAGCTACAGTTCAGAAGAATGGTAAAAAATCAAAAACAAGAAATCCTGAGCTGAATAAAGGACCCCCCCCCTCCTAAACTCAATCTGGTGTCAGTGCCCACCATTCCCATTGCAGACCCTGGTTACTGTCTCTCTCCCACCTGTGCTCAGTTGTAATGAGTGTGATCAGTGAAGCTGTTCCTGGTCCATCCATTATTCCCTTCCTTGGTAGAGAAACTGACCGCAAACACCTGACTACGGGTGGCCAGCCACTTAGAAAAGATCTCAAGGACAGAGTTGTGGACGGACATAAGGCAGGCAGGAGATGGAGACCAAACAAATCTCAAAGGATCTATCAATCGCAAGGAGCCCAGTAAAGTCCATCATAAAGAAGTGTTTGGTACTACTAGGACCTTCCAAACTGGATAGAAGAGCAAGGAGGAAACTGGTAAGAGAGGCTACCGAGAGGCCAATGGACACTTTGAAGAAGTTACAGGATTTGATGGCACAGAGTGGTCATTATTGGTGTGCATGTGACAGCAATTTCACAAGTGCTCCACCATGGTGGTTTGTTCAGGAGGGTCGCACTTCTTAAGAAAGGCCACATGAAGGCTCGTTTGAGCTTTGCCAGAATGCACCTTGAAGATTCTGATGCCAAGTGGGAAAAAAGGTCTGATGGTCAGATGAGACTAAAATCAAACTATTTGGCCTCAACACCAAACGGTCCACCAATGCAGCTCACCGTCCACAACACACCATATCTACAGTAAAACATGGAGGGGGCAGCATCCTGTTGGGGGTTCCTCTGCCACAGGGCCTCATTAGGGTAGAAGGAAAAATGGATGGGGCAAAATACCGTCAAATTCTGGAGGAAAACCTGCTACCCTCTGGCAGAAAGTTGAAGATGGGCAGAACGACCCAAAGCACACAGCAAAATGGACCACACGGTGGCTGAAGGAGAAGAAAAGTGAATGTGCTGGTGTGGCCAGTCAGAGCCGAGACCTAAATCACACTGAAAATCTGTGGAGAGATCTGAAGATAGCAGACCACCAACGCTCACCACCCAGTGTGACCGACCTTGAACAGTTCAACTGTAACGAAGAGTGGGGGGCAAATATTACACAATCAAGGTGTGCAAAGCTGATAGAGAAGAATCACAAGAGACTCAGGGCGGTCATTAAAGCAAAAGGGGGGTCAACAAAATGACATCGACATGGGGGGGTGATCCTTTATTCATCTCAGTAGGTCTTGGTTTTGATTTTTTTTATAATTCTTCTGAACTGTAGCTGTGATGTCTTTCACTTGGATGTTAGAGGGTGCATTGAGTAAGTAAAGCTGGGAAGAAATATTGGTTTGTGTGTGTTTTCATTTAAGGCTGTAAAACAAAAAAATGGGAATATTTCAAAGAGGAGATTCTTTTCTATGCCCACTGCAAAGCTATCATCTTATTAGTAAACCAGTATTAAGTTTAGTGAAACTATTGTCTTAAAACATGTACACTATTCATTGTGCTCCAATTATGGGTCAAATGTACAGTACATACACTCTCACTCACACACACAAAAAGATTTGTCTGTGCAGCTAAATCTACTGGAGCGATTTGGGCTTCTGCCACTTTGTTTTTTTTAATGATCGCCAAGTTTCATTTGGATCGGGTGATCGATGTTCACGAGGTCATATCCTGACATGCTGGCAGGTGTTGATGTGGCAGAAACACTCTGCTCAAGGAAGACACTCGGAGACCTCAGGATGTGCAGGCTTTGTTGCGTGATGTACACACGGTCTCAGTTCGGATGAATTGAGCAATTAGGAACCCGGCTCCCTTTCATGTATTCCTAATCCTTGTTACCTATCCGACTCCCAACTTCCTGTTGCCTTGGTCCTGCCTGTGATAACCTGCATCAGTGTCTCCCAGCTTAATGAGTGTAGCACTCTGTCTTATCCATCATGGCCACCTGACAGGTTCTGCCACCCTTATCTCTAATCTTCAGCTCACACTCGCCACCTGGGGTGGGATTGGTCAGCCTTTTGGACTATCTGCATAATGTGACGATGTGGGTTCTGGCTCCACACTCCCATCTGATTTTGGGAACCCTCGAACCCAACACCGTCGGTACCGATGAGCTAGTCATTGGAGGCAAATAATACGAGCAAGGGGATGGAAAAGTGCATTGTGCTTTTATTAAAAAAACAATCAAAAACAGTTCATCAAAACAGTGTTCAATAAATAGTGCAGTCCATTAAAAAGTTCTTCATTAAATAAATAATCCAATACAAGAAACGTGGAGGTTTACAATAGAAAAAAAAAAACACAATCCTTTAAAAATGAGGTTAAAATGTTCCTTTAGGAAGCAGTCTTAAAAACAACAAACAAGCTCAGTGCTTCTTTTAACATGTGACTCCCCTGCATCTCCCTGTCCAGGCTTCGCAACAGAGGAGCCACTCTCTCTATGCAGCTGCCCTCCTACAACACACACTCGAGACTGGAGACCTTCCGATCCCTGGCTCCAGTATGGCACTCATCCCAGCCTCGGAGACTTGATTACCGCAATGGCCAGGACGCACACATTAGGGACTCCAACCACCAAGCCTCCCGACTTCCGCTGCCTTTCTGCGGCCAGTCGCCTTCCCTTGGTCACTCCCGCTACATAATCGCTCAGCGGGAGCGACATCCAACTCAAACGCCTGGGTGTAGGCCCAACACCCCAGGCCCTCGCCGCTGCCCGTGAGCGCTCGTTCGCTCGCTCTCTATCTCTCTCTCCCTTTTCACCAACCTGCTTCCTATCCTGCTCCCGATAACCTCCGTCCTCTCTCCTTTCCTTTTTCTCCCCTTTCTAAAACCGACTCGCGCTTCTTTTTAAAATGACGAGGGGCCATCACAGCTGTAGCATTAGCCACGGGAGCAATCACGGATGTGGGCAGTTCCTCACCTGTGCACTACGTGAGAAACGCCCACATCGCCGACTGCCCCGCGGCTCGCTACAACAACGCCCCCCTCACGAAGCCGTCTCGGTGATTATTTATTTAAATATGGCCTTTACTCAACGAGCTGTGGACCCATAACACCACACATACCTGACCTTGACTCACAAAATACTGCTGGCTTCCAGCTTGCTAAGAAAACTAAAAACATATACAGACGCAGGCCTTCTTGAGACTTAACCCTCACTATATTAACATGCACTAGGATATACTGCTTATTTTCATATATACTGCTCAAAAAAATGAAAGGCCCACTTTTGAATGAGAGTACAGCATCAAGTCAGTGACACTTGTGGGCTGTTGATCTGGTCAGTTAAGTAGCAGAGGGGCTTGTTCATCAGTTTAATGAAATGACCAAGAGGGGCAACAAAGAGACGACCCCCAAAACAGGAATGAATGGTTTAACAGCTGGAGGGAGGCCACTGACATTTCTCCCTCCTCATCTGTTTTGTCACTCATTTTCCATTTATTTACACTCAGTGTCACTACTGGTAGCATGAAGCCATACCTGGACCCTACAGAGTTTGGTGGCACAGGTAGTCCAACTTCTCCAGGATGGCAGGCACATCAATACATGCCTCCCATTGCCAGAAGGTCTGCTGTGTCTCCCAGCACAGTCTCAAGGGCATGGAGGAGATTCCAGGAGACAGACAGGCAGTTCCTCTAGGAGAGCTGGGCAGGGCCCCTCATAGAAGGTCCTTAACCCATCAGCAGGACACACCGCTATCTGCTCCTTTGAGCAAGGAGGACCAGAATGAGCACTGACAGAGCCTACAGAATGACCTCCAGCAGGCAGGCCACTGGTGTGAATGTCTCTGACCAGACAATTGGAAACAGACTTCATGAGGGTGGCCTGAAGGCCCGACGTCCTCTAGTAAGCACCGTGAAACTTGATTGGCATTTGCCGTAGAATACCAGAATTGGCCGGTCCACCACTGGTGGGCGCCCTGTGCTTTTCACAGATGAGAGCAGGTTCACCCTGATCACATGTGACAGACATGAAAGGGTCTGGAGAAGCTGTGGAGAACATTCTGCTGCCTGTAACATCGTTCAGCATGACTGCTTTGGTGGTGGGTCAGTGATGGTTTATCTGGGGAGCGACGCACAGACCTCTACAGGCTAGACAACGGCACCTTGGCTGCCATTAGGTATCGGGATGAAATCCTTGGACCCCCTTGTTAGACCCTACGCTGGTGCAGTGGCTCCTGGGTTCCTCCTGGTGCACCACAATGCCCGGCCTCATGTGTTGGTGAGAGGAAGAACGAACTGATCCCATTGACTGTTCCCCAACTCACTCGCCAGACCTCAATTCAATAGCATACCTCTGAGCGGGACATTGTTTGGGTCCATCCGACACCTCTGACTGTCCAGGAGCTCAGTGATGTCCAGATCTGGTGTGGATATCCTCCAGGACACCATCCGTCGTCTCATTAGGACGTTGTCAGGCAGGCATACAAGCACGTGGGGGGCTTGCAAACTACTGAGCACGATTTGGAGTTGCTGCAATGACATTTCATCAGTTGGACTCGCCTGCCTGCCGCCTCATTTTTTCCCTTTGATTTTCGGGGTGTCATTGAATTTAGCCCCCTCTCTCTCCTGGTTGATCAATTTTCATTTCCATCCTTTCGTTCCTAACGCCTCACCATATCAGTCCATAGCAGTAGAGAGTGTTCCTTTAATTTTTTTTGAGCAGTTTATATGCTCATGATTCAGTTCGGATATACGCAGATCATAAACTTTTAAGGATATATGTTTATAATGTTTACTCTGAAAGTTGATTCCTACATTTTGTGAATCTGTCCCAATTTTGCTCATCTCACAGTCTTTTCCCAACATGGTTTATTATATACAGTAATACACACCTGCGGAATTTGTGGGGATCCTTCAGTGATTCAGCATGCAATTAGAGATATGAAACGTATTTAATGTCCCATGACATTCTTCAGCACTGTTTAATTCGGTTCAGGGTCACTCGTGAAGTATCAGAATCAGACAGCAGGCCTGTAGGGGGTGCCAGTCCAGTCCATCTTAGTTAGGCCCCTTTGCCCACCAACCCCACATTTGACCAGTTCGGAGTCCCCAGCCTACCTGACCTGCACATTTTCTAAGAACATGAAATAAGAACTGCAGTCTGCGTAGAAAAATGCAAGCGGACAACATGTGAAGTCCAAATGGACAACGTCTGGCTGCAGGATTTGATCAAAGGACACTGCATCCCAGAGCGACGGATAAAATCCAAATTGACCTGCCAGATCAGTTGCTGTTGGCCAGCGGCCAGCTGCCCCCTCAGCCCCTCATTGGTTAGGGCTTCTTACACTTCACACTCAGAACGTGTATGCGCTTTGAAGCGTCCTCTGAGCAGGTCTTCAGAAATGAATGCGATGCGTGCGCGAGTTGCAGTACCAGCAAAAAGTTGAGGGGGCGCAGTGTGATCAAAGTCGGAACGTATCTGATGTCAGAGTCTCTGTTTACTATCAACGTGTGACAGAAAGCCATTTTGAGGATCGTGCGTGCCTCGATGTTTGAAGAAACGGTTCGATGTGGTGAAGCAAATCATCAACCTTAAATGCAGACTTACAAACCTATTTGTGGTGCTTTTCTTCTTCTGTTACTCGCATAGGCAGTTCAAGCATCGCATATTCCCCCATTATAATGGTGCGATACCCTTTATAGGTCTCGCATACTGTCTCCTGTGCCATCTTATTTATTTATTTTCACCTTTGCAACAGCATCAGAATGTACTGCAGCGTATTTGAGCCACCGAGGAAAAAAAAAAGAATTGGGACATAGTGAAGAAAAGGGTCTATTTCGTCGAAATTTCGACTTTAATCCCGCAGCTTATTTTGTCATTAAAGTTGAATGTCATAAATTCGTCTTACAACCGACCCAGTTGTTAATCGCTACGAGCTTCTGGGGCTTCCTGCCGACCTGACGGCTGCAATAGAGCGCCACACAGAACACGTTACGTTTATGATATTCCAGCTCTCTGCACGTTTAGAATCCTTAGATTTTATGCGTGATATCACTTTCACGATGAAATGCGTTAAACTATGTATGTGACATTTTACAGATAAATCGTTTAGTTTGTTTAAATAATGAATACTGTTAATAATTACAGTACACATGGTGGCGGAGCGGTTGCACTGCTGCTTCACAGTAGGGAGTCATGTCCCTGGTGGTCCCTGCCTGGATGTTTTCCTGGTGGGTTTCCACAGTGTGCTCCGGTTTCCTTCCAAGAACATGAAGGTTTGGGGATTTAGTTGACGCTAAAATGATACCAGTGTATCTGTGTGCTTGTATTCGCCTTGTGACGAGTTGATTGTTTCTGCCTCGGTGCCGAATGGGTGCGTCCCTGGTTTGATGGATAACATCTATTCCTTTTCAGAGATATTGTGGCAAGGTGTCCTTGGAATTTAATGGCTGTTTCAGGCCATTCACAATACAGTGAAGACGAATGTTATTTTCTCATCGTGATAATATCTCGCGCTGCCACCCGGTGGAATCCTCCAGATTTACAGAAAGTACACGTGCAACAACAACAACATTTATTTATATAGCACATTTTCATACAAAAAAAAATGTAGCTCAAAGTGCTTTACAAAATGAAGAATAGAAAAATAGAAGACACAATAAAAAATAAACATAAGTCAACATTAATTAACATCGAATAAGAGTAAGGTCCAATGGCCAGGGTGGACAGAAAAAAAAAAAAGAACTCCTGGAGGCTGGAGAAAAAATAAAATCTGTAGGGATTCCAGACCATGAGACCACCCAGTCCCCTCTGGGCATTCTACCTAACATAAATGAAACAGTCCTCTTTGGATTTAGGGTTTTCATGGAAGGACCTGATGATGATGGTCACGTAGACTTCTGGCTTTCAGTCCATCATTGTTGGAGCATCATGATGCTTTGAGTACGTGGCGGTGGCGCAGGCCAGAAAAAGAAACAGAAAAGAGAGTAGGGGTCAGTACGGATTTTAGAGCCACCATGAATAGTTATTATGATGAATTGAACATACAGAGTATCAGGATTAAGTTAAAGTGAAGTTATAAAAAGGCCATGTTAAAGTAATGTGTTTTCAGCAGTGTTTTAAACTGCTCTACTGTATCAGCCTGGCGAATTCCTAATGGCAGGCTATTCCAGATTTTAGGTGCATAGCAGCAGAAGGCCACCCGCCCGCCTCACCACTTCTTTAAAGTTTTGTTCTTGGAATTCTAAGCAGACACTCATTTGAGGATCTGAGGTTACGATTTGGAATATAAGGCGTCAGACATTCCGATATATAAGATGGAGCGAGATTATTTAAGGCTTTATAAACCATAAGCAGTATTTTAAAGTCAATCCTGAATGACACAGGCAACCAGTGTAGTGACATCAAAACTGGAGAAATGTGCTCGGATTTTCTTTTCTTTTCCTAGTTAGGATTCTAGCAGCTGCTTGTATACTGCATTGTATAAACGGTACAATACTTGCGCAGCAGTAGCATCCTCAGGCGAGTATAAACCCGGCCTGAGCTGTTGTCTTGCGTGGCTGTGCTAACCACTTACTGATGTAAAAAGAAGAAAAAGCTGTGCTTTATGAAAGAAGAGAAAACCCAAATTCACTTTGCTGTGGGCCATGTGCCCACCCAGCCCTCTCCTGCCAACAGAATAAGGCACCGCTCTGGGTCCAAGTACATTGTATGTTCACCTAAAAGATCAGGAGGATTGAAATGAGAGGGACAACCAGAAAGATGACGATTAGTAGAAGCAGTGAAAGTAACAAACGGGTGGCACTGGACATTGGCCTTCAACTTGAGTTTAGCCGAGTCCACACAATAGACCCTCTTCGTTGGTTCCATTTGCCAGATCCCACTCATTCGTTTTCATCTCCTGGGGTCTGAGGGTGACGTTTGAATGAGAAAAGGCTGGGAATGTATGGTGGTCCATTGCATAGCACACCGGCACAACAGTCCAGATGGTGATTAACACAGAAGACGTGTAGGATATGAGAACAACATGGAATAAGAGAATGGACGGGAGGTGGGCAAAGTCTACACACACCCACTGTGGACAGAGTAGATGTGAGGCAGCAACCCCAAACCGTTTGACAGATACCAGTTTTATAATGACTGTATAAAGTTTTTAATGAATGTATGGACTGTTTCTATTGCAGATATCCAGGAGACCTGCAGCTTCTCTGCTTCATTTGCTCAGACATCTCCTCACGGCCGACTGCAACAGGACAAGATGAAGAAATCAACAAGAGGAGCGGAGCATTTGACAGCAGCTTCTTTCCAGTGCAGTTCTCTTCCTGCTACCAGACAAACACAGACCGAAGCCATCAGCACTGACCAACAAGCGTTTAGCACGGAGCAAGAGGTCTTGTATGCCAGTGGAAAGTATGGAAAAATGTTTAAAACCAAATCTGATGGTAAAGAGAAGTCGATTCATACAATTCAGAAGCCGTATGCCTGTGCGGAATGTGACAAGCTGTTTTCACACAGAAACAGTCTACATAGACATAAAAGAATTCACACTGGAGAAAAGCCCCACTGCTGTGCAGAGTGTGGCAAACGATTCCCTCGTAATAGTGCCCTTCAGCGGCACACGCTCGTTCATACTGGAGAGAAGCCATACAGCTGTGCTGAATGCAATAAAAGTTTTTCAGAAAAAAGTAGTCTTCACAGACATTCGAAAATTCACACCGGAGACAAACCTTATTGCTGCTCTGAATGTGGCAAAGGATTCTCAGTTTTAAGTATGTTTCATATCCACCTGAAAATTCATAGTGGAGAGAAGCCTTATTGTTGCTCAGAATGTGGCAAACAATTCTCTCATGCTAGCGCTTTTCAGCAGCACATACGAATCCACACTGGAGAAAAGCCATACATCTGTTCCGAATGTGGTAAAGGATTTACTTACAGTAGCAATCTTCGTCAACACACACAAACTCACACTACCACAAAGCCGTATGGCTGCTCGGAATGCGGTACGCGGTTCACCGATAGCCGTGCCCTTCAGAGCCACGCACGGTTTCACATGGGAGAAAAAAAATATTGCTGTTCTGAATGTGGCAAACGATTTTCTCATCCTAGCAATCTCCAGTCACATATGCGAGTTCACACTGGAGAAAGGCCATGTTCTTGCTCCGAATGTGGCAAGCAATTCTTTGACCGTAGCGGTCTTCAGCGGCACAGGAGAATTCATACTGGAGAAAAGCCATACTGCTGCCCTGAATGTGGCAAACGATTCTCAGCCAGTAGCTCTCTGCAGCAGCATACACGGATTCATACGGGGGAGAAGCCGTATTGTTGTCCTGAATGTGGTAAACGTTTTTCACACAGACGAAGCCTTAACCTCCACTCAAACATTCACACCGGAGCGAAAACAATCGGAGCTGAGCTAGCTGGGGATCAAGACAACTGACACTGTGCCAGGGTGCCAAGGGCAGTAGGTCTCATCAAAAGAAAATTCCAGGATTTCTCATCTGCCTACCATTGATTAACTCATATCTGTGTGAACTGCGAGAAGAGACATGAGTAGGAACGACTGAGGTGAAAGGCCTTGTCCTGTAGTGCAACAGAGTGGGACTGTTAGCGCACAGATTCACACGGAGAGAATCCTCATTTGTGTGCTGAAGGTGGGAAACAAATCTTTCAAAAAGGTACACTTCAACAACACATGACAATTCATAAACGGACAGTAACCAGGTTCAGAACAGAGCTATGGACACCTCCATAGTCCAATAACCACTTAATGCGCAGTTGTTGTTAGGCTTCATTTATATTTTGAACTTCCTTGCATTTTCAACAAAATCAGTCTTTATGTGTACTTATTATGTAATATGAACATTTTTGTATTAGCATTTTACCTGTGAACTTGTCACGGTGGTTGAGAAAATAAACAAACAAACAAACTGAATTGAACTGAAAAACCATCATTTTGTCCATATTGAGGTAAGGGTTCTCAGTCAAAAGTGGTCTTCATTGTCATGAAAGAACGTCAAATTGTTAATTGGCCTCATAGCTCTTCAGAATGTGGCAAGCGTTTTTCACACGACAGCAGTCTTAATAACCTCATGAGAATTCCTACTGGACAGGTAAAAAATAAATAACAGAAGTTGCAAAAAAGTAATTTCCCAATAAACCACCAAAATTCAACCAGCTGTGCTGACATCAAGAGGACACACATCTTGATGTCCTGCAAGTTACTTTCACTATCTATGGCATACTGAAGTAGACATACTGGGAATGAAGAAGGTGCGGGGCCAAGGCCTCTTGGTAAATTTCAGAAAACAGAAACTTCATAAAGGATTTCAGCTAATGTGTGATGTTAGTTCTTCTGTTGACTACGAGCAACAGTAACCCTGTGTTGAAGGAACCTATAAACTTTCAGGGGAATCTCAATGGCAATCATTATTCACAAATGAAAAGCCTTCAGAGCCATACAGGAATCCACAAACCGCATTGTCGTTCCGAGTGTATCATATGATGTCCTAACAGCAATGGTTTCTAAAAACATAACAAGAGTTCACGGGAGGAGAAAAGGCACATTGTGTTAAAAGCGGTAAGAGATTTTCACAGTGTGTTAAAAGTAGTAAGACGTTTCCACAGTCGGCACGGAGTCACACGAGATTCGCAATAACACAGAGCACAAAAAGACCAGGGCCCTTGTGTGTAAAATTCATACTAAAACGTGGTGTACTAACACAAGAACAGAAATGTGCATCATACTAAAACAGGGGGTATGGGCAAGAACAGAAATGTGCGTTATACTAAAACATGAGGTATGGGCAAGAACAGATATGTGAGTCATACTAAAACGTGGGGTACGGGCAAAAACAGAAATGTGCGTCATACTAAAACGTGGGGTACGGGCAAGAACAGAAATGTGCGTTATACTAAAACGTGGGGTACGGGCAAGAACAGAAATGTGCGTCATACTAAAACGTGGGTACGGGCAAGAACAGAAATGTGCGTCATACTAAAACGTGGGGTACGGGCAAGAACAGAAATGTGCGTTATACTAAAACATGAGGTATGGGCAAGAACAGAAATGTGCGTCATACTAAAACGTGGGGTACGGGCAAGAACAGAAATGTGCGTATGCACAAAAATATCTCAGATGCAGAAGACTGTCTGCACGCTAAGTTCCACGCACTTACCTTTTACAAATCCCAATCAATGTGAAATTTAACTCATGTGCACGTGAACTGCTTGCCTTTCGCTGCACTAGTTGGAAAAAAAACACCTGCGACTGTGCGGAGCTGCCGTTTTTATGGGTTCGCCGTCTATATATGATGTAATAATGCCAGTTTATTTGTTTAGTCATTCATCCCTGGCTGATGTAACTTGTTCAGGACCGTGCAGTTACCCGCTCCGATTACATTTGGAAGCATTTCTGTGAATTACACTTTGATGTTTCGCAGTTCAACTGCAGTGTAAATAAATCTCATCTATCTGGACAACAAGTGGATAATACCATTCTATACAGCTGGCATGTCACGACTCGGTGATGACTGTGAAATACACGATCGGTCAGCCAGTTAACGTTGAAAAGCTCCTGAGAGTGGACAGAACCTGCAAAGGAGCAGGTAGAGCGCAATTTCTCAAAGTCTGCCTTTAAGCCGGCGCCAGTTCAGCACACAGCGCCAAGTGGATACGTAGCTCTGGGAAATTGAAATCGACTTAGAATCCAGTCGTCCTCATTTATAAACACGCGCTCTCTTCTAATTCTTCCATTCTTCTGACAACGCTAAAGCAACTACGGTAACTGGAATAGCGTGACCTTTCCATTCCCCACTATATTAAATGAATTGAATTTGTAAACGATATGCAATTCATTTTGGTGTATTTGATAAATTCCACGTTATGGAGGTGAATATGGAAAAGAAAGGTAAATGGCACAAACAGCACCACTGGTTTAATGCTGGGTGCCGGCAGTTTGCAAAACTGAGCAGTAAAGTGCGGTACGCACGGTATAGGGGGCTGCCGTGAAAATGTGTTCGGCTTTACGACAAGTTTACTCTTAATACATCTAAAAGTGCAAGTGCGTAGAAACAGACGTACGCAACATTTTTGTGCGTACGCACCATTTATACAGGAGGCTCCTTTATAATAATACTTTACACTTTTCCATCTTACATCAGCACCCCCATGTTTGTCTCGATAAACGTATTTGTGAGGCTCAGGAGATCTGCAAAGGTCTCTTATAGTCGGAGAAGTTAAAAGTTGGAACCTTTGGGCCAACAAAAATCTTTTTAAAGTACCAAAAAACAAAAAGCTAGCCTGCACTTCTCAGTAAGATCCTCACTGCAGCGGTCAAATGGTTGTGTTATATGCCTTGGTTAGGACATCTGGAGGAGCTGCCACCGTTCAAGGGGCCTTTGAATTAATTTGTGTACGAGAGCAGAGCTAGTCCTAGAGGTCTTTTCACCTGAGGCAGGAGGATAAATTTGTCCCCTATGTATGTAGTTTTTTATTACTAGTAAGTTTTAAATAAAAATAAATAAATAAAAGATTTTGAGAACAAAATAAATTTATTAATTATTAAATTAAAAAAAAAATCACAGAATGCAGTAATAGTACAATAGTACTAGGAACTTAAAATTGCACCTATTAAAAATAAAATCACACCAACCTTAACAAAAGAAAAACAAAATAAGTACTACACATGAGATGAATTAGACTATTACAGATTTTTCAGTAATTTAATAATAGAGATACGTACGGAGGAGAGATGCCAGGTATATTGGCAGAAGGGTGCTAAGGACTGAGCTGCCAGGCAAGGGGAACAGAGGAAGGACTAAGAGAAGGTTTATAGATGGGTGTAACAACAAGATGCAGAAGACAGGATGATATGGAAGAAGATAATCCGCTATGGCAACCCCTAAAGGGAGCAGCCGAGAAAAGAAGAAGAATGGAGACGCTTATTGGTGCGATATCATACGAGGAAACGAGTGTATCGAGCGAGAGCGTCCAATGCAAATCGTCAGTTTGCTTAAGGTATTTGACGAACATTGCAACATGCATTTGGCTTTTTTCGTTCTTTGCAATTTATTCATTTTCATTTTTCATCAGTTCGGCGTACTTTCCCATTGTTCAGCCGAGGCAAGTGCTTTGTTTGCCTCACCCTGGTCCCAGCCCTGTATCAGAGGATCAATCGATTATTCAGGAGGAAGCCAGATTACCCAGTCACGAGCAGGACACTGAAGTGTATCAAAATGATAGTCCAAAGAAGACAAAACTTCAAAAACAGCATCAAAGGAAAGAAAGTTGGAACATTGGAGTGGCCAACGTGGTAACCGTTGAGAACCTCAAGTGAGTAATCTTGACAGAAAATCGAAAAGTGTCAACGGGATGAAGCAGAGGCTGAGTGGGCCACTGCATGGTGAGATACTGAGTGATCTGGGCAAGGTGTTGAGCCAATTATTATTATATTATTACATTAAACACTGCATTGTTTAATAAAATGCCTCACAGTTAGGAGACCAGGGTTCGCTTCCCGGGTCCTCCCTGCGTGGAGTTTGCATGTTCTCCCCGTGTCTGCGTGGGTTTCCTCCCACAGTCCAAAGACATGCAGGTTAGGTGTATTGGTGATCCGAAATTGTCCCTAGCGTGTGTTTTTGGTGTGTGTGTTTGTGAGTGCGCCCTGTGATGGGTTAGCGCCCTGCCCAGGGTTTGTTTCCTGCCTTGTGCCCTGTGCTGGCTGTGATTTGCTCCAGCAGACCCCCGTGACCCAGTGTTAGGATATGGCGGGTTGGACAATGACTGACTACTCAAGTACTGAGTAACTGTTTGATCATAATACATGATTTATTTTTTTTTAGAAATGTTGTAATAAGACAGACACAAATATAAAATAATGTGCAAATTCTGCTATTTCTAAATAACAAAATAAAAAATGAGTAAAAATAAATGACATCTTTTACAAAATAACGATGCAAAAATAATATAAAGTTCCAAATCTCAGTTTTTCACAACAAAGCTTTTGAAGCCAATACCTACAGTAGGTAACATGTCTGCTTGAACAGTGCAAACTACTTACAGTGACGAGATATGCTGTACACTGACAGTATAATACTTTATAATTCACTTGCCCTCCAAATAACAGAGCTGATGGAAAATTACATTAGAACAAGGCAGCTTGTGCACGTACATGAAGTCTCACTTTACCTAGACTGTCTGTGTCTGTGCATGTTTGGCTAAAACGTGCTTGTTCTTCACTCGGTGACGTGATGGTTAAGCTTCTCAAGGTGCTTGCAGTGAAGCTGTGACCGTTTAGCAGTGAACAGGAGCCCCGCGTGACTCAAAAGTCTCACAGGCTGCAGATGCGGGAAGTTTGTGTGTGGTCATGTGACTGCATGGCTACATCTGATTGGTGCAATGGAGTCATGTGATTATTGTTGCCACGTCTGATTGGCGAGACGGAGTCATGTGATTATTGTTGCTACGTCTGATTGGTGAAACAGTGATGCAGTACATCCACTGGCGACTCCTCTCTGGCAAAAATAGTGTAATGTGTAAATGGAAAAAAAACTAACGAGTCGAGTGTTGCCCAATGTAGCAGAGTAAGAGTACCGTTTCCTCTTCACAAATGTACTCAAATAAAAGTAAAACATATGGTGCAGTAAAACTACTCTTAGAAGTAGATTTTTTTTTAAAAGTTACTCAAGTAAATGTAACTCGTTACTACCCACCTCTGTATCTGGTACAATACCTTATAAACTGTGGTAAGTTTGGGAGATTTGAGGCATTCTGACAAAGGCGCCTGTCAAGATAAGTAATTTTTAAACACTCCCTTATATTACAGTTTATATTAACTTCTTGTAAATTGGGGATACTCCCTATTCAGATGAAGGAAACGTAGGTTAAATGGCTGACCTGTACGTGAAGCACTTGATTATTTCATTAGTAAAGTTTCTCTTTAAATAAATCTTTCAGTGTTACGTTCAACTGTATTAGAGTCAAATATCACAGAACCCAAAGAATATGACAGCGCCATATTAATAATACAAAAGGGGAAAGTGGAGTAATATATTACTGTACCAAGACAAAACACCCTCTCTTTCTGGTGTCTCGTTTTGAAGTGTCCCGTTGGTGGCTCCTCATGCCTGCCCTCCACCTTCCAGTTTTCAGAGGGGTTGATGCCCTCAAACAGTGCACACATTTTGCCTTGCATCCTGCAACTGTTACACTCAACGGTCTGGTCTGGAGTCTCCTTAATGGTGCATGCCCTCTCTTTATAGGACACCTGGGTGAGGTCCGGCAGTTCTCTATTCCAACAATGCAGGCCAACCAGCTCCTCCTCCTCGAGTTCAGCGATCACAAGCTTGAGGTGTTGGATCAGCTGGCATCTCCTGCAGACGTAACCTCCAAGATATCCTCTAAAAAAGCCATCACCCAACGTGACTTGCATTGCACTGGCTTCATTTTTAAAACTTGGATTTGGGTTACTGAAACTGACTAACTCTTGTTTAATACTGTAAGTTTCAATGATTAAACGTAGGGCGGCACGGTGGTGCAGTGGTAGCGCTGCTGCCTCGCAGTAAGGAGATTTGGGTTTGCTTCCCGGGTCTTCACTGCGTGGGTTTCCTCCCAGAGTCCAAAGACATGCAGGTTAGGTGCATTGCCAATCCTAAATTGTCCCTAGTGTATGTGCCCTGTGGTGGGCTGGCGCCCTGCCCGGGATTTGTTCCTGCCTTGCGCCCTGTGTTGGCTCCAGCAGACCCCCGTGACCCTGTGTTAGGATATAGTGGGTTGGATAATGGATGGATGAACATTACCACAACTACTTCAGTTATTTAACACCTTCTGACCCTTAAGCCCCTGTAATTCTCTTCCCCCTTAACCTCCTCTTGTCTGCCTTACTTTGCTTGACTTTTCTCTATTTTCTCAACTTTGGTCCCCACTTCTTACTTTGATGCTCTCCTTTCACACCCTTTGCATTCCTTCCTGTTCATGAACCCTTATGCTGTCACCCTCTTAGTTGCCTGACCACTAAGAACTGCTCAACCCAATGAAACGTTTAACACCCTACTGCCTTCTTAGTAAGAAAACTCCCTTATTGATGATGAGCTTCTGGTTATTTCCCTATTGTCACACACATTCGATTTGGGGACAGTTTACAGGCTCAAATAATTGTTTATTCCCACCCGGCTGGGGGCTGGCACCGTACTCTTCCTCTTTCTCCTTTTTCCCCTTTCAGAACAACTGAAGAACCAGCCTGGCTAAAGAACACCTTATGATGTCACTTCCAGTTCCACCCCTGAAGGTCCCACCTCCAGATGATGTCACTCCGATTCCAGAAGGCCATTTTCCTGTTACATCACTTCCTGCTCTTGCATTATGTGTCAGCCATTTTTGTATTAATCGGTTCTATTCTGGACTCAAGTCTGTAAAGACCTCATCATTGCATCCGTCTACCCTACTAAATGATAGATAGATAGATAGATAGATAGATAGATAGATAGATAGATAGATAGATAGATAGATATGAAAGGCACTATATGATAGATAGATAGATAGATATGAAAGGCACTATATGATAGATAGATAGATAGATATGAAAGGCACTATATATGATAGAGAGATATGAAAGGCACTATATTAGATAGATAGATAGATAGATAGATAGATAGATAGATAGATAGAGACTTTGTTAATCCCAAGGGGAAATTCACTAATATATTATTCATGGGGACGGTGCCCAGTTCTTGGACTTTTTGGCGAGTTTTGTTCCAGTATTCACTTGTCTGTTTCTACCATCGTTTGCCTCTACCTGGCGCTCCCTTGCTAGATGCCTGTCTATGTATCGCCGAGCCCCTCTCTTTGCCACCTACCTGTATTAAAATGAATGTTTTCTTCCTAAAGTATGATTGTGTGTGTCCTTGCCTTTGACTAGAAGCTGTTTGAGTGCTTTATGGTGCTCTACCCAATTATTCTTTTTATGCCGGAACTTTTCCCACTACGTAATTGCTGTTACTTTAAACTTTTCCAGTCTTGTTGGTTTCTGCACTTTCTGCCCCACTTCACCTTGTCAGTGCTAGTTTTGAATACAAATAAGAAGCAATCACTTTTCGGCACACTGCTTTAAAAGCCCCCTTAGTGGTAACCAAAAACAAAGTTTCTAGGAGCAAAATAAACTCACGCACTAGTAACACAAATCACTCAGCACTCCTTCTTTCAGCTCCACTCGTAAAGATGACATCAGCACATGAATGCATCTCAGTCTCCATGCTGGCCAGGAGGTTCCTGTTTTGATGCATCCACCTTTACGGGACTTTTCCAGATCTCCTGAGCATCGCCCAAGCCTTCCCAAATAAGTTGATGAAGAAGAACACGGGACACAGAGGTAAGATGGTCGAGGGTTAATTATTATTATAAAGTATCCACTGCTCTGTTTTGTACCTTGTGCTATTGTGAATTCTTGAGTGATGGTGCTGATCTATGGGAATCGCTTACCACATTTAGAACAATGATCCAGCCCTTCTCCAAGTGAACTCTTGTATGTTTTTGGGAATCGCAACTGTCAGAAAACCATTTGCCACGTTCAGAACAACAATGCCATTTGTTCTCCATTGCAGACTCTTGTGGGGCTCTGAAGTTCTTCTCATTGTTGTCTGGTACGGCAACAACAACCCGCCATTGAATAGCAACAAGATGAAGGAGATCGTTTTTGGCATCAGAAGGAAACATGGCACGTACTCTACTTATAATCCATGGCATCACTGTATAGTCAGAAATAAGCACTGAATTCCTGGGGGTGCACATCATGGATGACCTGACATGGACTACAAACACCACCTCCCTGGTCAAGAAAACACAGCAGCGCCTTCCCTTTCTGTGAGGATGAGGAGAGGAAGCCTCCCACCTCCTGTGCTCACAACATTCCAGCAAAACCAGGAGCACTGTCCAAACTGCTGGTGCCCATTACCATATTTTTGGGGGATAATTCAATCTCTGTAAAATGCTTTTATATCACTGATACACTAAATCGTGTTCTTTAGACTTTCTCGAAGGCACATTAGACTTCATGGCACATCAGGCTCATTTAGAGGCACATTAGCATCAACTGTCCTTTCAAACAACTCTGATACTCAGCCAGTTATAGTGTAGCCATTTTGAACAATGAAACATGCACAGTCAGCCATTTTGAACTAAACTCTGCTCAGTTATAGTGTATTTAGAACTAAACTCTGATACATGCACAAATCAGCCATTTTGAACCCTCATAGCATCAGAGCATTGGTCAGCCATTTTGAACTAAACTCTGATACATGCAGCCAGTTATAGTGTATAATCAGCCATTTTGAACTAAACTGTGAAACATGCAGCCAGTTATAGTGTATAATCAGCCATTTTGTATAATCAGCCATTTTGAACTAAACTCTGAAACATGCAGCCAGTTATAGTATATAATCAGCCATTTTGAACTAAACTCTGATACATGCAGCCAGCCATTTTGCCATTTTGTTGAACTAAACTCTGATACATGCAGCCAGTTATAGTATAATCAGCCATTTTGAACTAAACTCTGATACATGCAGCCAGTTATAGTGTATAATCAGCCATTTTGAACTAAACTCTGAAACATGCAGCCAGTTATAGTGTATAATCAGCCATTTTGAACTAAACTCTGATACATGCAGCCAGTTATAGTATATAATCAGCCATTTTGAACTAATCGACAGGAGTGACAGTGGGGCACCACACCTGATGCAGAAAGTGCAGCTTTCCCTTTGGCTGCTGTGAAAGCTAGGGGTGGGGTGCCACAGAGCCCCAAACCTCAATCACGAACATGCAAACACAGTTCTGGATTCAAATAAGGGTGTGTGTGTGGGTTGTTTATTACAAAATACCTTTTATCAACAATAAACAGGTGCTGCTTCTTCTTTCTTCCTCTCGCTCCACCGCACTGCTACTCCTCCAGTCGAGTGTTATCTGTCTCTGCCCTCAGCTCCAACTCACCTGGACAAGGCAGTGTGGTCATATTTATCGAGGACCCAGGAGTACTCACCAGAGACATGCCATAGCATTTCTGAGTTATGAGAAGGCCAAGGAGAGCCTTCCCCGGTAGCGACCTCTATTGGGATCGCTATAGGGCTCCCCCTCCAGGCTCCATTTCCCATGTAGCCCTGCAGGTGTCCAAATTGGGACTCTATATGAGTGACACGGCCACCTATTAAAGTGGGGGATGAACTGCTCCGTACTTACCTGCCAGTCACGTATCCTACCCAGAATCGGGAATCATATGGCGTCCCGACTGGGTATTGCCCACATTTAATCCATCCTTCCATTATGGCAGGCTGGCTGGGTAAGGACTCCACCTCCATCCTGGGTGGGATGTCTGGGGCATCTACACTGCTAAATGCACAATGCGTGTCTGCGTATCAACAAATATCCTAGGAATTCTGCAGGATGTTTTTGCATATAATTTTCACTTGCTGCTTAATGTGTTTCATATTGCTACTGAATACTTACGTGTTTTAAGTGTTTGAAGAGTAGAAATCCAAAGTACTACATTTACAATCAGACTTAAAATTCCAATTTTTTTTTTTTTTTATTTGAACTAGGGGGCTTTGCCCCCTGCTCGCTTCGCTGTCAATCCCCGCGTTTGGTTTTCCGGATACACACTTATTTTTTTCTTTGAATTGTTGCTATTTCATTAGTTTCACTTTTATTTCAGAACTTCTGTAAAAACAATATTTGGAATCTTTTAAATGAGGTCAGTGAGACTTATGTTTAATGACTTTGTACCATAATTCAGGACAGGTTTCTCTGTTTGGAATTTCAGCACAGACAAAATGATCGACATCATCAGCAGTTAATTTTTTTTTTGCAAAGAAACCAATAAATGCATGTGAGGTAAACCCCATTTTGGAAAGTCTCTGACTTAAACTAATTTCCTTTTGTTTGCGTCAATGCGATCTGTGCTATCTTTTTTTGATACTGTAACGACTGATGTAATAAAGTGTCACAAAAGTTCTACTTTAACAATCGCCGACTGCGTAACCTCAAACACAACTTTCCAGCACCCTCACCAACCCCTCAACTCAGGGGTCTCGCCTCCCCCTTACCCCATCAATTAGCACCCAGCTATCAGTTTTCCGCGCTCTACTCTGCCCTCCCTCGATCGGACCTAACAGTCACTTAAAACAAAAAAGGCTTCAACTTGGGTGGGACACTACAATACTTTCGACTGTTACTGCTTTCATATTCCGTACCTTTCTCTGCATGTGTATTGCGCCTTGCTCTCTTTTCTCCGCGCTGCTCTTTCTTCTTTGCTGAGAGCACAGGATCTGTGTGTGCCACGTGACTCTACGTGACTGAATGTTTTGCTGGCTGTCCGTGCTCCTATTTGATAAGAAGGGCATGTCTTGCAAGAATCTTATGTTCCACGTCCCTTACAGACTGCACTGAGACAATCTCTTGGCACCAAGACTCATGTTTACGGTCCCCGCGAGATGCTCAGTGGCCAGTCTTTTTTGTCTTGTGGGTCTTTAAAATGTCTATCGGGAACTTCCGAGAAGATCACGTATTGTCGACTTGCTATTTTCATTCCAAGATTTTTTTATATATATATATATATATATATATATATATATATATATATATATATATATATATATATATATATATATATATATATATATATATATATATATATATATATAGAAGAGAGAGAGAGAGAGAGAGAGAGAGAGATAACATCAAGTTATGCAGTGCTGGCGACACATGTTGGTATTGACCTGCTATGGATTGCCATCCTACTCTAGTTAGAGCCAAAGTTAGAGAATCGTTTGCCACATTCAGAGCAGCAAAATGGCTTCTCTCTAGAATTAATTTGTATGCGCTGTTGAAGAGAGCTATGGTCAGAGAGTTGTTTTCCACATTCACAACAGCAATATGGCTTCCTTCATGTGTTGTTACAGATCAAGTGTTATTTCTTGTCCAACTTCTAAAAAGACCACTACTGTCTCTGTTACACATTCTTCTATTTGACTACAGTTAAATAAATCCTTAAACTCTCCCAACCTGTCTCAAAATGCAATGCATCACATCAGCTTCATACTTAAAAGTCAAAAGCATTCAAGCTTTAGATATCACACTCTTCTCTGTGTGTTTTGGAGCCCTGACAGATGTTACCGATGATTAGTAGCGAAGGCTGGTTAAATTTCACAAGTGCACACAAAGTCATTCATTGCCGAAACCCCATCTTGAATTAAAGCAAACAATTTGCATTAGTGTGGCCACTTGAGCCTCAAATAGCAAACAAGGCTTACTCGAGTTAGGGATATTTGGATAAAAGTCTCAATTTATGGACTACTAGGACAGACTTCAGCTCTTCCCCCCAGCTAGCTCAGCTCTGATTCTCTTCTCTCCAGTGTGAATTTCAGAGTGGTATCGAAGACCACTTCTTTGTGAAAATCTTTTACCACATTCAGAACAGCAATATGGCTTCTCTCCAGTATGGACTCGTCGGTGCTGCTGAAAAGAGCCATAGTTAGAGAATCGTTTGCCACATTCAGAGCAGCAAAATGGCTTCTCTCCAGTGTGAATTCGTGTGTGCTGCCGAAGAGAGCTATGGTCAGAGAGTTGTTTTCCACATTCAGAACAGCAATACGGTTTCTCTCCAGTGTGAATTTGCATGTGCCTCTGGAGATGGCTACTTTTAGAGAATTGTTTGCCACATTCTAAACAACTATATGGCTTTTCCCCAGTGTGAGTCTGTCTGTGCCGCTGAAGAGTGCTTATTTGTGAGAATCGTTTGCCACATTCCGAACAACAGTGAGGCTTCTCTCCAGTGTGAATTCTGATGTGCCGCCGTAGGCTGCTTCCTTGTGTGAACGTTTTGCCACATTCACTACAACAATAAGGCTTTTCTCCAGTGTGAATTCTTAAGTGGTTTTGAAAGTTACCTAAAAACGAGAATTCTTTACCACAGTCAGAGCAGCAGTATGGTTTGTCTCCAGTGTGGATTTTTGTATGGTTTTTAAGACTCCTTTGATGAGAAAATCTTTTGCCACATTCGGAACAGCTGTACGGCTTCTCTCCAGTATGGACACGTGTGTGCTGCTGAAGTGCACTGTTACTGAGGAATCGCTTACCACACTCTGCACAGCAATGGGGCTTTTCTCCAATGTGAATTCTTTTATGTGCGTAAAGGCTGTTTTTATGTGGAAACACTTTGCCACACTCAGAACAGATATATGGCTGGACTGAACTAACTGACTTATCTTTAAAGTCCAATTTCGCTTTTAAAAAATTTTCACCATCTTGGTCTGTATTATGAACACAGTATGGATCAGCGGCGATGCCTCCAGTTTTGGTTAGTTCGGCAGCAGGAAGAGCGCTGCACAGCAAAAAGGTGGCCGCCAAACCATCTGGTCCTCTTGATGATTTCTTCATCTTCTCATTATTCTCTTTGTGTAGGAGTCTGTACTGAACGGACATCTGAGCAAGTGAAGATGTGGAGAAGCTGCAACTCCCCTGCAAATCTGCAATAATTAAAAAAAAAGTTTAGTCATGGATGGCTTTTAATAAATTATGAAAGAGATCTCTGTCACAATGGTTGGCATTGTTGCCTCACCACTCAGTTCCGTTTCTGCTCTCTCTATTGTGTATGTGGACTGTAGAGTTTCTCCATCTTTCTCTTTCACTCTTCACCCCCCAACCCAATATGTCTGCTGTGTTAATGATCTTCTTGAGATGACATTTGAAAAGGTCACAAGATTTCTGATTGGGTCTAAATGACATCTCTACTGAAGACATTGTGAAAATGGATGCTGCTGCAGCTAAGACAATGCTTTGATCTCCACCTGGTAATTGAGAGCATCTGCTATTGATTGATTGATTACACCTGACTGGTTACACTCTGATTAATGTGGGGCGGAGCTTTGGAATTTATCAGCCGCAATGGAAGGGGCCCTCATCACGGCAGCCATTTTGACATGAAATAGAATGGCAGGCACAGGTGTCGCCAACGACATTAACAAAGCCTCTGTTCAATTTCAGTGTAGCATAACTGGAACCTTCCTTGACGTCATTACTCGCACTTGTACTTGCAATACAATTTCAGTTAAGATAAGTTAGCAGAAATAGCCCAAAAATTGATAGGAATCTACGTTTTTGCCTGTGTGCAAAATTTGATTGACCAAAGTGAACGCGTTCTCAAATTATCGGGCTTACACACACAGACATCATTCCACAAATGGTATTTTCAGACTCGGGGAGGTCTAAAACATTGAGATTCATCAAATATCTCGGCATTGAATTTTTGGACGATTATAATTCTTTCACTATACAGTCGCCCTCTCAATATACGACCGGCCTGACATGTGAACAACTTCGTTTACAACCAACATTTTTGTTTTGATTTACTACCAACGTCTTGCGTTACGACCCGAATGCGGTCACGTGTATCCGCTTGTGCGATTGTAAACAAACAGCCGAGAGCGTCAGACGCACGCCAGTCGGAGCCCAGATACATGTGTTTGTGGACGTAATTTCGGTCAGTGCAGTGATTTATCTATATATATAATTCACTAAGACCATGGCAAGCAAGACGCATAATTGCTAAGGAAGGAAGAGAAGGTAACGAAGGTAAAGAAAGCGATTGTTAAGGGATGTTAGCTAGCGGGCTGGCGTGGCACATGATGATGTCATCAGGCTGAGTCAGCCCCGGCTTGTGTTGGAGTGTATTATTACAGCAGTTCACAACACGACCAGCTTTGAACTGAGCGCTCGACTACTGTCATTATTAACTTGAGAAACAGCGATCACAATCGAAACGAAGAAGGAAATTGTGCAGAAATGAGAGTGGCGTTCGTGACCGATCTCGCTAATATGTACAGCATGTCGAAATCCACCATCTCGACAATTTTACAAAGAAAAGATTTGAGGGAGTACAGTATGAAATTGTTGTTTCTGGTAGGCTAGACACTTTTTATAACTTTTTAGTTGGTATATTAGAAAAATTATTGGCGTTTTTGGTAAATTATGCACATTATACAACCCTTTATTATTATGAAAAGGTTAAGTAAGTGTTGCTGTGAGAGGTTCGGAGCACATTATGGGTACTTCCGTTATTCCTTATGGGAAAAATAGTCTTGACTTACAACCAGCCTTCACCAACAAATTGAGTTCATAAGTCAAGGGTCCACTGTACTTCATATATTCTACAAGGTTTTTTTGGGGAGTTTTTCGTTGTCTCCTTAGAGAGTCAAGGCGGGGTTGCTGTCAAAAGGCAGGGTCTGTTAAAGCCCAGTGCCGCACTTCTTGTGCGATTTTGGGCAATATAAAAATAAATTGTATTGTATTGTATTGTATATACGAGAAAGAAAAAAGACAGTGTGATGGACGGCCGGCGGTTCAGTCCAGCCGGGACGTCCTCGAACGAGAAGAACGGAGAAGAGCAGCCTTTTTAGGAACACTGTCTCCCCCGGGACACTAGGTGGCAGCTCCCCTGGATGGCAACGGTTCCCCAGATTCCCTCAGGGCATCCTGGGACATGAAGTCCATTTCCTCAGCCCTGTTTGGTCTCGCCAGGGGGAGCTCACAAAGAACCTGGGGACTCCTAATTCTTGCTACAACCCGGAAGTACTTTGGAGTGACGAAGACGGAAACCTGCAGTACTTCTGGGCTACTTGAGGATGTGGCGTTTGTTTCCTTTTAGGGGGCGATATAGCTCCCTAGTTGGAATAAGTTCTTTTGTAATTGCGGCCCTAACCCTAAACGAAAACTATATAGATATAATGTAAAAGGCGATATCCCTCCCATAGTGATATGGCGGTAAAAATCACATAAGGGAAAATAACTTGGCTTTCTTTAACACTAGAATTACCAGAGCCTACGAAAAAACTTGTAATTCCGTCCCACCTTAAATCGCTTCTTAAAATCGGTCACACCTCTCCACCAGCGTCTTTTGTAAACCAAATGTGCTGATAAAAAGCAGGCTGCAAGCAGCCGGCTATTCCATCCCCGACCGTCGCAGAACATGCACAAACTTCTCTCAGCTCATGCCTTGATTGATTATCTGGGAGTGAAGTGGAGTTTTAGAGTGGAAATAATAGATCATTATTTGGAATACACGCATTTCACGTGTGTTCCGTTTCTACAGTAATCCGTGTAAACGCATTTTTAAAACAGAAACGTTTTTCATTTTGTAGTAGTAAATGACAAAATGTAAGCATAAACTATATAATGTATGAAGCCTGAAGTCCAAATATCAAACACTTTCACAAAAGGTACAAATATAACAGAACAAGTATGCTTTTATTCAAAAATATAACTGCAGAAAAAAGCCACCTTAGCATGCCATATTGACACATACGTACTGCAGCTGACACAGAAGCATAATGGTATCAGCCGCTGACTAGTATCCAAAAGGTCATGAGTTCGATTCCACATGGTTCAGTTTTGAGAAGTAAACTGCTCTTATTCTTACCATTTTAGAATAAAAACACGCATTTGATTTCAGTGTGTAACAGCCAGTAATTGATGATGCTTGTAAAGGTTAGTTTTTTTTATTCACTTTTCATTCTCAGTCTCAGTCGTGTTCAGGATCCTTCCCTACCCACCATCTGAGAATGCTGTTTTCACATAAAGACGCGCTGTAGCTCTGCAGCGTACTTGTGACTGCATTCTCGTACCAATGCTTGCGAACTGAAGCGCCTGCGTGCACTTTTCGTGGCATTACACGCCTATTTTTGAGCATGCCCGTCGCCAAACACAGGAACATATGTTGGTGTACAAGAATAAAAAACAAGTGCACTTTTATTCTAGACTATAAGTGAAGAAAAAATAAAGCAAGTTACAGTAGGCGGTTGATACGACAGCTTGCGTGGTGCAATGCTAAGAACTGCTGATTTCGTATCGGGTTTGAATACACGCGGACGCTGTTACAGAAGGAGTCAGCTTATTCAGTGCAGCAGTTTCAACGCACAGTACATGCAATATGATTTGAAAACGAACAGCGTCAGATCGGGCGCATATTCAAACTCGATCTGATGCTATTCGTTTTCAAGTAATATTGCATTAGTGCGATGATGTTTTTACATATATTGTCTCTTTCATTCATCTTGTGGTTTGTAATCAGTGACCGCGTGTTTTTTCCCCGATCTTGCCAGTTCGCACATGTTGCTGTATGGTGCTGTTTCTTTTGTACTCCAGGACATGCAGAGGACAGAATAGTACAGAGCAGTAAGTTCAGTGCTATATGCAATCAGACAGACAAACAGGCAGAGAAGGCACTAGATATATAAATAAACAGGGAAGGCACTGTATAATAGATATATAAAAAACAGCTAAGGGGATAGATATATAGATAGGTAGGAAGGAAAGGCACTATATGATAGGCAGACAGGGAAGCTCCTATATAATAATAAAATTACTGTTATTACTATGTAGATAGACAAGGAGTTCAGCGTCGCAGCGTGTATTCAAACCCGATCTGACGCTGTTCGTTTTCAAATAATATTGCATGTACTTAACTATTTTAGAATAAAACATACATTTGATTTCAGTCTTTTTTTATTCAGTTCCATTCTCTCAGTCGTTCACGATTCCCCATCACTCTGACAATGCTGTTTTCACATAAAGACGCTATAACTCAAATGTGATTTATTTGGAGACGCGCTATACTCGAATGTTATTTATATAGGGAAGAAAGTACAATGTCAGGTGCTCATTCAGTGTAATAGGAACCATAGCACAGAGAGATGTGTACACTGCAACAAGTACACATGTCGTGAATGTAGGAAGGGTGTGTGGGAATTGTTAATATTTGAATGTGATGATTTTATATAGCACGGATCGAAATCAGCAGTTCTTAGCATTGCACCACGCAAGCTGTCGTATCAACCGCCTACTGTAACTTGCTTTATTTTTTCTTCACTTATAGTCTAGAATAAAAGTGCACTTGTTTTTTATTCTTGTACACCAACATATGTTCCTGTGTTTGAGCGACACGGGCATGCTCAAAAAAATAGACGTGTAATGCCACGAAAACTGCACGCAGGCACTTCAGTTTGCAAGCATTGGTACGAGAATGCAGTCACAAGTATGCTGCAGAGCTACAGCGCGTCTTTATGTGAAAACAGCATTCTCAGATGGGGGTAGGGAAGGATCCTGAACACGACTGAGACAGAGAATGAAAAGTGAATAAAAAAAACTAACCTTTACAAGTATCATAAATTACTGGCTGTTACACACTGAAATCAAATGCATGTTTTTATTCTAAAATAGTAAGAATAAGAGCAGTTTACTTCTCAAAACTGAACCATGTGGGATCGAACTCATGACCTTTTGGATACTAGTCAGCGGCTGATACCATTATGCTACCGTAGCAGCTGTAGTAAGTATGTGTCAATATGGCATGCTAAGGTGGCTTTTTTCTGCAGTTATATTTTTGAATAACAGCATACTTGTTCTGTTGTATTTGTACCTTTCGTGAAAGTGTTTGATATTTGGACTTCAGGCTTCATACATTATATAGTTTATGCTTACATTTTGTCATTTACTACTACAATATGAAAAACGTTTCTGTTTTAAAAATGTGTTTACACGGATTACTGTAGAAACGGAACACACGTGAAATGCGTGTGTTCCAAATAATGATCTATTATTTCCACTCTAAAACTCCACTTCACTCCCAGATAATCAATCAAAGCATGAGCTGAGAGAAGTTTGTGCACGATCTAAGTCAGTGGGGGATGGAATAGCCGGCTGCATGAAGCTTCTGTTTATCAGCACATTTAGATGACAAAAGACGCTGGTGGAGAGGTGAGAACGGTTTTAAGAAGCGATTTAAGGTGGGAAGGGAATTACGAGTTTTTTCGTAGGCTCTGGTAATTCTAGTGTTAAAGACGATTTACACGGCATAACAAATGAAAGGAGGCCATGACAACATTTTGTGTATAGTTTGTCATTTTCGTCACTGTGCAGAAAGGCTTTTCAGGACGGATGACGTAATCTTCCATCCGTCCATCGGCTTCGAAGTGTTTGGCTGCTGTCCAAGCCTTTTATGCTGGTTCCTTCACGTAAAGGCCTTTCCTTGGTTTCCAAACAAGGAAAGAAAAGGATTCAATGTCATCTCTAACATACAGGAATAGTGCAATGCCTGTTTTTGCAGTTGTCCCCTTCTCTCTCCAAATGCTGTACTAACTTTGGCCTGGCCTGTACATGTGAGTGGATTTATAAAGTAATTTTTGTCCAGAGCACAGTGACACTGAAATTACATTCTTGTTGCAGTGTTTGACCCGGAAAAAGAGAAGGAACACTTCCGGGTCAAGGAGTATAAAAAGGACTTTGGGAAACCCAGCATGCTGAGCCGGAGTTGGGAGGGAGTGTGACGGAGCTGCTGGGAGTGGAGGATTGTGTTATCGCATTGTGATTATTATTGGAGAATTGTGGCAAGTGTGGTGCTTTGTGCAAGAAGAAATTAGTAAAGAATTCTTCTGGGTACTTTTCCAAGTGTGTCCTGGACGTCTGTCTGGGTGGGTTTGTTTCACGGGGCAACAGCGACCCCTAGAGTCCACAACAGATATTTTGAGTTTGCCATTCACAAGAAGCATCTGCTGATGTAAAGTAAGCCTTATAAAAGAAAAAAGAAGAACGGTTGATTTTCATAAAACTTGAAAGCTTCGATTTTCAGTAGTCCAGTTATACCAACTGTGTATAAACAGGAGATGGTTTGGTACTGCGGCTACTCTTCCTAGCAGCGATGACTCGAAGGGCACAACACGCAATACTCAACTCTGGAGTCACAGCTAAAGACGTGAAGGAATTGTGGGAGTAGGTCAACATTTCTGCTCATTGTGACGGTGTGTGGCGTAGTGATGATTTTACATAAATAATCGCGCCCGTTGTAGGTGCCAGCTCTAAGCGTTTCACTCCTTGGTTAGCAGACATGCTGTCATTAAAGTGCAGAGGCGGGCAGGTCAATCAGGAGCCTCCAAGCTGCCACGGAGGCAGCAGCTCCTCACACCTCCACCCAACTGGCTAACAGTTTAAAAAGGAGCCTGCGTGGGTCTGGGAGGGAAGGAAGGATGGAATGTGTCAGAAGAGAATGGGCTTCAGAGGTTAGAGAGACTCTGAAAAGCAGTCTCGGGCAGGGAGGAAAGGCAGCACAAACTGGGGCCTGTGGTATAGCGGGTCCACAGCTCACACCTGAAAGGCCAGTTTTAATAAAGAATCACCGCACTCGCAGCTTAGTGTGGTGGTTGTGAGGCCGAAGCGGTTCCTGAGGAGTTCGTGATGTGGACCGTTTCTCACCTGTGCACTTGGTCCACATCCGTAACTGATCCCAGGGGCTGCTAATTAAAATGACTACCACGTCCTCTTAATACAGTGCATCCGGAAAGTATTCACAGCGTATCACTTTTTCCACATTTTGTTATGTTCCAGCCTTATTCCAAAATGGATTCAATTTATTTTTTTCCTCAGAATTCTACACACAACACCCCATAATGACAACTTGAAAAAAGTTTACTTGAGGTTTTTGCAAATTTATTAAAAATAAAAAAACTGAAAAATCCTATGTCCATAAGTATGCACAGCCTTTGCCATGAAGCTCCAAATTGAGCTCAGGTTCATCCTGTTTCCCTGATCATCCTTGAGATGTTTCTGCAGCTTCATTGGAGTCCACCTGTGGTAAATTCAGTTGATGTGACATGATTTGGAAAGGCACACACCTGTCTATAGAAGGTCCCACAGTTGACAGTTCATGTCAGAGCACAAACCAAGCATGAAGTCAAAGGAATTGTCTGTAGACCTCTGAGACAGGATTGTCTCGAGGCACAAATCTGGGGAAGGTTACAGAAACATTTCTGCTGCTTTGAAGGTCCCAATGAGCACAGTGGCCTCCATCATCTGTAAGTGGAAGATGTTCAAAACCACCAGGACTCTTCCTAGAGCTGGCTGGCCATCTAAACTGAGCGATCGGGGGAGAAGGGCCTTAGTCAAGGGAGGTGACCAAGAACCTGATGGTCACTCTGTCAGAGCTCCACAGGTCCTCTGTGGAAAGAGAACCTTCCAGAAGGACAACCAACTCTGCAGCAATCCACCAATCAGGCCTGTATGGTAGAGTGGCCAGACGGAAGCCACTCCTTAGTAAAAGGCACATGGCAGCCCGCCTGGAGTTTGCCAAAAGGCACCTGAAGGACTCTCAGACCATGAGAAACAAAATTCTCTGGTCTGATGAGACAAAGATTGAACTCTTTGGTGTGAATGGCAGGCGCCACGCTTGGTGGAAACCAGGCACCGCTCATCACCAGGCCAATACCATCCCTACAGTGAAGCATGGTGGTAGCAGCATCATGCTGTGGGGATGTTTTTCAGCGGCAGGAACTGGGAGACTAGTCAGGATAAAGGGAAAGATGACTGCAGCAATGTACAGAGACATCCTGGATGAAAACCTGCTCCAGAGCGCTCTTGACCTCAGACTGGGGCGACGGTTCATCTTTCAGCAGGACAACGCACCCTAAGCACACAGCCAAAATATCAAAGGGGTGGCTTCAGGACAACTCTGTGAATGTCCTTGAGTGGCCCAGACTTGAATCCGATTGAACATCTCAGAAGAGATCTTAAAATGGCTGTGCACCGACGCTTCCCATCCAACCTGATGGAGCTTGAGAGGTGCTGCAAAGAGGAATGGGCGAAACTGGCCAAGGATAGGTGTGCCAAGCTTGTGGCATCATATTCAAAAAGACTTGAGGCTGGAATTGCTGCCAAAGGTGCATCGACAAAGTATTGAGCAAAGGCTGGGAATACTTATGGACATGGGATTTCTCAGTTTTTTTTATTTTTAATGAATTTGCACAAACCTCAAGTAAACTTTTTTCACCTTCTCATTATGGGGTGTTGTGTGTAGAATTCTGAGGAAAAAAATGAATTGAATCCATTTTGGAATAAGGCTGTAACATAACAAAATGTGGAAAAAGTGATGCGCTGGGAATACTTTCTGGATGCACTGTAAATAGAAGCGTGAGGCGGTTAAGAGAGAGAAGGAAGATGAAAGGAAAGAGAAAGAATGGAGGTTGGAGGAAGAAAGAAGGAAGCAGTGGAGAGCGAGCGAGTGCAGCTGAGCAGGGAGCCTGGGTGTTAAGCCGACACCCGGGGAGTAGTCGTAGTGGTCGCTCCCGCTGAGTTTAAAGTGAAGAGCGGGAGTGACCAGAAGGAGGATGACTCTCTGCAGAAGGCAGCAGGAGTCGGGACTTGGGATGTGCATTCCCCAGCGTGAGAGCCCTGGTCGTTGGGGGATCCCAAGTCACTGTTTGGTGGAGTCTATCGGAGCCAGAGGTCGGTAAGGCGAACTGACCAATAGGAGAGTGAAGAGAAGACCAGCTGCAGGTAGGGTGGCAACTCCCCTGTTGAGAAGCCCAGACGGGAGAAGCAGAGGAGCTGCCAGAGGAAAGACGACACCGGACTTGTTTCGTTTTAAAAGGCTGCTTCCTGCATTGTTTTAACCTCGTTGTTTTTAAAGGATGTTTTTTCTATAGTGTTTTAACCTCCACTTTTTACTTCTGTTTTTATGGCTTATTGATTTAATGCACTCTATTTATTTGGACGTTGTTTTTTTTTTGTTGTTTTTAAACATAAGCACTTGGCACTTTTGTACACCATCCCCTTGCTCCATTGTTGGGCCTCACTGCGAGCTCATCGGTGACATTACGATGGTTTTGGATTCAAGGGCTCCCAGACAGAAGATGGGAGCATGCGGTGAACCCGCATCATCACAGGGCCCTGCAAAGAAGCGTAGCTTTGGACACCCAAGGAGCTGCTTCACCCCACTGATCATTGGTGTGGAATGGTGGAGGACCTCACCTGGTGTATCTGAGGTACGACTGCGGGTGCGTGAAAGACGACAGGAGGAGTATTGACCTCGGACAGTCTGGCTGGAGCTGTTTGGAGGCTGCCAAGATGGGGGTCGGGTGATGAAGACTGTGGCTGCATAGTCTTCGGGGGACGAAGAAGAAGGAGGAGGTTGGCTGGGATCATCCTGTACTAAAAAGAACATTAAGGATCCAATGACTGTGTGTTCTTAACCTCTGCTTTTAATGGATTTATTCATTATAACATTTTAATCTCCACCGTCACCTTCATTTTATTGGATGCTTCATTATGGATATGGAAGCGCTGTACACTGTTTTGGACTTGGTTTTTATTGAAAGCATGATTGCACTTGTTCACAATCCCCTTGCTTAGTGTGTCCTCATTTTCCTGGCTCATCTCAGTGAAGATGGTGGGCTTAAGAAGCTTCTAGAAAGACCTGCATCATCACACTCTACCAGACATGAAACACTGAGCAGGCAACATGGTGTCCATGGAAGACACTATTGCATGCCTGACATTTGCCAAAGACTACCCAAAAGGTTAGGAAGCTAAAGAAACTAAGGTTGAACTGTTCGATAAGCGTTTGCAACAATATGTATGGTGGGAGGGAAAAAAAAAGAGGCACCACGCTACAAACGTGAAAACATCACCTGGTGGAGGGGAACATGAGAATTGGGGGCTGCTTTGCTGATGCGGGGTCTGGACAGCTTGCCATCATCAGGGGGAAAACAAATTCCTAAGTTTATCAAAGGTAGCCTACAGGATAACATCAGGGTGGCTGTCCACCAGCTGCCGCTCGGTAGAATTTGGGTGATACAGCTGGACAGTGACTCTAAACAATGAGGTACGGCTACTAGTGAATGGCTTCAAAATCAACCTTTAGGATTGGTCCAAAGCTCCAGCCGTGACCCAGTAGAGAAGCTGTGGAATGACCTCAAGAGAGCCGTTCACACCAGACATCCTACGATCAAGTAGTAGTTCTGCAGGGAAGGATGGTCCAAAATTCACCTTGAACATTGAGTCGGTCTGTCTCTGAATCCATTCAGCATTTCAGAGCAAGACACCGGTCCTAAATGGTAGGCGTCAGAGTAAAAGCATTTTCTATCCACTTCAGGTGCAACTCACTTTATACGCCTTCCACAAATTTGATACTAACAAACTACACATTTGGCATATTATTTAAGACATCTAATCTGTGCAGGACAAAAGTAATCGTTTCCCACAAAGTTCACAGACATCCGAGTATTTCACGTTTTACTGACCATATCATAATTCCAGTGGGTCACTTTGTTAACTGGGCCTTTAAACAGCTTGGAAAATTCCAGAAGTTGAATGTTAAACCTTTAGACAATTTGAACTGATAGTCAATTAGCCTAATTGGCGTCAACATGTGAATGTGTGTTAAGGCCGACCATCAAACTCACTGCCTCTTTCATTGACATAATGGAAAAATCAAAAGAAATCAGCCAAGACCTCAGAGAAAATTGAAAAAAAAAAAAAAAATGGTAGACCTCCACAAATCTGCAACAAAACAGATAGCATCATGAGGAAGAAAACTGCCGGAGATAAACTGCAGCAACATGTCAAGAGCTCAGCAGGGAAGCTGAAGCTCAGCACAAATGGGGCTTCCAAAAGGACCCCAAGCAGACCTCCAAAGTTGTGGTAAAATAGACAACGAGGTCAAGGTATTGGAGTGGCTATCACAAAGTCCTGACCTCAATCCAATTGAAAATAAGCATATGTGAGCAATGAGGCCTACAAACCTGCCCCAGTTTCAACAGCTCTGTCTGCAAGAATGAGGGCAAATTTCAGCAAGAGGCTTGTGGAAGGGGACCGGAAATGTTTTGGCGCAAGTTAAACAATTTAAAGGAAGTGTTACCAAATATTGACATATAAAGTATATATGAACTTGTGACCCCATGGAACTGTGATACAGTCAATAAAAAGTGAAATACATGGAGGTCTGTGAACATTGTGGGAAACAATTACTTTTGCCCTGCACAAAGCAGATGTCTTAAACGATATGCCAGATTTGGAGTTTGCTATTTATTAAATCTGCGGAGGGGTTGTAAAGGGAGTTTTAAAGAATTGGCCTGAAGTGGACAGAAACTTATGACTTCAACTGCAACTCTCCCTTCTTATGTTTTCCTTCTGCTTCTTCTTTAAACATAAAGAACTTTTGGGCGAGGCCTCATCGTTATTATCAGAAAACATCACCTTCAAGGTGTACTCTCACTGGAAATTCGTTCAGTGCCTGAGCACATATGTCCAAATGTAACCCTGCAAAGTCCAGACTGATCGCTCTGTGCCGGGCCCTGGCCCGCTTGGAAGAGGTAGGCACGGACACGGTTTGGCAGCATCTGGGAACAGTGTGATTGCTAAATGTGCCCGAGCACAGAAACAAGACACGACGTCAATGATGCGACAAGTCCGATGGTGCAATTCTCATTTCATTCAATATCATTTGAGTTAAAAGCAGGTTTTTATTCTCACCTTACACATGAACGTGAATTGTAGTTGGCAATAAAAGCGACAAATTCCTCCTTTAGCATCATTTAATCTTCTCGTACGTGCAGCATGATTAAAAGCAAAAGGCTGCACTGCACACTCCATTAATCTGTAAGAGGGGCAGAGCGTGATCCTGCCCTACACAAAATAAGGAAAATCATTTTGTTATGCATGTTGTCACTCCATGTTCAGATCTTCTTTTTGGCTTTACACAAAGTCCCATGGTGATGATGAAAGCATGCCAATGCCCAGAACGTTAAGCGCAGTGTGAGTGCAAGCCAGTGTGTGAAGTGTGTGTGTGTCGGTAATCTCATTTGGGCACAGTACGGAACAAACGGGCCTAGTGCGAGAACAGACTTAGTGTCAATTTACAGCAAGGAGTATCGTAAACTCACGCCACCATTCATTCTCAGATATGAATTCCGACTCCTCAATGGGACTTGGACTGCGACGCTTTGTCAATTCTTCTCATATGCTACTCTGGGGTTGGACCTTTGGTGTAATTATGAGACACTTGATACATACGAGCCCTGATCAGCAGCTACTGGGTACTCTTGTTAGAGGTTATTACTGCCAAAGAGGGTCCAGTCAGTTAATAAATCCAAAGATTCCCTTACTGTGAATATCTGTTGGGTGTTTTCAGGGAAATCATGAAAGAGATGTGTGCGTGTGTGTTATTTAGTTTAAAATACATGGTGTTTGACTACATGAGTGATTTAGATGGACAGCACATCACATTTTAGGCTCAGCTTATGTAGAACGCAGCTCGTTCCAAAGAGCTCACATACTATTCCTTGCCACCGTACAACTGCTTACAGGTGACAACTGAAGGATATTTTCACCTACCTAATGCGCTCATTGAAAAGCTAAGCGATTTCAAAGACATCTTTAAAATTGGAAATGATTTCTTTTCAATAAGAAATAAGGTAAGTTTGCAGACCAGGGGCCTCATGTATAACGCCGTGCGTAGAACTCGCACTATAACATGGCGTAAGCACAAAAGCCGAAATGTGCTTACGCACAGAAAAATCCAGATGCAGGAATCTGTGCGTACTCCAACTTCCACGTTCTTCCGCTACATAAATCCCGATCAGCGTGAAAACTAACGCTCGTGCACGCGCATTATGTAACGCCCCAAATCCTCCCAGAATTACGCCTCTTTGAATATGCAAATCAATATAAATCGCCCTTAAGCGCAGCCTTCTGTGAAAAGACAATGGGAAAAGCACGGGGAAAATATAAGAATTTCAGCGAATACCAAGTGGAGGCAAAGGAAAAACATACTATTTGTTCAAATAAACCGTGGTATAATCAACAAAAGGAAGTTGATCGAGTGACATAGCGTGTTGGAGAAACTTGAAAGCTCACATTCACAAAATCGCACAGTGCTGGAAATAAAAAAGAAGTCACATATCAAAGTCGCCGTGGAAAGCCGAGTTGTAGCCCACCGTCTGAGTGTCATGTGAAAGCTTATTAGGGTACAGAGAAAAAAGGCACACGGTGGGGAAAAAGCACGAAATGTCAACTTCAATCTCGAATTTTCCACTTTAATCACGTAGTTTATTTTGTCATTTAGTACAACATTATAAACTTCATCTTAAAATCGTTTAATTAACCAGTTTCTCAAATCACATCGTAATTAAAGTAGCACGTTAAATGCTTTGTTTTGTATTTGATCTTCTAATCGTATGTGCTCTATGTGTGTGAATCACTACTTGCTTCTTAAACCGGCTCTCTTCCTCCAACTGGACACAGAGTCCATTACATTTGTGATATTACAGCTCTCTGAATAACTAAAATACTGAGATGTATACGTGATGTCATTTTCATGATGATAGGAGCTAAAGCACATTATTATTATGTGTTTCATTAGCCTCGTGCTCATGACAAGCATTTATCTTTTGTCGAAATTTGTCGCTGCGTTTTTAGCTGTGTTGTTATTTTCTCTTTCTGTTTTATATTCAATATATATTGGCGTAGCCGTCATTGCAGTCAGTGCTTTTCTTTCCCCAAGTAACCGATCGCCACACAATCAGCTCTGTAATAGACGTTAAGCCATCTGTAAGCTTAGCGCCGATTCTTCAAAACGTTTAAAGAACATTGAAATATCTTCGTAGTACATGTTAAATTATTCTATCCTTCACGACACTCCCAGTGAAGAATATAGATTATTTAAATGAAGTTAAAGTTTTATGTGTATAATTTAACAAACATATTTTGCTGCATTTCACCTTAAAAATGATATCGTCATCATATGTAAATACACGCTTTATAAAGTGGCTCAGGTTGTGCGATATTATAACTGTAGTACAAGTTTACAGTGGGGTGATTGTACTTATAAGTACAAACAGTTCTACAAGGAGCAATTGATTGAGTGCATTTAACACTAGAATTACCAGAGCCTACGAAAAAACTCGTAATTCCGTCCCACCTTAAACTGCTTCTTAAATCCCTTCACACCTCTCCGCCAGCGCCCTTTGTCTTCTAAATGTGCTGATAAAGAGAAGTCGGCTATTCCATCCCCCCACCAATTTAGAACGTGCCAAACTTCTCTCAGCTCATGCCTTGATTGAGTATCTGGGAGTGAAGTGGAGTTTTAGAGTGGAAATAATAGATCGTTGTTTGGAACACACGCATTTCATGTCTGTTCCGTTTGTACAGTAATCGGTGTCAACACATTGTTAAAACAGAAACTTTTTTTATATTCTAGTAGTAGATGACAAAATGTAGGCATAAACTATATAATGTATGAAGCCTGAAGTCCAAATAGCAAAGAAACATTTTCACAAGAATAACACAATTGCACTTTTATTCAAAATATAACTGCAGAAACAAAAGCCGCCTTAACATGCGACATTGACACCAGTTTACCGTAACTGACACCGTGGCTCAATAGACTCAGCCCTCGCTTGGGAATCAAGGGGTCGCGGGTTCGATCCTGCGCCCCTCCATTTTGAGAAGTAAACTGCTCTTGTCTTACTGTTTTAGAATAAAAGCATACATTTGATTTCAGTCTGTAACAGCCGGTGCAATTTATGATCCTTGTAAAGGTTAGCTTTTTTTTATTCACTTTTCACTCTCTCAGTCGTTCAGAATCAATCCATACAACCCCATCTGACACGGCTGTTTTCACTAAAGACGCGCTATAGCTCTGCAGTGTACCACGATGCATACTAACGCACAATCACCCCCCCCCGTTCTGACACACAAACGCTGGCGAAGCTGCCTTCTTCGTATCTCACCGTCACTTGCTTTTCGTTTTATTGAGTGTTCCTGCCAGTCCCGCATGTTGCTGTATGCTTTTTCTTTGTACTACAGGACATGCAGAGGAAAGAATGGTAAAGACCAGTAACTTCGGCGCTATATGCAATCATCAGACACTCCCCATCTGCCCGTGTCGCTCAAACACAGGAACATATATTGGTGTAAAAGTATAACAAAAGTGCACTTTTATTCAAGTGCACTTTTTCCATCGCCTTTTCCTGTAAGAAGCAGTGTACACACTTCTCTCTATCCAGCATACAGCAAAATGCGGGACTGGCAGGAACACTCAATAAAACTGAATAAAAAGAAAATCAAGTGACGGTGAGATACGAAGAAGGCAGCTTCGCCAGCGCCTGTGTGTCAGAACCGGTGGGGGCGTTAGTATGCATCGTGGTACAGCACAGAGCTATAGCGCGTCTGTATTCTGTTTCTTTTGTACCAGAGCACGCAGAGGAGAGAATAGTAAAGAGCAGTAAGTTCGGCGCTATATGCAATCATCAGACACTCCCCATCTGCCCGTTGTTTTGTTATACTTTTCAATACTTTTATACTGCTCAAACGGGCATGCTCAAAAATACACGTGTAATGCCACGAAAAGTGCACGCAGACACTTCATTTCGCAAACAAAACAAGTGCACTTTTATTCAAAACTACCTGTATAACCGAAGAGAAAAGAAAGCAAGTTACAGCAGGCGATTGATACGACAGCTTGCATGGTGCAATGCTAAGAAGTGCAGATTTTCATTCCGTGCTATATGAAATCATCACATTCAAATATTAACAGTTCCCACACACCCAAGGACCGTCCTTCCTACATTTACGACACGTGTACTTGTTGCCGTGTACACACCTCTCTGTGCTATGGTTTCTATTACACTGAATGAGCACCTGACACTGTACTTTCTTCCCTGGGGAAGGTCCCATCAGAGAATTTCCAGTTCCTGCATAAATTCACACCCGATCTGACGCTGTTCGTTTTCAAATAATATTGCATTAGTGCGATTATATTTTCACATATATTGTCTCTTTCTTTCAGGTGTGTAATAGAAACCACAGCATAGAGAGAAGTGTGTACACTGCTTCTTACAGGAAAAGCGATGGAAAAAGTGCACTTGAATAAAAGTGCACTTTTGTTATACTTTTACACCAATATATGTTCCTGTGTTTGAGCGACACGGGCAGATGGGGAGTGTCTGATGATTGCATATAGCGCCGAAGTTACTGGTCTTTACCATTCTTTCCTCTGCATGTCCTGTAGTACAAAAGAAAAAGCATACAGCAACATGCGGGAACTGGCAGGAACACTCAATAAAACGAAAAGCAAGTGACGGTGAGATACGAAGAAGGCAGCTTCGCCAGCGTTTGTGTGTCAGAACCGGGGGTGATTGTGCGTTAGTATGCATCGTGGTACACTGCAGAGCTATAGCGCGTCTTTAGTGAAAACAGCCGTGTCAGATGGGGTTGTATGGATTGATTCTGAACGCGACTGAGAGAGTGAAAAGTGAATAAAAAAAAGCTAACCTTTACAAGGATCATAAACTGCACCGGCTGTTACAGACTGAAATCAAATGTATGCTTTTATTCTAAAACAGTAAGACAAGAGCAGTTTACTTCTCAAAACGGAGGGCGCAGGATCGAACCGCGACCCTTGATTCCCAAGCGGGGCTGAGTCTATTGAACCACGGGTCAGTTACAGTAAACTGGTGTCAATGTCGCATGTTAAGGCGGCTTTTTGTTTCTGCAGTTATATGTTTGAATAAAAGTGCAATTGTGTTATTCTTGTGAAAATGTTTCTTTGCTCTTTGGACTTCAGGCTTCATACATTATATAGTTTATGCCTACATTTTGTCATCTACTACTAGAATATAAAAAAGTTTCTGTTTTAACAATGTGTTGACACAGATTACTGTAGAAACGGAACAGACATGAAATGCGTGTGTTCCAAACAACGATCTATTATTTCCACTCTAAAACTCCACTTCACTCCCAGATACTCAATCAAGGCATGAGCTGAGAGAAGTTCGTGCACGTTCTAAATTGGTGGGGGGATGGAATAGCCGGCTGCTCCAAGCTTCTCTTTATCAGCACATTTAGAAGACAAAGGGCGCTGGCGGAGAGGTGTGAAGGGATTTAAGAAGCAGTTTAAGGTGGGACGGAATTACGAGTTTTTTCGTAGGCTCTGGTAATTCTAGTGTTAAAGTTCTTGGGATGAAACTGTTTTGAACCACGAGGTCCGTACAAGAAAGGCTTTGAAACGTTTTGCTGTGGCTGAGGCAGCGTGTGCTTGATGCCGTATACCGATAATTCTCTTTCCGATCAGCTGCTGCTGTGATTCACACTCAGATACAGTGATATCAATACCCCGAGTGGTGCAGTGAGAGTAATATGGAAAAAGATGATCCGCTGTGGCAACTCCTAACGGGAGGAGCTGAAAGAAGAAGAAGGTGTAGTGAGAGTAACAACGCTAAAGCAGTTATGGTATTTGGAATACTATGGCTGTTCCCTGGACCATTATATTGTTACAAGTTAATTACAATCAGATGTGTTACACTAATAAACAATATGCAGTTAGTTTCGGTGTATTTATAAAGCAGCGTCAGGAAAATAAGAGAGTAATCACACAAGAACAGTACCATTGCTTTGACGCTGGGTGCCGCCAGTTTGCAAAACCGAGCGGAGAACTTGCGTACGACAAGGCATGAGGTACCATGGAAAAGTGCGTGGCTTTACGCCAAGTGTAGGTTTTATACATCGCGATTTGAACGTGGAAAAGTTCTTACGCAACATTTCTATGCGTACGCACCGTTTATACATGAGGCCCCAGGACTTACTGAGAAATCTTCCGAATCCTCCAGTTTAACTTCAACAAACTCCTCCTTACACTCCTCCTCTTTAAAAACTCACCCCACTTTGAAACCTATTTGATTAAATACAAGGGGTGTGAAACAACAGGATTATAGAAAAATAACGCATTGTACTCTTGAAAATGTAGTAATGCTTTAAATTTGACAGCCCTGATATAAATGCTTGAAGTTGAATCAGGGTGGAGTGGCATGGTGGTGTAGCGCTTAGCACAGCCGTCTCATGGCTCCAGAATCCTGGGGTCAAATTCTGTACTCATGCAGCCTTCACGTGTTGTGTGTGTGTGTGCAGTGGTTTTCCTCAGGTAGATGCCAGTTCTTCTTTCAAATACCCAAAACGTTCAGGTTAGGTGGGCTGGTGACTCTAAATCGGTGCAATGTCAGTGTGGGGGTGAAGGGTCATGAGTTGGACTGACATCCCCCTACCTGGTGTCTGGTGCTACTGGGATAGCCTCTAAGTTCCCATGTGTGATTTTTTAAAAATTATTGTAGATTAAGAATGTCTGCTAATATCATGGCTGTAACCACATACTGAATCATCAAACGTTTCCCACACTATTCTGTAAGTGTACGTGACATAATCATTAATACAAGGAAAGCAATGGGAGCTGGGAAAAATATGGACGGGTTTACAGTTTTTAAAAGTCTGTCTGTGTGTGAGAATTGCGAGTCAGGGGACATGACACCCCAAAAGCAAATCCCTTAATCTGAATGAAACAAGGCACAGCATCACAATATTACAGAAGTCTGCCGATTTGGATAAAAGTCACTACTGTCCATTTAACTGTATGGAGGTAAAGATTGATTGGGTGATTTTTGTGCACATTTCTACTTTAACTGTGGCACCACTGACCAAATATTCATTTATTACAGCAGATATTAGCTCTCATTTAATTTAACATAATACTGGCCTACACTACACTTCACAGTTAAATTTTACAGCTTTATATATAGAATGGCACATGTTGGGCACTCTAAATTGGTAAACATTCAGCTAAACTTTTTCAATTTATTATTTGCATGTTTCTTTGTGCCGGTCCCAAGCTTGGATAAACAGGGAGGGTTACGTCAGGAAGGGTATCTGGTGTAAAATTTTGCCAAATCCATATGCGGACAGATGATCCGCTGTGGCAACCCCTAACTGGAGCAACCGAAAGAAGAAGAAGATTTGCGAGGTCAGCTATTGTTAGGCATCACATACCTGAGGCTTCTGCTCTCCAATCAAACTCAATGAATTATGTATCTCACGCTCAGTCCCACCAACTAAAAAAGTGCCAGAGCAACCCCAGAAAACTTTGTAAAATGTTCTCAGTTACACCTTCTTTTATGAGTAATCACACCACTTACTTCTTCCTACACTCCTGGATGATGACTGATCTTCCGCTTCTCTTTCGATTCCCTCAGTGATTTTCCCTTCAAACTCCGATTTCACTTCCATGGAATTCTGCTGGGCAGCCAGTTGTCCTGTATTAGTGAACTGGGACTGAAAGCTGGAATGAGACGCTTCACAAATACCTTGCTTGAAAATGTACCCAGGGCTAACTGAGACATTTTCCAGATCCTCAACTTTAACTTCAACAATCTCCTCCTTACACTCCTCCTCTTTAAAAACTGAAATTCCCCCTTCACAAGCCTCTGATCTCACACATGCTTCGTCCCCTGCACCCCACTCACAGTCCTCTTGTTTAATGTGTGCCAGTCTTTCGTTCATGCCGCCATCTTTGTCTGAGGCCATTCCTCTGTGTAAAACTCTTCTCTTCTTATAGTCCTTTCTCATATGGATGGCCCTGGCCTGGAGACCATTGGACACCTCATTGCATGGATGTGTCAATTGGGAAGGTGGCTCCTTTTTATCTGCCAAAAAAATAAAAATGATATCATTAGTTCATAAAATGATCAAGAGTAACCTGAGTGCATTTCAGGGTTAACTTTCAGTTTTAACAAACAGGGGAAACTACACATTTTGTCTTAATGAGTTATTTGAAATTCTGTGAACCCTCCATGTTAGTCTAACAAGGTCTGAGCAGATTTGAAGTGAAAACGTACTTGATACGGAGACCAAGTCCAGCCAATTGAGATAAAGCCCTGAACAGGAAAAGGACAAATCTCTTTTTAAACCATTTTATACTAGCCTTTTATTTAAGAATGGTTCGAATATAACTGGGAAAGACCCAAAGCTGGAGTTGGCATAAATTATGGCTGCCATCTCAAAGGGACTCAGCCTGTGACATACTGAAATGGCACATCTCAATTACAGTGAAAACAGCAGAAAGGCAGACTGAAGAAAACACGCCCAGCAAAAACGTATATTGTGTCACACTTGACAGCAATTAAAAGTATTAAAAAAACAAAAAAAAACAAATGAAGACCACCATCTCTAGGCTTGGGAGGCTTTTCCATTTATCCACAGTGCCCCTTACACAAGATCACTCCTACTGTCACTCCTCTTCTTTTCCCTGTCTTTTACTTGCATGTTAATCCTGCACCCCAGCTTACCTCTCTACTCCTAAATCAAGATATTTCTGGAATGGGGAGGACTTTAATAATGTCTCACAGGTGTCACTTTCAGCCCAGCATAAAGATGACCTCTCTGAATCAGAGGCAACCCTGTTTTACACAACAGACACTTAAACTGAATGCCCACTGGCTGAATCTGATGTTGCCACACCCAGGAGTAATTGCTTAAAATCCATCCGCTATTCCCACAGGTTTATACCACTCACTCACACTTTATCAACCTCACATCTTCAGACAATGCTCTGAGATTGTTTTCTTCTACTCCACAATTTGTTCTCCAACATCCATAGCACGTGTGTATCCAATTCAATGGTGGCACTGCACTGACCGTTTATGTCCAAATGTATCCTGTCCTGAAGTGTGGCATTACGCTGGTGCCTCTCCATATTTGGTCCCTGCCATGCAGCCCCATGCTGCATGTGCCCAATGTGACTCTGCATTAAAATAAATAGCAGTCATAGTAGAGGAATGTTGCCAACGTTTGCAGCGTGTCACTATGATCTGTGAAGGTTATGTCGTTGTGTCTGATTTTACTCCTATGAGCAGAAACAAGACACAGCTGACAGAAAAGATGTGAGACAAGCTGGCTGAGGGTTAGGGTGGGAGATTCATGACAGATATCCCGGCAAGATAGTTGGCCTATTGGGTGCGGGACCAATTGAAGTACAAATTCCATGGGTCAGGGATTGTATTGATTAAAGCAGGCCAGACTCATTGTCTCTGTTGCAGAAGTGATTTCATTTTCCTCTGAAGCGTTTCCAACAGTGATAGCCACAACATGTAAATGCATTTGGGTCACTGCGTGTCAAGTCAACCAATGGCCCACACACTCCGGACTCAAAATTCCTGGAAAAATGACCAGGTGTACCAATGTCAGACAGAAGACTCCCTGTAAAATGAATTTGATGTACGATTAAAACTTTCCAAGATACAACCAGTTTACCGGGGGGAATTGGTGTTGATTTCTATCCGGTTTCAATTCTTCAGACTGAAGCTTGGGGGATTTCTGGAAAAATCGGTTGATTTGACATCAAATGACCCGTTTTCACTCCCCATGCAACAATTAAACCAGAACAGAAGACAACAGAAACATGAAGAGTTGCTGTCAGATATGGAGGGACAGCCAGCAGTGACACCTGTGTCAAGTCACCACACCATCTCCTATGTGACGCTGTCACAGCTTTGGCATCAAGCTGAAAGTTCTTCACGGGGTGGACTTAGGGGAGAAGGGTCCCCTGGGCTTGAAATATTGTCCGGAGCTCACCTATCTGTTCTGAGGGTGTTTATGACAGTTAGGCATATCACCTTCTTTATTCTCTTTCTCATCATGTCACCATGAGTCGTCCGTGGACCCTTTCGAACTACAGATTAGTACTATGGCTGCCGCATATACGAAATGAACATTAAAGGGGGGTCTTTGAGAAATCTACAAGTCATTGTGTGATGTGTGCAACATAATACAGCACGGGTCAAAATTAGGTTAACATTTCAATGGAGGAAACAATTTATTCACAAAAAATACTTCATATGTGCAAGATGACTTACAGGAATGTCTCAACCTGTGCGCCATCATGTTCAACACACGTACCATATGTGGCACATAAATCGTTTACAAAAATTGTTTCTAAGTGTATACATAGCAGTACCAGTAGTGTTAACACCATTTTGACTCATCCTGGTTTGAGATGAAGCCACAGCAGAGCAAGGAAGCGATTCTGCATCACCGCCGAGCCCACAACACTTTTCCACCATAGACAAAAATCACCCGGAGTGGCATATCATTGCAATCTGGCTGACGTACTCACCAAAGAACCCCCTCACCATTCCAAAAGAAAAGTCCCCCGACTTCCTTTTTAAATCCCCACCAGGCCACGGTGCCACACCCCCCCCCCTCTTTTTTCCTCTCAGTTTGATGAGTCCTTCATGATGCTCACCACCTCTCACGCCAGGTCCAAGTGTCTCACTGCTGCCAGGTTGCATCCCACCTGAGATGTTACAGTATGTCGAACATCATCCAAGTGGTCCTCTTTAAATAGATACGATTGACAGCCCTGCTGTGGTTCGATTCCGAATGATTTTAGCATTTTGCTACCACGTCCGAGAAATATCTTGCTCCGGCTGACTTAACAGCCTCTAGGAAAACAGCTAAAGAGTGTTTAAGGATTTCATAGGTGATCTGTTCCCTTCCACTTTCCTTCGGCAGGCTTGTCTGAGCACTCTGGTGGTCTTTTATATTGAGGCTTGGCTCTCGCTCGCCTAACCCTAAAAGAGGCCAACACAGTCCAGGATGGTTTCACAGGATGAATTAAAAATGCCTGGAGTAAGATTTTTAAATGGATTTACTATGGTGGCCACAGCAGCAAAAGCGCTAGCAAACCGGGTTACAATCAAATTATTGATAACCCAGGAGTAGCAGGGGCGGAGAACGACACTTCCCCACAAAACCCGGGATGTTTGCGCTAAACGCAATAGGCATACGGTGAGAAATAACAGGGCGCACTTATCTGCCAGATCCAATGTGTGGCCATATTCACGCTCTGGGCCAGAAACAGATCACGTCAGATTAAAAGCGTCGATTACATTAACAAAATCACTCGCAGGCGGCTTTCACTGCTAGTTCTGGCTTTAGTCTTCATTTTCATGAACCCCAATAAACTAACATGCCATTCAGTGATCGCTAACTGCTCTTCACCAGCAGTGTCAGGAAGTGTGGATGTCAGATGAGTAATGAGAGCTCAGGAATGACTCAAAAGCCAAAGACAGAGATGTTAGTAATATTATAACCAACGTTTAGCAAAACAATGGGCCAATTTTAAGAGAGAGACTTTTTTGCGGTTTTAACATGGTAATTTTTCATTTTGGGGATAGCATAGAATTTACACAAAATACAGAGCTGGGAGAGCACTTTTAAAACAATATGGGAACCGATTCTGTGCAACTTATATTAAGGGAGATCTAGCCAGTCAAAGTCATAAATCCAAAATACGTTCAATCCTCATTACTCTAAATCTCACTTAATTTTGATCCAAGACGGGTGCAATTTCAGTTCCATGGGTAACTCACAAACAAGCAGGCCAAGTGTTGTTACAATCTGTGATAATGAAGGCGACGACGAAGAAGGATGATGAAGAAGGACAACGACGACGATGATGATGGATGATGAAGAAGAAAGACGACTGTGGTAATGACGGAACACGACAAAGAAGCACAAAGATGATGATGATGAAGGATGATGATAAAGAACGACAAAGACGATGACGAAGGAGTACAACAATGATGAAGACAACAACAGTGAAGAAGGATGACAAAGAAGAAAGATAACGACGATAGCGATGAAGAACGATGACAACAACGAAGATGAAGCACAAAGCAGATGGACAAAGAAGAAAAAGCACAACAATGATGATGGAAAATGAAATACAACAACAAAGAAAGATGATGAAGAAGAAGGACGACGACGAAGACAAAGAAGAATTAACATTCTATAGTGTTTTCCTCACTACTGAAAATGCTCGTCAAGTGGGGAGGACCCGGGAAGCGAATCCACAACCTCTTTATTGCAAAGCACCAGTGCTGAGCTGACAAGGAATTACCCCTGGGATGGAGGCACACGTGACATAGGAAGACATCCTACGATTTTTAAACACATTTTGGACCAATCTTATAATTCCAGTATTCATTTTGTAAGAAGAAACATCGGGGGCTCACATTTCTATGGCAAAGGACCGGCCCTGGAAACAAGTGTCCTCTCCAGTATGAAAGGGCCAAGGGGTACAGTAAGCACCACGAGCATGAAAAAGGCGCTATATAAAAAATGTATTGTTATTATAGTAGATAAGAAAGCAATATGCAAGATTCCCTACAGCCTTTTAAAAGAAATTGTCCACTCCAGCGTAAATGGATAAAGGGGATCAGCAGATAAAAAAAATGCTATACTGTAGAAGACCTCCTATACATACAGTAATTATTATACACTTGATTAGTGTTAATCAGGCCCGTCTTAATGTATGAGCACCAGCTGGGGGCCCTCAAAGTTACTGATGCCACAGTAAGTTTTCTTTAGTTTTGCTATCAAAGCAGGGGTCCCAGTGCACTACTTTGCCCAGGGGACTTGCAATGCTGTTAAGACAGGATAATACCATGAGCAACTGTTCCTTCAGGGAGCTTCATAAAATAATAATTCTAGCTGGAAAATGCCCCCTTTTAAAGTAGGCAGAACTTAAGGGTGTAATCACTTAGAGACAGCGGAGTCCCCCATTGAGCTTTTCCTGTGACAATGTTATATCTATTATAGAAAAAAAAAAATTTGGGTCGAGACATGATCATCTCGGGGAGACACTTTGAAGTCCCGCGAGAGTACGTGAACGTCACACCCTACTTACAATTTCTTTTTAAATTATCATTGCAACATGTCCCAATTCCCCCCCTTCACAACGCGAGCGGCAGAGACGCGAAGTGCGCCCCCGGAGAGAGAGGTGGGCGAGCGAAGCGAGTAGGGGGCAAAGCCCCCTAGTGTGCGTGTGTGTATATATTTTATATATAAACATACATTACACTAACAAAAAAAAAAAAAAAACTGCCCAAACAAATGAGTTCCAAGCAAACAAAGCAAGAACAGTAATTTAAGGTTGCTAGTAGAACAAGGAGTTAATGTCTGAGAGCAAAGTAATTTTTCTGTTTTGTATCAATTTTGAGTGTGTGTACTTATAACACCAGTTGTCAGTTGTTGTGTCTTTGCTTTTATTATTATTTTTTTTGTAATATTGTCTTATGTTTTGTACTTCCCAGCTGCTAATAAAACTCCTTATGGGATAATAAAAACCTTCCATACCTAAAGGTGCCACGTATAGAGTAAACGCTTATTTTAGTGATCTGTCTTTCCAATGCCTTTGCACAGAGATCTTCGGTTTTAAGTAATGAATAATCTATTATCATTCATAATAATACAATTCCGTGACATTTTCGAAAATCATATTTATGTTTATTAAGGAGATCTTGTTACAATTTTTAATTTACATAGTACGCGACCCAAAGTGGTGGAAGATTCGGCTAAAAAGTGGCATTTTCGATACGGTTGTAACAACGCTTTCTTTCCGCCGTCAGCTTACTAAAACGACAGTACACACCTGCAGCCTCAAGACATCGCTGTGCTGGAGGAAACGGTAAGGATGCGGCCGCGCGTGCACGAAGCGGGCAGGCAGGGCGGCATTTTTCACGGAGCATGCGTGAAATCAAAACCACGAGAGACGGCGAGCAAAGAGATCTGTTAACAATCACACTGTTGTGTGCCTGCGCTAACTGATATTGGGTACTCATTTCCACGAGGAACCGATTATCTTTAAAACAACCCTCGGCATTACAACTCAAGTCGTACTATTCCATCCTGTATTCTCTCCACGTCTCCGTCTCCCCCTCCCCCAACTCGATGCTCTCGTTCTTACCGATACGCTCCTTTTCGCAACTCTTTTTTTTTCCTTTCCTCCGATTCCTCTTTTTCTTCTGTTAGCCTTTGTCCCAGTAGTGTACGCACGTGCCCCGTCTAGCAGCCCGCCGGCGCAATCAAACAAAGAGAAACGAAACGCGTCGTCAGAGAAAGCTACTCGGTGGAAAAAAGTGATGCCAATCGAGCCAACACTGCCATCTACTGGACAGTGGGAGGATTATTCAAAGACGTTGCGGATTTCTCTATTACATGGCAATTGTGTGTAGCAGATCTTCTTGTGCTCAGATGGGCTCTTCATTTTGTTGCATTTCTCAGTATTTCCAGATTCAACAGAGCAGGGCAAGACATAACCCTTTAGAAGAGTGCACTTTTAATAAATTCACCATAGACATTTGCTCTTCAGTTCCCAAATGGAATTGTGTCAGTGTTGTGTGAAATCTGATTGTTAAACCTCTGCTGCTTGTTTCAAATAAAGAAACACCTTTTTATCAGCACCTCGTAAATCGCTTTGAGAAGCACTCGAGTCCATCCTCTTGATGAAAGCTTTGAGTCTTTCCCACATTTGTTTGGAGAAAACCTTAAGACAATGGAACTCAGATATGAAGGCACTACCTCTCAAAACTCCATTTTCTTTTCCGATTTTATTTCCAGTTACATTCTAACTGATAATCAGCCAGCCAATCAGGTCTATGACCGATGGACCCCCAGAGCCACGCCCATTAAGGTTAGGGGTGTCAAGTTGAGGGATCTCAGATGCTGCAGGCTTTCCTAATTCCTCACCTCTTACTGCTGTTTACGGGATCTGCTTCTTTTGCCTTCATTGATTTTAATTGTTAGAGTGCTTGTTTTCTAATAAAACATTCCAAGACAGCATGGGGGCTCTCAAATTCAGATCCAGCGAGCTACTGTTTTAGCTCCCACTAATTTCTCAACTGGGATGCCAATTCCAAGTTTTCAGTCTCCAAATTCAGATCTGATCAAGACTACTGGGAAACAAATGTTTTGTATTGTGGAACAGACAAGGGTGTAAATAGAATCAAGTTATCTGGTTTTCTGTTAACTTAATTTGCATCTCATTATTCTTTTGGGGCAAAAAAGACCTAATGATGGGTTCTGAATTTTCAAAAGCGAAAGCAACAATAATGAGGGTAGCAGAACCTGAAGCTGTCATTGTTTTCTGATTAATGAAGCACCTGGGCATTTAGGGGTCTCAGTGTGCCACAGTTTGTTTCTGGGTCACAAAGCAATGCTTCATTTGCTTGTAATGTGTCCAAATACATGAAACAGAAACAAAGGCAAAAGTGAAATGCCAAGGTGCACTGCAGGAAGGACGGACACCAGCAGCCATTAATGGCCCTCCATGGGACTGTTTAGGAAATAATACACACACACACACAATATATATATATATATATATATATATATATATATATATATATATATATATATATATACACACACACACACAGTGCATCCGGAAAGTATTCACAGCGCATCATTTTTTCCACATTTTGTTATGTTTCAGCCTTATTCCAAAATGGATTAAATTCATTTTTTTCCTCTGAATTCTACACACAACACCCCATAATGACAACGTGAAGAAAGTTTACTTGAGGTTTTTGCAAATTTATTAAAAATAAAAAAACTGAGACAGCACCTGTACATAAGTGTTCACAGCCTTTGCCATGAAGCTCCAAATTGAGCTCAGGTTCATCCTGTTTCCCCTGATCATCCTTGAGATGTGTCTGCAGCTTCATTGGAGTCCACCTGTGGTAAATTCAGTTGATGTGACATGATTTGGAAAGGCACACACCTGTCTATAGAAGGTCCCACAGTTGACAGTTCATGTCAGAGCGCAAACCAAGCATGAAGTCAAAGGAATTGTCTGTAGACCGCCGAGAAAGGATTGTCTGGAGGCACAAATCTGAGGAAGGTTACAGAAACATTTCTGCTGCTTTGAAGGTTCCAATGAGCACAGTGGCCTCCATCATCCGTAAGTGGAAGAAGTTCGAAACCACCAGGACTCTTCCTAGAGCTGGCTGGCCATCTAAACTGAGCGATCGGGGGAGAAGGGCCTTAGTCAGGGAGGTGACCAAGAACCCGATGGTCACTCTGTTAGAGCTCCAGAGGTCCTCTGTGGAGAGAGGAGAACCTTCCAGAAGGACAACCATCTCTGCAGCAATCCACCAATCAGGCCTGTATGGTAGAGCGGCCAGACGGAAGCCACTCCTTAGTAAAAGGCACATGGCAGCCCACCTGGAGTTTGCCAAAAGGCACCTGAAGGACTTTCAGACCATGAGAAACAAAATTCTCTGGTCTGAGGAGACAAAGATTGAACTCTTTGATGTGAATGCCAGGTTTCACGTTTGGAGGAAACCAGGCACCGCTCATCACCAGGCCAATACCATCCCTACAGTGAAGCATGGTGGTGGCAGCATCATGCTGTGGGGATGAAACTGGGAGACTAGTCAGGATAAAGGGAAAGATGACTGCAGCAATGTACAGAGACATCCTGGATGAAAACCTGCTCCAGAGCGCTCGTGACCTCAGACTGGGGCGACGGTTCATCTTTCAGCAGGACAACGACCCTAAGCACACAGCCAAGATATCAAAGGAGTGGCTTCAGGACAACTCTGTGAATGTCCTTGAGTGGCCCAGACTTGAATCCGATTGAACATCTCTGGAGAGATCTTAAAATGGCTGTGCACCGACGCTTCCCATCCAACCTGATGGAGCTTGAGAGGTGCTGCAAAGAGGAATGGGCCAAACTGGCCAAGGATAGGTGTGCCAAGCTTGTGGCATCATATTCAAAAAGACTTGAGGCTGGAATTGCTGCTAAAGGTGCATCGACAAAGTATTGAGCAAAGGCTGGGAATACTTATGGACATGGGATTTCTCAGTTTTTTTATTTTAATAAATTTACAAAAACCTCAAGTAAACTTTCTTTACGTTGTCATTATGGGGTGTTGTGTGTAGAATTCAGAGGAAAAAAATGAATTTAATCCATTTTGGAATAAGGCTGTAACATAACAAAATGTGGAAAAAGTGATGCGCTGTGAATACTTTCCAGATGCACTGTATATGCATACATACAGTCATGGCTGAAATTGTTGGCACCCCTGGAATTTTCCCAGGAAATGCACCATTTCTCCCAGAAAATTGTTGCAATTCCAAATGTTTTGGTATACACACATTTATTTCCTTTATGTGCATTTGAACAACACACAAAAAAAAAACAGAGAAAAAAAGCCAAATCTGACATCATGTCACACAGAACCTCAAGAATGGGCCAGATAAAATTATTGGCACCTTTCCAAATTGTGGGTAAATCATTTTATTTCAAGCATATGATGCTCGCTTGAACTCGCCTGTGGCCAGAAACAGGTGTTGGCAATATAGCAATCACACCTGAAGCCAGTTAAAATGGAGACAAGTTGACTCAGCCTTTCTGTTGTGTGTCTGAGTGGGCCACACTAAGCATGGAGAACAGAAAGAAGAGCAGAGAATTGTCTGAGGACTTGAGAACAAAAATTGTGGAAAAATCTCAACCACCTCAAGGCTACAAGTCCATCTCCAGAGACCTTCATTTTCCTTTGTCCGCTGTGCGCAACATAATCAAGAAGTTCACAACACATGGCACTGTAGCTAATCTCCCTGGACGTGGACGGATGAGAAAAATTGATAAAAGACTGCAACGAAGGACAGTATGAATGGTGGATAAACAGCCCAATCAACTTCAAACCATATTCAAGCTGTTCTGCAGACTCAGGATGCGACAGTGTCAGCTCAAACTATTTGTCGACATCTGAACGAAATGAAACACTATGGCAGGAGGGCCAGGAGGAGCCCACTGCTGACACAGAAACTTGACCACGAGTCATAGCAAGGTTTGGGGCAGCCACCCATATAATTGGTATCCTGGCTGCAAAATCGTAAAACTGTTACACAGCACCAATGTGCAGAAAACCGAGTCCAAAACAGAACTGAGGGAATAGGGAAAAAGTGGAGGCTTTTAAAGAGGAAGACAGGAAGTCGGATCAAAGGGGTCTGGCTCATGAAGGTTTTCAGCCATTGGTTCAAGCCTGGACATGACATTACAGGGGCCGGAGCCGGAAAGGTCTTTCTTAATAGGCTCAGACCTGGAAGTGATGCCAGGAGGGTCAGGTGGAATCTCCTGTGATTGGTCTGCAGGAAAGGGAGAAAAAGAGTCAGTGCCTGCCACATCCTGGCCTGATTCAGAACTGCCCTTACTCAAGCACTGCCTCCCATGTGCACATGTGTGACATATATATATATATATATATATTGTCACAAAACGAGACAAAGACAGAAAAAGGTTTGGGGCAGCCACCCATGTAATTTGGTATCCTGGCTGCAACGTTGTTTTCTTTTCAAATACCAGCACTGAAGTGCTTACAACAGAGTCCAAAACAAGACTGTCAGGGAAGGGAAAAGGGAAGGCTTTTAAAGGGGGAGGCAGGAAGTGAGGTCATAGGGATTGGGCACGTGTTCATCTTTTATTGGATTAGTCCCGGATGTGACATCAGGGGGGCCGGAGCTGGCAAGGTCTGTCTCCATTGGCTCGGTCCCAGAAGTGACGTCCAGAGAGACAGGTGGAACTTCCCGGGTTAGGTCTACAGGGAAGTGAGAAAGAGAGTTAGTGCGCTCTGCCACATCCCGGCATGGCTCAGAACTGCCTTCACTCGAGCCCTTTAGCTGCCTCCCATGCGTGTGTGACAATATATATATATATATATATATATATATATATATATATATATATATATATATATATATATATATATATATACTGCTCAAAAGAATTAAAGGAACACTTTTAATCAGAGTATAGCATAAAGCCAATGAAACTTATTGGATATTAATCTGGTCAGTTAAGTAGCAGAGGGGGTTGTTAATCAGTTTCAGCTGCTGTGGTGTTAATGAAATTAACAACAGATGCACTAGAGGGGCAACAATGAGATGACCCCCAAAACAGGAATGAAGGGTTTAACAGGTGGAGGCCCTCCTCATCTTTTCTGACTGTTTCTTCACTAGTTTCACATTTGGCTACAGTCAGTGTCACTACTGGTAGCATGAGGCGATACCTGGACCCTACAGAGGTTGCACAGGTAGTCCAACTTCTCCAGGATGGCACATCAATACGTGTCATTGCCAGAAGGTTTGCTGTGTCTCCCTGCACAGTCTCAAGGGCATGGAGGAGATTCTAGGAGACAAGCAGTTACTCTAGGAGAGCTGGAGAGGGCCATAGAAGGTCCATAACCCATCAGCAGGACCAGTATCTGCTCCTTTGGGCAAGGAGGAACAGGATGAGCACTGCCAGAGCCCTACAAAATGACCTCCAGCAGGCCACTGGTGTGAATGTCTCTGACCAAACAACCAGAAAGACTTCATGAGGGTGACCCAAGGGCCCCATGTCCTCTAATGGGCCCTGAGCTCACTGCCCAGCAGCATGCAGCTCGATTGGCATTCGCCATAGAATACCAGAATTGGCAGATGCACCACTGGTGCCCTTTGCTTTTTACAGATGAGAGCAGGTTCACCCTGAGCACATTACAGAAGTGAAAGGGTCTGGAGAAGCCATGGAGAACATTATGCTGCCTGTAACATCATTCAGCAGTTTGGTGGTGGGTTAATGATTGTCTGGGGAGGCATATCCATGGAGGGTCACACAGACCGCTACAGGCTTGACAAAGGCACCTTGGCTGCCATTAGGTATCAGGATGAAATCCTTGGACCCATTGTCAGACCCTATGCTGGTACAATGGCTCCTGGTGCACGACAATTCCTGGCCTCATGTGGTGAGAGTATGCAGGCAGTTCCTGGAGGATGAAGGAATTGATACCATTGACTGGCCACCACACTTTCCTGACCTAAATCCAATAGAACACCTCTGGGACATTATGTTTTGGTCCATCCAATGCCACCAGGTTGCACCTCAGACTGTCCAGGAGCTCAGTGATGCCCTGGTCCAGATCTGGGAGGAGATCCCCCACAACACCATCTGTCATCTCATTAGAAGCATGCACCGATGTTGTCAGGCATGTATACAAGAACACAGGGGCCATACAAAGTGCTGCGTACAATTTCGAGTTGCTGCAATTAAATTTGGGCAAAATGGACTAGCCTGCCACATCATTTTTTCACTCTGATTTTTGGGGCGTCTTTGAATTCAGGGCTCTGTAGGTTGATCATTTTCATTTCCATCAAACGATGTGGCATCCTTTCGTTCCTAACACATTACCCAGTCTATATCAGTATAGATATCCAGGAGGATTTCTTTTTCCCATTGAGATCTGATGTGTTTTCAAAGTGTTCCTTTAATTTTTTTGAGCAGTATATAAAGCGCCTTTCTCATGCTCAAGGCACAGAATCTCATTAAGAAACAGCAGGTAGATGTAACAGTAGAATCGAATGTGTCATCAATAGAACACCAAAATAGATAGATACAGGATATACAAAGGTATTAAATAGAATTAAAGAGAATGCACCCGAGTGAAATGCTAAATTCAGTACTAAAAGGAATTCCTAGTAGATACCATCACTTCTGATATAACACACACAAGTTATACTGAGATCCTGGACAGAGAGAGGAAAGCTGAAAGAGGAGGCAGAATGTCAGGTGAAGTTTGATGTCTTCCTAAACAGATGAGTTTTAATTTGCTTTTTAAAGGAGTGAATGGAGTCAGCTGCCCTCATTAATTTCGGGAGGTCATTCCAAAGTATGGGCACTGAAGTCCCCACACTCACCCATCGAGTGCAGCGGAGGGTGGGGCACAGAATCAGAGGACCTTAGTGGGTGACCAGGAGCAGAGTGATGGAACAGGTCACTGATGTAAGTCCAATGTGAGTCCACTTGAATAAGCTATTAATAGAATTGTCTGTTCAATTCAGGGAGCCAGTGGAGGCGAAGCAGGATGGCTGTGATGTGCCCTCTATTGCTGTTCCATGTCAAGACTCCTGCAGCAGAGTTATGAATCAGCGGGAGCTGTGACAGGAGATTTGAAGGGGCACTTGCATGCCAGTAGGGAGTAGAGACCCAGACAAAGTTCTCTTGTTGGAGACGACTTATGGAGAACTTGCACCTCCTCCTGTCATCTTCAGTAGTTCCCTTCACTATAACAATCTTCTTTTCCCAGTCACACCTGCCATAGTGGTTAGCACTGCTCCTTTTATGTTGTCTCTGTGGTGTTATGGGTCCACAGCTCGTGGAGAAAAGGCCATTGATTTTAAATAAATAATCATCGCACCCGAGGCGGCTTCGTGAGGGGGGCGTTGTTGTAGCGAGCCGCGGGGCAGTCGTCGATGTGGGCGTTTCTCACCGTGTGCACAGGTGAGGAACTGCCCACATTCGTGATTGCTCCCGTGGCTAATGCTGCAGCTGTGATGGCCCCTCACGTTTTTAAAAGAAGCGCAGGTCGGTGAGAGAGAGAGAATCGATTGGAGAGAAAAGAAATGTTCGGGAATAGAGAAAGAAACGATCGGAGAAAGGAAAGGAGAGGACGGAGGTTACCGGGAGCAGGAGCGGAAGCAGGTCGGTGAGAGGGAGAGAGCCGCGAAGAGCGAGCGGACGTGCGAGCGAATGAGCGCTCGTGGACAGCTGCATGGAAGCTGGGTGTTAGGCCGACACCCACGTGTTTGTGTAGATGTCGCTCCCGCTGAGCGAGCAGGTAGCGGGAGTGACCAAGGTGAAAGCGACGAGCCGCAGAAGGCCGCAGAAAGGCAGCGGAAGTCGGGAGGCTTGGAGTGGCAGTCCTTGGTGTGAGCGTCCTGGAGACCAAGGAGTCCAAGTCTCGAGGCTGGGATGAGAGCCAAACCGAAGCCAGGGATCGGGAGGTCTCCAGTCTTGCGTGTGTTTGAGGAGGGCAGCTGTAGAGAGCGTCTTGCCTGCTGCTTGGCCCATACGGGATAAGCAGGTGAGACGCTAACAGAAGAGCACCAGATTTGTTTGTTGGGTTTTAAGACTGCTTCCTAAAAAGATTTTAACCTCTCGTTTTTAAGGATTGTTTTTTTCTATTTATTGGTTTTACTCCACGTTCTTTTTATGGATTATTTATTTAATGAATTGTGAAGACCTGCACTATTTATGAACACTGTTTTTGTTGACTGTTTTAATAAAAGCACTTTTGTACTTTCAACCTTCCCCTTGCTCAGATGCTCAATTTGCCTCCATTGACTGGCTCACTCGGTTTCATTATCGACGGTGTTGGGTTCAAGGGTTCCCAAACAGCCATGGGAGCGTGGAGCCAGAACCCACATCGTCACAGTCTCCCACCATCACTAATGGCTCCATGCCCTCTGAAGAGTCTGCCTGGCGTGGGTCTCCACATCTCAGTGTTCTGCCTGTGATAGAAAAATGGCAGGATCTCTGAAGCCAGGGTCCTGGAGAGGAAACATAGGTGTAGCTGTGTCTTTTCCAGGTTCCCAAAATCGAGCAGCTACCGAGTTGGCAAGGTAAGATCCAACGTGAGTCAAACATGCAACAAAAGAAGTTGGTTTTAAAAGTTTAGTGAAGATTTAATGATACAAAGCACAAAAAATCAGAAATAAAAGTTATTACACATGCAGAATAAAAGGCTAAAGAGGTTTCTTCTCTGTTTCATTACAATCTTAGCTTTCTCCTGTTTAACTTCAGTTACTTCCAATACTTAAAAAGTGTGTTGTTTCTCTATGGCAAACTTATAGGCGTCACTTAACACATTCAGCACGTTCTGTTTGGAAATGGTTTGCCCTCCAAGCCTTACCAACAGCAAGGCAGATCATAAACTGAACTAGTGAACAGTCTGAGGACAAGAAACTAGAATATTCCATTTATAATTTAACTTATGGATAATAGAACCTCCATGCACTAACACAGGGGTCGGCAGCCAAGCCTGGCAAGCAACGATTTTTAATGATATTCTGATTGAATTGGAATATAGTAAAATATATTTTAGTTACAGCGCCTATGTTTTGCGTATGCGACTCGCATGTTAATGGAAACCATGTGTTCAGCGCATACCGTGGTACGTTAAAACAAACCTCTTGCTATTGTAGTTGAATTACAGAGCATGAGTTCGCTCCACATCCCACCTACGTTGTGCGCATGCGACTCGCATGTAAAGGTAAACCATGTGTTCAGTGCAGGTCATGGTACGTTAAAACAAACCTCTTGTTGTTATTAAGTATTATGCTGCTCTAAAATTGCTCATTAAAGACAAAAACTATTTGTTCACTCTTTTCAAGGCTCTAGGATGAATAAATACGGATTTGTAAAAGAAAAGGAGAGTGCTGTGTGTGCGCTATGCTGTGAAAGTGTCATGTGTCCTACGTCAAGTGTACAAAGACATTGTCAAACTAAACATCAGTCCACGTTTAAAAACTCTGATGAGAAAAGTGAAGCTAAGAAGAGGGCTGTTTTTGGCTTTAAGAAACAAATTATTTATTTTAGTCAAATAATTGAAATCAAAAATAAAGCCACCGAATGTAGTTATTAAACAAATGACAAAACATTCTTCTCACATATGATCCTATCTATTTTAAAATATTGAATGACCAATAATATAAGATCCGGTTACATCATAACACAATCAATTTTCATACTATAACAAAATTGATTGAATTATGTCGGCACACAGAATAACATTGGCTCGGCACGACACCGCTGTAAGGTTGCCGACCTTCTGCATTATATATTGGCAAACGTTTTAACATAACTAAGAAATTGTATCCCAATCCGGGTGGTTCGTCATGTGGTGGGTGCGGCAACGCTCTATAATCAACGCACGCTCCCAGCCTCTCTAGGAAAATACTTCTATCAATTTAACATAACCTAACTAACAAACAAATGACTCTTTTACAATAGGCAATACACACGCTGAATATTTATCAATCAGAAATCGTGCAACTGAAGTTTCAAATTGTAATCTGAACACAGAGCAAAGAAACACGGACCAGAACAACCAAACAGCAAAGAAAAAAATATTAAAAAGCGCTAACACGTTTAAATGTAACCACAACACCGACCTATATATGGAAATGTCCTGCTGATGTCACTTCCTGTGTCACGCCCACTACCCAAGGGACCTTGCTGCATAGCAAGGGTTCACTAAAGAGACGATACCCGAATGCCGTCATTGAAAAATAACGCAAGAATATTTAAACCTCCTGTAAAAAGAACTCAAAATCACAAACAGAACTTTTAGATTCGGCACCCTAAAAACAATCCTAAAGAGACACAGAAAGACTCAGTAAAATGTGTAGGCAATCACTGAATCTGCCTTTCAATCCCGTTAGGCCGGTATGCTAATTTTACCAGCGCATTGCAAGTTCGTTTAAAACTTCTTGGGGTGTTTATTCAATCTTTAAAAACTGATGGTAAAACGGTGTTTAAAATGTTATTTTTCAGATAGGCTTCAACTTTAACTTCGATTATTTTCAAAAGTTAAATTATTCTGGTCACCTGGACATCCATTTCTGCATGAAAATAAAATGTTTTGCCGCTTATTTAAGCGGCTCCCTCAGTTCTTGGTGTCAATGGCTTATTTCCGACTATTTAAGTTTTTTTTTTGTTTGTTTTTTAAACTACCGACTACATTATTCTGTCTCTTCACCAGAGCCAATGCGAACAAGAGCCCAAGTTCGGACTGGATGGATGTTCGTTTGAGCCCAGTGTCATTCTCCCAAATACACACATGTTTGTCACCTGAAAGAAACAGCATGGATGCTTTTGAATGGAAAAAAAAAACTGTAAACGAGAAGAGAATGTCTTTTATTGTCACTATACACATGTACAATGAGATTAAAAGCAGCTCCTTCAGTGCAGACATATATGTAGAACACAACAAGTAAATAAACAAATAAACACCTGGAATATGCACACAATATGCATTTGTTCTAAAGAAATAATAATAATAATAATAATAAAAAATCACTATTCATTTTGAAAGTTGTGTTTGAACTGTGCAAAACCACCCGTGTTTGCTTGTTAGCTCTTCCTTAAAAACAGCTTTCATGTGTAACAGCGAGTCTGTTCCCAAAGGTGTCCGAGTGCCATCGCTTTAAGCCGTCACTGTCACTCAAATTAAGCCAAGACGCCAATGACTCAAATACACACAACGTGTTACTTCTAGTCTGACGTCTGTGGATGTAACCGACACTACTGGTCTGTTTGAATTTAATAAGTTAGGCCTATCAGTCTATGTTACCCATCTGTGGTGGTCTGGGTTGGCTCCACACTCCAAGGTCGCTTTTGGGAGTCACTTGAACTCGGTCGATATGGAAAAGCCGAGCAAATGAGGACATGCGCAGTCAGAAAGGATTGGGTGCAAAATGCTGATGTGTTTTTATCAAAACAAACAAAAAAAAAAAATGCCCAAAGTGCAGTGCTTGAAAGGTAGTTAATAAATATTCCGATATAAAACCAATTAGTGCCAGAAAATGGCATAAAGCCCAAATAAATAATCCATTAAAATGAGATCAAAACCCAAGACAGGAAACAGTTGTAAAAACTCACAATCCCAGGTGCATCCTTCTAACAACTTGACGTCTCCTCTGCTTAGGCAGCCTGCAAATAAAGGAGACTGCGTGGCACCGCCAACTTTTTAACTGGGCTCGGGGCCGCGGGCCTCTGTTGCCGTCACAGCCCACTGGATGCTTGGTTTCCCGCTGCTGCACTCCCCCGGCTTACGCGAAGCCTCCGAGCAGCGGATCTCTCCATCTTCCTCGTGATGCTCAGCCGAACTGACCCTCTTCAGTCCTCTCGAGCATCGACCATACGCTGCTTCTTTGGCGTATTCTGATCTGTCTTTGCGTTTTGTGTTTTCTGATTTGTTTTTGCCTGATTTAATGTTTTTTTGCGTATTGCATTTCAGGACTATACCACACGACTGCCTGCCTCCTTTCGAACACTCGCTGCTGTCTCCTGATCCTGCAGTCTCCGTCATTCTTTAATTTAACCTCCATCCCTCTTTTCTCTTTTTTTCACTCATTTTGCCCTACAGGCTCTCTTTGTAGTATGACAAGTCATTTTAACATTTAACTCCTTTAATATGATATCTGCTTTTAAAACGTTGATATCCTAAGTTTTAAATTTGATATCAGCACTTAGAAATTTGATATCGGGCTTATAAAATTTGATATCACGCTTTTGAAATTTGATATCAATTTTTTTAAAAACTGATATCAATAAAGAGAGCTTAAATGCTAATATTTATGCTGATTTTAAACTCTCATATTTTGTCTTTTTGATATCACGTTTATGAAATTTGACATCAAGTTTTTAAAGTTTAATATCGCGATTTTAAAATCTGACCAAGTGGCAATCAACCTCGGAGCGGCGCGTGCACGCTCACACGGGCACGTGGACCCACTACCGGGACTCCAGATTAATTATTCAAATCGCGTTTCGTCACGGAGCTCTTATGTCGCCGCGCTGCGAAACACGTCTATGGCAAACAGCATAAACATTCTCTGGATCAATGAAGAGATTTGTGATTGAAGAAGAAAACGAAGGAGAACAGAAAGAAGCTGGAAAGCCGCTAAATTTGCTGTTCATTACGGGCTTCTAAAAGCGCGAATAATGCTACTTTTCAGACGGCCCAGGGCAGCATATTTATTGAATCTTGTTAATTAGTACAAAACATTTTCAATCTGAACCAATGTAGTTCTTTTTATCTTATTGAACCAACAATTTTTAAGTTGAGGCAAATCATTTAGAGTGATTGGGTGCAATTCACTTGTTTTATACTGAAGTAAATCTATTTTTTAAGTTGTTACAATTTAAAATGGTTTATTGGTCGTAACCTGCTTTTATGCTATTAGAAACATTATGAACATAACCATTCCAATGCTGTACTTTTTACATTTATTTAAAAATCTAGTGCAAATACACAAGCATTTTGCGGTGTAAATCTTAAAAATACAACAAAAAAATATTAAACGGTTCTGCAGCTTTCTTGAAAGTATGTTTTACTATGAGTTCTTATACTTAAAATTAACAGTTGAGAAACAGGGTTACTTACTCTGTTATAAAAGTCTGCTGCTGAAAATGACCAAACCTGTATTGCCACATCCATAAAAAATTGTTGTTAAGATTTATAAAACTAATCCTGAATAAAACAGAACAAAAAGGAGAAAGAAACTAGGTGGCATGGTGGCGCAGTGGGTAGTGCTGCTGCCTCACAGTTAGGAGACCCGGGTTTGCTTCCTGGGTCCTCTCTGTGTGGAGTTTGCATGTTCTCCCCGTGTCTGCATGGGTTTCTTCCCACAGTCCAAAGACATGCAGGTTAGGTGCATTGGCGATTCTAAATTGTCCCTAGAGTGTGTGTGTGTGTGTGCCCTGTGGTGGGCTGGTACCCTGCCCAGGGTTTGTTTCCTGCCATGTGCCCTGTGTTGGCTGGGATTGGCTCCCGTGACCCTGTAGTTAGGATATAGTGGGTTGGATCATGGATGGATGGATGGATGGATAGAAACAGGGTTACTTACCAGAAATCCTCTGTTATAAAAGTCTGCTGCTGAAAATGCCCAGACCTGTATCGCCACGTCTGCTCCACTCGGCTTTTTTGGCCGTTGGAAAGCCAGCACGCTGGAAAGTTTGACCAGAAGAAAATACAAATGGCCCCTCCCACACAGCACACGAACAACCTAAAATATTAGGTTAACTGAAATAGGATTTTTATGTTTATTCCATCCATCGTAACTCACTTTGGTACAAACAATTTTTTTTTTTTACTTTGATTGAGATCTGAAACCAAATATTCCAAGCTACAACACTAAATGACTAATCTTAAGTTGCTTTTGAAGAGAAAATTTACATTGAATGAACAACTTCAATGTTATGCTTTTTTCAGTGTATTGCTCTCATTCCTTCAGAAATGATGTTATCTCTGTTCACCATAAAAACGTGACCATCTTGAGCATCACCACAAACCAACTGGAGTATAACATATTAAAAAAAATCATTCTTGAGTAGAGTGTTCAGTTCTTTGGTCATGGATGGCTTCATTTTGTGAACTTGCTGAGAGAACCATCAGGCGGCCTGTGCACCAACGTGCTTCACTGACAGGCGTGACGTCGTGCTTTTCCTGTCAGCCACAAGGCGCTATATATCCTGAAAGTCTGTTAGCCTTCTTAATGGCTTCTACACACTGTCTGGTAGTTGATAGCGCCGAGTCCACCACGACTCCTACATCCTTCTCCTAAGGTGTAATTTTGATTTTTTAGACCTCCCATTTTGTCAAACCTCCCATTTTTCCTTCCTATAACGGGAAACAAATAAGTTGTTTTATTTACCTCCTCTTTGCTCGATCAGCTGCCGTGCCGCATGATTTGTATCTCGCGCAGTCCTTTGAACATTTAAAAGCCTGTACAGCAGCTGTCCTTTTGTCTCACTGCCTTGTCTCTCTTCTCCCCCAGACATCCTCTGCTCCTGTTGGGGGTCCCGCTCCCAAGGCGCACACCCCTAAGAAGAGGAAGATTTTCTATTCTTTCAATTGAGAGACAGAACTGTACACACGGAGCTCGATTCTCTCCAGAAAGGGACGTGTGTTTGTTTGAAGTGTCTGAATAACGTTTCTGTCTCTGAAATCTCCTGTGTGTCTGTGCAACTGTGTGACCCAAGCATGACAGCGTATGTGGACTTCACTGTCACCCAACAACAAATCTTTTAATTCTCACAGATACGCCTCTTCATTGGGAAGAGACTCTACTTTTCCCCGATGGCAACACCAATTAGACGATCTACAAGTCTCCGATTTAAAGTTTAAATCCAAACAAACTATTTGATCTCTTTTCACTGAGCCGTTATTTCACCGAGTAAAAATTTGCGTTTGTTTAACTTAATGCGATCTTTCCAATCCTTTTTTGAGACTTTCAAATTTTCCTACTTCCATTATCGCTAACCTGCTCTGCTGCATGTGTACCGCCAACGTATTTGAATTCTTTACAACAGCGTTTCTCAACCATTAAGTATTTGCAACCCGACCTTTCATAACAGTTATAATTGCGCCCCCCCTAAACATTTTTTTGAATGGAGCCCACTAATACCAATTTGTTCTTTTTTAATTAATGAAATATCATAGATGCATATTTTATTATACCTACTTAACTTTTATCGACATTTATCTAACTATATTTATTTTTCTGGTATCAGAATGTAGTTTAAGGTAATTTGTTTTGGTTTCAATACATGTATTTTTCATATTTTCGATTCTTGTTTTCTTTTTTCACATTTTCGTGCCCACTTTTTGTTACTTCGTGCCCCCCTAGGGGGCCCACCCCACAGTTTGAGAACCACTGCTTTACAACGTTCTACTTTGTCTCGTGGGACGTGAAAGCGTCTCTCTGAAAAAGTTTTGTTTCGTTCCAAGATTTTTTTATATAAGAGAGAGATATAGTGAGAGATTGGCTCCAGCAGACCCCCGTGACCCTGTAGTTAGGATATAACGGGTTGGATAATGGATGGATGGATATAGTGAGAGACATCACACTGGGACTGACATTCCAGCCGAAGCTGATCTAGGATATTCACTCAGCAGGGCCACCAATATCATGCATGTACAGGGGAAGACAGTTTATCTAAGACATTGCCTCCCCGAACACACTAGGTGGCAGCCTTCTTGAGTTACGGTAAAGCTACGGCTACCACACAGAGCATAGTGGTAAATTATACAGTGGTGTGAAAAACTATTTGCCCCCTTCCTGATTTCTTATTCTTTTGCATGTTTGTCACACAAAATGTTTCTGATCATCAAACATATTTAACCATTAGTCAAATATAACACAAGTAAACACAAAATGCAGTTTTTAAATGATGGTTTTTATTATTTAGGGAGAAAAAATCCAAACCTACATGGCCCTGTGTGAAAAAGTAATTGCCCCCTTGTTCAAAAATCACCTAACTGTGGTGTATCACACCTGAGTTCAATTTCCGTAGCCACCCCCAGGCCTGATTACTGCCACCCTGTTTCAATCAAGAAATCCCTTCAATAGGAGCTGCCTGACACAGAGAAGTAGACCAAAAGCACCTCAAAAGCTAGACATCATGCCAAGATCCAAAGAAATTCAGGAACAAATGAGAACAGAAGTCATTGAGATCTATCAGTCTGGTAAAGGTTATAAAGCCATTTCTAAAGCTTTGGGACTCCAGCGAACCACAGTGAGAGCCATTATCCACAAATGGCAAAAACATGGAACAGTGGTGAACCTTCCCAGGAGTGGCCGGCCGACCAAAATTACCCCAAGAGCGCAGAGACGACTCATCCGAGAGGTCACAAAAGACCCCAGGACAACGTCTAAAGAACTGCAGGCCTCACTTGCCTCAATTAAGGTCAGTGTTCACGACTCCACCATAAGAAAGAGACTGGCCTGCAAAAACGGCCTGCATGGCAGATTTCCAAGACGCAAACCACTGTTAAGCAAAAGAACATTAGGGCTCGTCTCAATTTTGCTAAGAAACATCTCAATGATTGCCAAGACTTTTGGGAAAATACCTTGTGGACTGATGAGACAAAAGTTGAACTTTTTGGAAGGCAAATGTCCCGTTACATCTGGCGTAAAAGGAACACAGCATTTCAGAAAAGAACATCATACCAACAGTAAAATATGGTGGTGGTAGTGTGATGGTCTGGGGTTGTTTTGCTGCTTCAGGACCTGGAAGGCTTGCTGTGATAGATGGAACCATGAATTCTACTGTCTACCAAAAAATCCTGAAGGAGAATGTCCGGCCATCTGTTTGTCAACTCAAGCTGAAGCCATCTTGGGTGCTGCAACAGGACAATGACCCAAAACACACCAGCAAATCCACCTCTGAATGGCTGAAGAAAAACAAAATGAAGACTTTGGAGTGGCCTAGTCAAAGTCCTGACCTGAATCCAATTAAGATGCATGACCTTAAAAAGGCGCTTGATGCTAGAAAACCCTCAAATAAAGCTGAATTACAACAATTCTGCAAAGATGAGTGGGCCACAATTCCTCCAGAGCGCTGTAAAAGACTCATTGCAAGTTATCGCAAACGCTTGATTGCAGTTATTGCTGCTAAGGGTGGCACAACCAGTTAGTAGGTTCAGGGGGCAATTACTTTTTCACACAGGGCCATGTAGGTTTGGATTTTTTTTTTCTCCCTAAATAATAAAAACCATCATTTAAAAACTGCATTTTGTGTTTACTTGTGTTATATTTGACTAATGGTTAAATGTGTTTGATGATCAGAAACATTTTGTGTGACAAACATGCAAAAGAATAAGAAATCAGGAAGGGGGCAAATAGTTTTTCACATCACTGTAGTTCTTTGGGTCATCCCTTTTGGGTACATTGGGTGGCGCCAGGGGACACTGAGGGGATTTGCCGGGCTTCCGACGTACCTGAAACAACTCCCGAGTCAAAGTTTCTGGACACTGGAGGTACTCCAGGGTTTTACATAAAAGGAGCAGCCTGCTTCAGTACAAGAAGTGAGAATTGGGAGGACGAAGACCAAGCTTGCCTCGAGGATTGGAAGTGAGGTGACAGAGTTGTTGAGGGTGAGAGTTATAGTTTGTAGTGTGGGAAACGTTTGATTGTGTTTCATGCATTTAAATCCTTTGCTCCTACTGGAACGTGTGTCTGTGCCTTTGTTTCGGGAGTTGGTGGAGCTGCAGCACCCTCTCGTGCTCACTATATAAATATAATGTATATCAAATAGGCAAACAAGCCGCTGTGGCGCAAGTCTGAGCTTTTGCTTCAGGTGCTGACGTCAGAGGTTCGCTCCCCGTAAGAGCATGCAAAGGTGTGTACATCTGAAGAGCCCCGATAAGGGTGAAACACGTGTCGTGTAATATTTGGCAGGTACTGTATCAAATATATTATGACCTCCAGGGCACTCCAGCTGCCGCAAACGCCCGAAACAACAGACACTATTCACAAGTGCAGCGATATGCATGTTTATTTATAGTTTGAAACGTTTTCCTTATGTTCCCCCACCATTACACGGTCCGAGCACACAGTACAATACGCCGTTAAATACAGCATCTCTTCTTTCTTCTGCCTTCACTCCTCCTCAGGCAAGCATCGTCTTCTCAGTTCCGACTCCGACTCCTGGAATGAAGGAGGGCGGCTCCTTTTATGCTGCTCCTGGGAGTCTCTTCTTCCTTCTGTCCTCCCAACTGTGGCAGTAGCCCGACAAAATAGGGCTCTGTAGCTCCTGCAGCACCCCCTGGTGGCACCCTGGAAGACAACAGGGCTGAGTCGACAAATACCAAGTCTCATATAGCCCATGTTATTAGTCCGAGGTGCCGTTGCACGACGGGAGTTAGGCCGGGGGATTGGGCTGCCAAATAGCATTATGAGAGAGCGGTCGCCTTTCCTAAGCCATCTCCCCCCTGCCCTTCCATTATGGAGGCATCCTCGCCATCCGTCACAACAGCGTTTCTCAACCTTGAAGTATTTGCGACCCGAGTTTTCATAACAGTTTTAAATGCGCCCCCCTAACGTTGTTTTTTTTAAAGGAGCCCACTAATAACAATTTGTTCTTTTTTAATTAATTATATATCATAGATGCATATTTTATTATACCTAATTAACTTTTATCGACATTTATCTAACTCCATATTTATTTTTCTAGTATCAGAATGTAGTTTATGTTCATTTGTTTTGGTTTCAATAGATGTATTTTAAATATTTTTTATTCTTGTTTTCTTTTTTTTCATATCTTCGCGCCCCTTTTTGTTACTTCGTGCCAGTTTGAGAACCACTGCGTCACAATATATAAACTAATTTGCAATAAAACTGAGCTCACAGCTTAAAATTGTAGCAATGCTACTAGTAGTTAGAACTGCATCTCCCAGCAGTCCTTGCATGGGCTGTTGGGGTCAAAGGTGACCAGAGGGGTTTAAAAGGAGGGCAGGTGTCAAGAAAAAGAAGAAAAGTTTTTTTGTTTTTGTACGTTGTGTTTATCTGTCGGACTGCCTGCTGTTAATTCTGCCATAATTTATCCTGGATTGTATTTCTTTGTTGGGGTCTGGATCGTCTGTCTGCCAGTATACGGAGGACTGTGTTTGGTTTCATTGGCTTTCCCACAAGAAAAGGAGCGCTCCTGAACCATCCATCCATCGTCACCCTTTCAGCAACTACCGGTAGGACTGTGTTTTCCCTTCCCTTTCAACATACAGATCTCTGGACTTAATCTCGTCACCTCTCATTTCATCTGGTTTGGGTTTTTCATGGACTTTGCTGTGTGTTTATTGTGTTTATATGTTCATGTAACATCACAGAAAGGGTCAGGGGTGGTATTATTGTTTTCATTTAATTTTATTATATTCTTAATTGTTTTAGGTTCCCAGTGTGCTTTATTTGGTCACTGTAGTAGTGTGTGTGTGTGTGTGTGTGTGTGTGTCGTTCCAAGGCTGGGGTTGTCCCTGGTAACCATCCATGTGACGGTGTGAATTTAAAAAAATAATTGGGGGGGGCGTGTGTGTGTCTCTTCATAAAATTTAAAATCATAATTAATGTTCGGTAATTTTTCCTTACATTCTTTTAATGTGTTTTAATTATTTACAGTACAAATGTATTTTTTTTTAAATGAAAAGCACCAATGAAGGTTTCTTTTGCATAAGGCAGTTTGTTTGCAATCATCAGAATAAAGAAAGCTGGAATACTTGAAATAAGCTTTTCAAATTGTTTAGGGTTGCAGAAGAAATTGCATTTTGTACAAAAAAAAAAAAAGGGTAAGCGATTCCTCCTCTCCTGCTAATGCTGATGTCTGTCAGCCACTTAAGAATTTGCTGCCCATCTATGAGGGTGCTTTCCCCTCCCTCTGTGAAGGATGTAGCACTCTGCACACGGCACTATAAAGGAATCAAGGATCTAGAGCAGGGGTCCCCAACTCCGCTCCTGGAGGACCACCGTGGCTGCAGGTTTTCATTCCAACCCTTTTCTTAATTAGTCACCTGTTTTTGCTGCTAATGAACTTCTTTTCCATTCATTTTAAATGACTTTTTTTTTTTTTTTTACAATTTGTTCCTCTGAATTGCTTTATTTCTTTTCTTAAAAGGCACCCAAACAGAAATGAAATGTGAAGTGAGGGAGCCAACAGAAGACCAACTAAGTCAGGACCTGAAGCTCCAACCAAATTCACTCCAACCAGTTGCTTAATTAGGCGCCGGGTCTTGTTATTCATTAAACTCCTTCTGTAATTCCATGGCTTATCGTTGCTCTCATTGTGCAATAGCAGACATTTCTGAAATTGTGGATTTCCTCTTTTCTAAAAGTGCTATTGAAATGTTTTGAGGACCTGAGCAGATCAACCTTCCTGAGACCTTCACCTTTCTTTATTTTCAGATATTGTATGATAGACACAAGTTGTTTTGGCTCATTTTGTATTCCATTATTGTTTGGCTGCTAATTAAGCAAAAAGAAACAATTAATTAAGGGGCCGGCGTCTTCTGGAGAAATCCATCCATTATCCAACCTGATATATCCTAACTACAGGGTCACGGGGGTCTACTGGAGCCAATCCCAGCCAACACAGGGCACAAGGCAGGAAACAAAGCCTGGGTGGGGCGCCAGCCCACTGCAGTGCACACACACACACACACACACACACCAAGCACATACATACATGTCCATGCTGAAGAGATGCCATTAGCAGTCCAGTTCTTCAGTGGGGAATGCTGATGATTGTATGCCCAGTGCAGCCGAATGCAAATGGCTTCTGCCTTCTAGATGGTTCCCCTGCATTATAAATACACATTTTGCATATTCAGTGACCTTGCCAGGTACAGGAAAATACCATCTGAACTATGAATGAGGCAATAAAACTGATAATAAATAATAAAGAAAGGCAAATAAAAATGTATTTGGAATAAACCTCACAGATCACACTGACCCATTTTAAGATGTTACGCTAAGACCACTTGTGTAAAGTGAGGGTGGCCCACATATCTGCAGATATCATTGTGACAGGAAGTTGGTGTTAGCAACACCCCTGGAACTTCAGCACATTTATTTTTATTACTATTTAATTTAATATTGTTTCTTTGTATCAGTATACTGCTGCTGGGTTATGTGAATTTCCCCTTGGGATTAAGAAAGTATCTATCTATTTGGTCACTACACCATTTATTTTTTTTTTTATTATTATTTTTTAATTTAATTTTTAGTCACTGTGCCAATTTCTTTCTTTTTTTTTTTTTTTTAATTTTTAGCTTGCTGTCTTATAATTTGTGAATAAACATTGAACCTACTCCTTCCTTATTATTCTTTTTACTTTTTTTCTGTTTTTAATTCTGTTTATTCTTTATACTCTTGTCCCACTCAGCACAAGGTAGGCTGGTGTGTTGTCGCCTGTGACTTTTCATTACAAGCTGCTGCCCCCTCACATGCACATTGGGCTAAGGGGGGAAGAAGGGTGTGACACTCAAACATTTTGAGTCCATCCTGGCAGCCATTTCTGGATTATTCCTCCACATTCATCAGCCCCTCTTCTCCTTTAGGTGGGCTGCTCTGTCCTCCTCACACATTTCACATCTTCTCTTTGCTTGCTTGCTTGACCCCCTTTGCCATTTTATTTCCCGTCTCTCTAATTGCAGTTAACTCTCGGCAGAATTTCTGTTTGGAGATTTGCACAAAGATGAAGGTTTGTTCAGATGTAATAATAACAATAATAATAACTTTCATTTATATAGCACATTTCCCAATATGACGAGCCCGCATAATGGTGAACTGCTTTCCGTCCCATCTGCAGTTACCGAAAAATGAGTTAGCCAGACGAACTGAGTAAGTCGGGGCTTATCGAGGCGGCACAAATTTAGTTGCGACTTCAAAAGCGGGGTCATAGAGACCCCCGAGAATCTGCAAAGCGCGCATAGCCTGACCGCCGCATGCTCACTCCTCTCTTGTCCCGCTTAGCTCACCTTTCCTCCAGGGATGTGTGGTAAGGGGAGGCGTCATCATGAAAAGTAAAAAAATAATAATAATAATAATGAAAACATAAAATAAATGTGTACACTGGTCTGTGCTATAATTTTGTTATAGCACAGACCAGTGGACAAATTTATTTTATGTTGTCATTATTAATAATATATGATTCCAATAATTTTGATCTTTTTTGTAGTCGAAATCACTGGATTTGCGCATTTCCTGTTCAAATACAGCAGAGAAACGCGAGGTGCGCCTGAGACGAGCCTCTCCTCACTTCGGACTGCGCTCTTCCTCACACACGGAGTTAATGCCTGCATTGGCGCGTGTCTGTTGCTGGCTCTCTGTATGTCGCCAATATAAGGTGTGCAGACACATTTATTATACACCCTGACTCTCCACAGTCTGGCTAATATCTTTAATGAATGTGTGTGACAGATTTAGTCTTGCTGATCGGACATAAAACCACAGTGAAAAAGCAGAAGGCGAGGCTGACCTGAAGGGGGCGCATGTGAGCCCAACAGGTGCTCGTTAGTGCTGTTCTTCTACGCCAGCGCTTCCCAGATTCATTTTACCCTCGCACCCCCTGTGACGGACGAGGCCGATTTCGCACCCCCTTGGTTTGAGAAGAAGTATGAAAAAAATATATATATATGAATTCATATGATAGTTCATAATACCCACGCAGCACTAAGTGCGCGTAAGAGCGGAAGTCATCCGTTTTAAAAAGAAGCGTATTGCACTGATACGAAATGGCCTGCCCATTTAATTATTTAGAAATGGAAAGATAAATTAAGATTTTGTGCAAATAATGTTAATTTTTTTCCTCAATAGATTCTGGCACCCCCAATCGGGAAGCGCTGTTCTACGCCAATAAGTTAGCGAAAGTCAAGTGCACTGCAGCGGGCCGTTAATTTTTATTTTTTGTTCCGACTGTCTGCCAAAATGGAAGATTAAGACTTTTAAAACTAAAGGAGAATAAGGAGGACTTTTATTAGAAATTGACGGAGATTTTCATGGATAAGGATAGGCGCATGGACTTCATTTACAAATAAAGGTAAGACGGTTTTGAATTTTATAAAAAATGGGATCAGACTGTAGCCCGTCTACTCTAACTGTGTGTAGAAAGGGGCCCCGAGTTCTCCAATGCCTAAATTATTATGATTTTAATTACTTTAATATTTTGAGTCTCGGGTCACTATGAACAAAACATTATTAACAATACACTGGTCAGGTAATAAATAAATAAATAAATAAAGGTAGATTAAGTTACCTGTTACATTTGTTCCCAAACCAATTGTTTATACTAAACAAACTTAAATAAAAACACCAAGAAACTGGGTTACAAAACAATGATAAATTCCCCGTTTATTCATAAACCAACAAAACACAAGTAATAAACTGGAAATAATCAAGAACTATATTACACTATTAATAATAAAAACACATTCACTCATGTCACTCTATTTAAAACAAAACGTTGCAGGCCTGATTCGTGGCTTGTGAGCGTTGCGACCAAAAACCTATCGGTCCCTTCACTCCACCAGGAGCAACAAAACTAAATAAAAAGTACCCTACTTGGCACTGTGATTAGCAGTCCAGCAAATCCTTCCGCCTCTGTCCGCGAGCAGGGAACCGCTGCTGAGCTAATCCGAAAGCGTCTCCAAATAAACGAACGTCCACCAGAAGCGTGTTGAGCTGCGTTAGCTATACTGCCTCTTCACCTTGCTACTTCTCCTCGCCGAGTTAACGAGTGGTTCATTGCCGGATAGACACTGCGAACGTCTAATCGAAATTCTCCGTCTAAATCAGCAGTTCATATTCCAGCAAATTATCGTGCTGATAATTTGTCTCCCCAGACTTTCTGCTACACCAACTCGGCGTCCCCTCTCTCTTTCTCCTCGCTCCCCGTTCTTTTTTCTCTCCCGCGGTTCTTCCACCACCTTCCGTTTTTTTCTACCCATCCGGTTATCAAAATAAAAGTATGCTTAACCAGGTAACGAACTGCTATACTAAAACGAACAGTTTAAAATACAACATTTACATTTTTTTTTACATCAGTAATATATTTACATAAATCAGTTAGTTAGTTAAGCACATTTTTAACGGGGGCTACAAGACTAGGAAAAAAAAATCCCAATATTTAAACACTAAAATTTGACCTTAAATAAAATATTCTTTTATTTTTCTTGTTATCCTTTCGTTGAACAGTATGTATTAAAATCGATTAAAGCATCAGAATTAAATGCTTTTAGAAATATTTAAATATTTCAATTAAGGTCAAAACTGAAATTGTTTTTTTTTTTTTTCTGTACACAACTCTATTCTTTCATTTGTACTGAATGAGTGTGAATTGTGGAATTGCAACGGCAAATTTAATATAAATGTGCTCCGTCTGCTCTCTCTCTCCCCCCGCTATAAATGTAACGTTCTTTCTCATCCAAATATGCGCTTTACCTGTCTATGTGAATGCTGATGAGATATGAAACATAACCAGTAGTCAATGTGCATGCTGGCTGCCAACTGAATAGTCAGTAAGCTACTCTTTGGGGTTCATATATTTGTAAATTTGACTCCGAAGGACTCATTGCCTCACCAGCCATGAACCTCCCCGCACGTCACTGAATCCAAGGACCTGTCGATGTCAGAAGAAAGCGTCCGATGTGGAATTCTGAAAACCAACAACAGCAAAGACAAGCACTTGAAACCACAGTTACAGCTGTTGACGGCCATAAAACAGGGGCTGACAAATGGACGGGTGAAGGAACAGGTCAAGTCGCTTTCAGTCCCAAAATGCGAGCCCCAATAATTTCCTTGCTGTGACCACAAAGAAATCACCGGGGCAGACACTGGAAACTGCAGGCATTGACTTGAGAACAGACGGCTTCTCCCTGTACGACCAGCTTTATGCTGCTTGGTTTTCGAGTGAAGTCAGGCAGGTCTGTGCTTCGATATATAAATTTAACGGTAAAAATACTGTAAATGGTGAAAGTAAAATACCTTTTCTGAAAAAAAAAGTGAATGTTGCCTTATGTTCTACTGAAAATTACCTGTATATCAGCCGAGTTCCGCAAAATCGATATTTTTCTACCTTTAAAATATGCTACATGACTTTTACTGATGCATTACAATTACACTGAAAAATTCTGATAATTTTACAGTGTAAAACTGTTAAATAGCGAAAGTAAACCACTGTAAAATGTAAAACGGTAAAGCGCTGTTTCAGTAACACCGAAGTTGTATTTGCATAAGGACACGCCCCCTTTCGCTAACGACGAAGTTGCGATATTTGCATAAGGACACGCCTCTTTTACCATATTGTTCCTGGTGAGCCACATACCTTCGAATAGTAGGGAAAAGAACTTAAGCTAAGTTAACAAACTTACTTTTCTCTGCGTGCTGAAGGTTTTTTAAAGTTATGGACGCTGATTTCTGGTGGGTTGTATTCGATAAGCTGGCACACCTGTAGGACACCATACACCACAAAAGCAGACTTTACTTCCCCACCAGACAATGTGTCATAACTTCCTTAAATATTTAATTGTTTTCAATATGTATAACTACATGGTATATATTTGCTATTGGTTAGATGTAAATTGTGTATTGAGGTTTGACCCTGGCAGTGCTTTCTAATGATTTATGTATTACCAAATTTGTTACCCTGCATAAGTTTCTGCTTATGGTTAAACATTCTCTTTTGTTGAATTGTGTTTTTTAAAAAAAGCAGTTATTTACTCCAAAGTTATACAGTAGACTTAAAAATATTGTCACTTTATTACAGTCAAATTTTGGCAACCTGGCTGCAGGTACTTTACCGTAAATTTAACATTTTTTTCTTACAGTGTAGAAAGAAGCCATCGCTTGACATTTCATCACCTCAGCATGACTTTCACAGAAATAACAATAGATTTATTATTTCAATTTGATTTTATTAATTTTTTCATGCCTTATAAAGTGTAATAGTTATTTACTTAACAAATTAAATCAAATGCTGTTTATTCTTCTACAAGTTGTAACAGTCAGGTGAATAAAGTACCAACTCAGCAGGGATGTGCTGGACAGGACAATCCAACTATTGAAACACATCAACAGTAACATCAGACTGAGCCAGACGATTCACTCCCACCATCCACTCAACTTACAGAGCCCTCCACACAAGCCCACCTGAACAAACTCAGCCCCTAGATCTCCTTTAAAACACCCCTGGCCTAACACAGGTACGTCCAAATATGCTCAGCAGATCTGCAGACCCCTCGACTCTCTCCAGACACGTCTTCAGGGGGGCTTCCCTTTCGTGAAGTGCAAGGAGCACAGCAGAGGGGTCTGCGGTGGCTTTGAAACATTTTATTGAGCCACAGACGGCCGGCCTTCTCATTAGCAGCATGTCTTGTACTCAAAGTATTCTTGGTTGAAAGATGTTGTTGCAAGATTTAACGGTAAATGATTGATTATTCACCGCTGGCTTGTGCTGCGTACCCTTGACTGAGAAAACAAATGTGAACAAACAAAAGCACCAGCAGTGGAGCTCATTGTCCTGTCGACAATACGGTGGTCTGTAGCCTTCATGCCTCTCGGTAAATCTGGAAATTCAGTTTGTGGGTGAGGTTATCAAGGATGTAGAGCAGGGGGAGTCTGAGGAGGTAGGCTAGCGAAAACAACGTGTAAAGACAGCTTCACGTTATCTGTTCTACGTTGAGTGTGCGGTGGGGAAGATACATTGAGAAGACTTAGAGGAGACTGCTTTGGAAAGTGTTATTAAGTTGAACTTATTAAGCACAACTGCATGGCATTCTCAGGTTTGTGCCCTACCGTTCCCCTAATGTGGCAACATCCCTAAGGAAGATTGAGGCCAGTTGGAATTCCATTCTTAATTCCCCTCAAACGTCTCTCTTTAATTATCTGCACGCCTTTATTTGAGAATCGGTTTCTTTTCAGGACTTTCCACTTGTGGGTGACAATCTTTCTCCAAATGTGTGTCAGCTCATATTTGGGTGTTTATTTCTAAATTGCTTTTAATGTATGTGTTTCCTTTTTATCCATCCATCCATTATCCAACCCGCTGTATCCTAACTACAGGGTCACGGGGGGTCTGCTGTAGCCAATCCCAGCCAACACAGGGAGCAAGGCAGGAAACAAACCCCAGGCAGGGCACCAGCCCACCGCAGGACACACACACACACACCAAGCACAATTTAGAATCACCAATGCAAATGCACCTAACCTGCATGTCTTTGGATTGTGGGAGGACACGCAAATACCACGCAGGGAGGACCCGGGAAGTGAACCCAGGTCTCCTAACTGCAAGGTGGCAGCGCTGCCCACTGCGCCACCGTGCCGCCCATTTCCTTTTTATGTTTTTATGAAATCACTTAGGCTGCTGAAGCCTTCAGTGTTGTCATACATGTCACCCATATGAAGTCCTTCTCAAATCTTCATCCCAAGGCTCTGCCTGTTCTGTTCTCATGGCTTCTGGTTGTGCCTCCTTTTCTGAAGCATTTCATCTTTTCTTGTTCTTTGATATTCTGTGTCCTCTTTCATGAATTACTCCAATTACATATCGTAGATTTGATTCAGTTGCCTTAAGAGAATTTGCATGTCAGGATTCATTTTGTGGTGAGGGCTCCTGGCATATGTCATGTCATTTTCTAATCCACTTGACCCTTTCAGAGCTTATTTTCTTTGTGTGTTTCTTTTCTGCCAGGGCTGAATATTTTTCCAAAAACTAACTTTTTTTTTAAAAAAAAAAAGAACACAAAGCAATGGTTTAACATATCAAATCAACCAAAAATATTTATTTTTGACAAATGTTACTGTCTTGCATGTCGTATGAGCCTGCATACACATACTTGTTACACAGTAAAGTCTGACGTCACTCAAAGCAGCCAACTGCATGCATTGCCACATTGCTCTGCTTACAATACGTGTTGCGCTGGTGCCTCCTTTTCAATTGTCTGTTGCTGCACTTTCTCACATGTATTGTAGAGAGACAAGTCACCCGTCCGAGATTGTGCCATGCCACTGCCACCAAGTTTTCCGCCCGCATTAAAACTGGATTGTCACCTCTTTTCATCTTCAGTCTGTGTCTCCTGTTCACCCTCACTGTGCCACAAGCTCCAATTCCCCTGCTGTGTAGCTCCAGATGTACACAACATGACCCAAATGTTCATAGCCCTGAAGCAACTCCAGCACAACCTGACTTGTCAAGGGACAGTTCTCTCTTTGAAAAAAATACTTTCCTGTATATGTGTATTATCATAGTATTTCCCTCTACTTACCCTTTACCTGTTTTCCCTCAAGGGTAAGTGTATTCGTCAAGTTCGTTATCAGGTTGCACTTTAAGATGAACACACATATACATAGCTATACGCATACACACAGATCCTTACCACAACGGTGCCCCATGAATCACACACACACACACACACACTGATTAACCTTTAGCACTTTAAACCACACAAGTGCTTTAAGTATAACACAGCCTGTCAACTCAGCACTTCAAGAGATTTATTATAGGCACGAACGGCATACAATGTTTTAATGATATCTCAGACCTTAATATTACTTTTGGTCTACAAGAATACAAAGGCTCAGCACTCTCCACTATAGGCCATTTATCAGCCAAGAATGCCTTACTTTACATCCTGTTCACTACTATTGGGTGGAGCTCACACCCTCAGCCTTAATAAACCTGGCAGATCAGAGCATATGGCAAATCTCCGGCTGCACCAGGTGCTCAGAGAAATTTAACTTATTATTTCAATCACTCTATAGACATTAAGACAATTCATAGACAGTTAATAGCAGCATGATAATTATTACAATAATAATAATAATAATAATAATAATAATAATAATAACCACTGGGACAAAGAATAATAGAAAATAGGACTGATAGGAAAGTCAGAATATATATAGTCTTTAGAAAAAGCTTACAAAAAAAAGTTACAGATGACAAGGATGAATGTCCCAGGGCGGCGTTTGATCTACCAATCGACGTTCATGATGCTTTTCTGACAACCAGTGATGTCTTTGTTTGTTCTTCTTCCTTCCACCTTCCTTACTTCCCCTACTCACTCCTCAGACGAGGCATATTTATTCTAAAATTGTTCCAGTGGGTTTTGCAAGATGTGATTGATATATAATCTTGATTGGCTGGCTGTCAATATGAAGAACTAATTCACTGTCAGTTTTCCCAAACAATAAATCCTTTTATGTTCTCTGAGGTGTTGGTAGATCTTCCTTTCCCAGGCTGTAAAATAATTAGGCATCGGCTCAGTCCTCCTTTTCCCTGGTTATAAAGTAACTGAGCCTCCAGCATGTCTTCCTTTCTATGTTGGAACAGCTGTTTTAAAAGTGAGGTGTAACTGGGAAGAAGGCATGCTTTAATTTGTCCTGAATGTAGTTCGTCTGTTGTCTTGTCTCGAACAAAATATAATGGAAAATTAAACCAAAATGTACAGATTTTGTACCCCACAACAATATGTAATTACTTTCAGGCAGAAACCAGTGTTTGCTTCTGCCAGTACAAAATCCTTTATGCCACACTTTGTGTGCTTGTCTGGCATATATATGCAGAAAAAAAGGCGTCCCTTTTATTTTATCATAGATTCATCCACAGACAAATCATGGCCAGGCTGATAAAATTGTTTATACGTATGTTGGTTCCTGAACTTTATACCTGGGGTTATAGCCTGGCTCACCCCTTGGGATTTGCTTCTGGTTATCACAGAAGTGCACCACGCAGCATAACCTGTCCAAAACCATTTGGACCAGTGCTCCGTGAAGTTATATCGCCAGTCTTGTCCCATCTCTATTTGTAATGCCACAAAGCCCTTCATCTCGTCTTGTGTTGTGGGTTTCCACTTAGAAAAATGAGAATGCAGTGCAAGCACAGCGCACGATTCATAAAATTGCTCTGCACACCTGTTTGTCTCGTCTGACAGTAGCTGATAAGCAGCCTCAGCCTGAAGTAGTCCAGCGGCTGGTAATCTGTCGTGTCCAACAGCAAGCCATGCTGTCATGTGAAGTCCGGTAGCCTGTTTGGCTCCAACGGATCAATGTCTGGGTATTCCTCCCACACGAACCTTGCCATAGGTGCGTCAGCTGCGTGTATGCGGTCAGCTGGGGCGGCATCGGCTGTTGTCAGACCAGCCGATTTCAGTTCCTCACTCTCTTGCTCGATCTCCTGATCACTGTCAACAAAATTAGTTTCTGAAAAATCAGAGTCCGACTCCGCGATAATGCACAAAACATTGTCTGCTGAGTATTTTCTTTTCTGCACTCGCTTCACTCCCTTGTGAGATATCGATGCCATCTTGTCTTTGTTTACATTTCATAACTCACGCACACGCAAAGATTAGATGCTGAGTCAATGAGTCTAACATTCCTCCAAGCAGAGAGGGCATGCCTGTGACATAACAGTGAGTTTTGTCACCATTAACAGCTGATTGTTGCCCTCTACCCCTGGATGTCAACATGCACCCTTTAACCCCTCCTGTCGACAAATGTCGACATCCGCCCTAAAAGAGTTAATTCAGACCAGGGTCATGGGGCGAAGGGTGGGTTCGGGTTGATGGGTGCTGAAGCCCTTTTTTCTCTGTTCCACTGTGTGTCTACACCATCACCACACTGAAGGTTTTCATCTTAAGATGTTGCACTCTCATTACTACCACCACTTACCCCAGTGTTGATCTTGGGAGATGTGCAACCAGTACGAAGGACTTGCTTGGGTCTTTTTCACACTTTAAATTTTTTCCCCCCGTTGATGGGCTGTATAATCAGTCTGCTACAATACAGCCCACCACCTGAAGGTACGCATTTAGTCATGACAGATCAGATTTTCAGCTCACTTAAGTTTGCAGCCCTGTATGAATTTTTTTGTGACACTGAAGATGGCTATTCCTGGAGAACAGCTTGCCACATTCAGAACAGCAGTATGGTTTCCCTCCACTATGAATGTATGTGTGCTGGCGAAGACCGTTACGGTTGGAAAATCGTTTGCCACATTCAGAACAGGCAAAAGGCTTTTCTCCACTATGAACTCTTATGTGGCTGCGAAGATTGCTACTGTCCGCAAATTGTTTGCCGCATTCAGCACAGCCATATGGCTTCTCTCCAGTGTGGATTCTTGCATGCCTTTGAAGATTGTAACTGTCTGAAAATCGTTTGCCACATTCAGAGCAGCAGTGAGGTTTTACTCCAGTATGAATCCTTATGTGTGCCTGAAGACTGCTGTTATGGAGGAATCGTTTACCACATTCGGAGCAGCAATATGGCTTTTCTCCAGTATGAATTCTTCTGTGGGTCTGAAGAGTGCTACTGTCAGCGAAGCGTTTTCCACATTCGACACAGCCATATGGCTTTTCTCCAGTGTGAATTCGTGTGTGTCTTTGAAGATTGTAACTGTCGGAAAATCTTTTGCCACATTCAGAACAGAAATATGGCTTCTCTCCCGTATGAATTCTTGTGTGGCTCTGAAGATTGACTCTTTGGATGAATCTTTTACCACATTCAGCACAGCCATATGGCTTTTCTCCGGTGTGGATTCTTGTGTGTGTTTGGAGCTTGTAATTGTCAGAAAATCGTTTACCACATTTAAAACAACAATGAGGTTTTTTTCCAGTATGAATCAGTGTGTGCTGCCGAAGAGCTCTTTTGTCAGTGAATTTCTTTTCACATTCAGAACAGTCATATGTCTTCTGTCTAGAATGAATTTTTGTGTGCTTCTGAAGATTGCCCTTTTCAGTGAATCGTTTTCCACAGTCGGCACATTCAAAGGGCTTTTCTCCAGTATGGATTCGTGTGTGTCTTTGGAGACTAAACCTGTCAGAAAATCGTTTGCCACACTCAAAACAACAATGAGGTCTGTCTCCAGTATGCATTTTTCTATGTACCTGAAGAGTGCCACTGTCAGAAAATCTTTTTCCACATAAGTCACAGCCATAGGGCTTTTCTCCAGTGTGGATTCTTGTATGTCTTTGGAGCTTGTAACTGCTGGAAAACCGTTTACCACATTCAGCGCAGCAATGAGGTTTTTCTCCAGTATGAATTCTTACATGTGCCTGAAGACTGCTGTTATGGAGGAATCGTTTGCCACACTGTGAACAGCAAAATGGCTTTGGCCTTGTATGAATTGACTCATCTTTACAGTAAGATTTGTTCTTTAATGGTTTTGTGTGTTCTTGGCTAGCACACACAACCTCAGGATTATACAGTTGTTCAGGGTTGATGACTCCTATTTTTACTTGCTTGGTTGCGGGAAGAGAACAACACTGGGAAGAGGCTGGGGTCCATTCACTTGATGATTTCTTCATCTTCCCCTTGCCCTGTTTCTGCTGCAGTCTGCAATGAAGAGAGCTCTGAGCAAATGAAGATGGATAGGAGCCGCCATTCTCCTGGAAATCTGCAAGAACAGAAAAAGAGTTTGGTTAAAACGTTTCATTTGTCATGGTCACGTTGTGGCTCCTAAGCTTTAAAAGGACATTGCTGAGGACCTGTCCTCTTCAAATGCAGACTCAGTTGCCAAGCTTTGTCTTACTCTTTTTGAGATTCACTTCTATTGCGATACATTGTGGAGTAACCAGACAAGGGCTGGGTGGCAATAACATCCTATATATCTAATTACATGCTTATGTATTGTGTTGGCACAGTGGTTAGAGACAGACAGATAAGACAGATCGATATACAGATAATGTGAAAGGCACTATATAATAGATAGACAGATTATGTGAAAGGCACTATATAATAGACAGATAATGTGAAAGGCACTATATAATAGACAGATAATGTGCAAGGCACTATATAATACATAGATAGACAGAGTAATAGATCATGTGAAAGGCACTATATGATAGATAGATTGATAGATATGAAAGGCACTATGTAACAGATAGATAGATAGATAGATAGATAGGATACTTTATTAATCCCAAGGGGAAATGCACATACTCCAGCAGCAGCATACTGATAAAAAACAATATTAAATTAAAGAGTGATAACAATGCAGGTATAACAGACAATAACTTTGTATAATGTTAATGTTTACTTCCCCGGGTGGAATTGAAGAGTCGCATAGTGTGGCGGAGGAGCGATCTCCTCAGTCTGTCAGTGGAGCAGGACGGTGACAGCAGTCTGTCTCTGAAGCTGCTCCTCTGTCTGGAGATGATCCTGTTCAGTGGATTCTCCATGATTGACAGGAGTTTGCTTAATGCCCGTCGCTCTGCCACAGATGTCAAACTGTCCAGCTCCGTGCCTACAATAGAGCCTGCCTTCCTCACCAGTTTGTCCAGGTGTGAGGCGTCCTTCTTCTTTATGCGGCCTCCAAAGCACACCACCGCGTAGAAGAGGGCACTCGCCACAACCGTCTAGTAGAACATCTGCAGCATCTTATTGCAGATGGTGAAGGATGCCAGTCTTCTGATGAAGTATAGTCGGCTCTGTCCTTTCTTACACAGAGAATCAGTATTGGCAGTCCAGTCCAATTTATCATCCAGCTGCACTCCCAGGTATTTATAGGTCTCTACCCTCTGCACACAGTCACCTCTGATGATCACAGGGTCCAGGATTGTCACAGTTAGTTCAGAATCTCAGGGTTAATTCCTGCACCCAGGCATTGTTTGTGTGAATTTAGTAAATTTCCTCCACATTTGTGTGTGATTTCACACCAGTGCAGGTGAACTGGTGACTCTCAGGTGGGTAACCGGATAGCCTGGAGCCCCATCTACCGGCATCTGGGTTGTGTTTCATGCTGCCGGCCTCTCATACTTTACCCTGAATTGAAATGAGCAGGCTGGAGAATATTATGGCATGTCACATTTCCATTGCAGTCCTACATGCAGATGTTCCACTGATTTTTATTTTGGCCCTGTCCAAACGGGCATCCAGATCTTGGCTAAATGAATGCTCTCTGAGCGACCTAGGTGTTTATGATGTGTTTTCTAGTGGCGTTTAATTCACTTCAATATGATGTTACATTTGCCTTTGTTTGCCTCTGGTAAGCGTCAACCTACAGCCCAGATTGTCCTTCAGTTTTGTGTATTTTCCTTTTGTGTGTGGGTGCAGTCATCAGGCAGTCCGTAGTGTTTTTAACCTGTGGGGTTTGAGGATCATCAGACATTGGATTCACAAAATATGGATCAGTTGGCTTTATTAGACCCGAATATTGACCTCCTTGTGTTAAAAATCCTCTTGATATGGCGACATAGCCAGAGAAAACATCGCTGCTGTTACTGGGCTCACCCTCTGACTGCACAGCGTGTGTGTAATTAAAGAAGAAATGCGGCAATTTCCACATAAGTTATTCAAATCCTGTCGGATGTCAGTTTCGAGTTTTGATTGCCTGCTGCAGCTGCAACAGCACCATTTTACACGTCGATCAACCAATAAGTGAGTCGGTGTTAAAGAGCGGCTATGTGTCACCTTGAAGTAAGCAAATATAGAAACAGTATTCGCTTACGCACTCACCCACCGGTACTTATAACCCATTAGTAGATAAAGTTACGACATTAGCACAAACCTACAAACTGTTTCCAATTTTCAATTATTATTTTGTTGATTGTGTGCACGTGTGCATATATATATATATATATATATATAAAAATAATATAATATAATATTATATATATATATATATATATATATATATATATATATATATATATATATATATATATACACCCCTCCCATTTTGTTAATATTTTATTCTATCTTTTCATGGGACAACACTACGACACTCTGACGCAATGTAAAGTAGTCCGTGTGCAGCTTGTATCACAGTGTAAACTTGCTGTCCCCTCAAAATAACTCAACACACAGCCATTAATTTCTAACAACAAAAGTGAGATACCCCTAAGTGACAAATGTCCAAAGTGTGGCCAGTTAGCCATTTTCCCTCCCCGGTGTCATGTGACTCATTTGTGTTCCAAGGTCTCAGGTGTGTTAAATTTGGTGTTATCGCGCTTACTCTCTCTCATACTGGTCACTGGAAGTTCAACATGGCACCTCATGGCAAAGAACTCTCTAAGGGTCTGCCAAAAAGACTTGTTGCTCTCCATAAAGATGGCCGAGGCTATAAAGACGATTGGCAACACACACCCTGAAACTGAGCTGCAGCACGGTGGCCAAGACCACACAGCGACAGGTTTAACAGGACAGGCTCCACTCAGAACAGGCCTCGCCATGGCCGACCAAAGAAGTTGAGTGCCTGTGTCTGTGCTCAGCGTCATATCCAGGGGTTGTCTTTTGAAAACAGACGTATGAGTGCTGCCAGCATTGCTACAGAGGTCAGCCTGGCAGTGCTCGGACCACACACCCGCCGCACACTGCATCAAATTGGTCTGCATGGCTGTCGTCCCAGAAGGAAGCCTCTTCTAAAGATGATGCACAAGAAAGACAAGCAGACTAAGGACATGAATTACTGGAACATGTGCTGTGGTCTGATGAGACCAAGATACACTTCTTTGGTTCAGATGGTGTCAAGCGTGTGTGGCGGCAACCAGGTGAGGAGAACAAGGACAAGTGTGTCTCGCCTACAGTCCAGCATGGTGGTGGGAGTGTCATGGTTTGGGGCTGCGTGAGTGCTGCCAGCACTGGGGAGCTACAGTTCATTGAGGGCACCATGAATGCCAGCATGTACTGTGACATACTGAAGCAGAGCGTGATCCCCTCCCTGGGCCACAGGGCAGTATGCCAACATGATAACTTCCAAGATGACCACCGCCTTGATAAAGAAACTGAGGATAAAGGTGCTGGACTGGCCAAGCACATCTCCAGACCTAAACCCTATTGAGCATCTGTGGGGAAGGTGAAGGAGCTCAAGGTCTCTAACATCCACCAGCTCTGTGATGTCATCATGGAGGAGTGGAAGAGGATTCCAGTGGCGACCTGTGAAGCTCACGTGAACTCCATGCCCAAGAGAATAATGGTGGGCAGGCACACAAAATATGGACACTTTGGGCACAATTTGGACATTTGTCACTTCGGGTTGGACTCACTTCTGTTGTTAGACATTAATGGTTGTGTGTTGAGTTATTTTGAGGGGACAGCAAATTTACACTGTGATACAAGCTGCACACGGACTACTTTACATTGTGTCAGAGTGTCGTATCTTCAATCATAGAATTAGAATTAGAACAATCTAGACGAGAACAGGCCATTCAGCCCAACAAAGCTCGCCAGTCCTATCCACTTGCTTCCTCCAAGAAAACATCAAGTCGAGTTTTGAAAGTCCCTAACGTCTTACTGTCTAATCATGAGACATATCCAGTCCTCCAGAATATTAAATGTACAACATGTAAATGTGACACAGACGTTTAATTCATGCTCATTGGGATTTTGGCAGAAACTGACGGCAAGAAAAAGCCGCATGCAACGTTTTACTGAAGCCATCTGAACGGGCATCCAACCGTACGAAAGTGCTGAAAGCCTGTGTGGACGGTCCGATTTACAGCAATGAGCAGAAAAACACTCGGCGTTCAATCCGTGCCCAGCTGATGCTACAGACGGACCAGAATCGCTTATTTCAGATGTCCATGTGGCAGGGCCTAACGAATAGTCACTATGAAGATAGCGCTTTGACCTGATTAAAAATGTAGGAATTGTTTAGCAAAGCAAAGTCACGTGCCCGACAATGAGCTTCTGATGTCAACAACAATATGGTGGTGCCTATAAAGAATAAAAACTAAAAAAGAATGACAGCCTAATGACATTTTAAAAACAAAAAAAGACATTTGAAAATAATAAATATACAAAATGTATATATTTTCATTTATATTTAAAAATTGACATTGGTAATTGTAAACACACTACGGTAGGCCAGTATTGGTGTATCCCACTCTTTCATTCTTTTCTATCTAATCACGTCACTTACTGATTTCAGCAATTACAGATGACTGTTGCTCTTCTGCTTCTCTCCCATTTCCTTCAACAATTTCATCTTCAAACTCGGATATCTCAGATTTTAAGTCCAAAAAATTCTGCTGGGTAGTCAGGTGTCCCGTATTAGTGAACTGGGGCTCTTCACAGATATCCTCCTTGAAAATGTCTTCACTTTCATGTTTTTGAAGTTCAAGACTACCCGAGAAATCCTCTGACTTCTTGATATTAATGTCAACAGTCTCCCCCTTGGACTCGTCTTCCTTAACGTCGGAAATTTTCCCTTCACAATCCTCCACCTTCAAACATAAACTCTCTACTGCACCCCACTCACAGTCCTCTTCTTTTATTCTCTTTCCAGTTTCAGAATTTACTTCAAGAAAGTTATGCAGTTGCCACATATTTGTGACCCAGGGTTGTAAACTGGATTGAGACTCTTCACAAACGTCTTGACTGAAAGCATTCCCTGTTTTGTGGCTTTGCAGTGCAAGGCTAACAAGGTCATCTCTAGAATCCTCAGCTTTAACGTCAGTCCCCTCCTCTTTAAACAAGGAAATGATGCCTTCATGATCCTTTGATTCACCCAACTCATAGTCCTCTTGTTTAACCTGAGCAAGTCTTTCATCCATGTCGTCATCATTGGCTGAGGACATGCTCCGTGGAAAACTCTTCTCTCTTCCAAGCATCTGCTCTTCTGTTCTAAGACTCACATTGTCACCACTGGTCTGGAGGCTCTTAGGCAGCTGACATTTTTTGCCTGCAAAAATAAAAGTGATGGTATTACTTCATAAAGTCATGGAAAATAACGTTTTAATGTTGACTTCCATCGGTTACCAAACAGAGCAATGATCAAGTAAGACTTTCTACGACATATCTGGAATGCTGTGAACCCTTTGTGTCACATTGAGAAGCTCTTGGCAGGTTTGGAGTAAAAATGCTCTTGACATGGAGACAAAATCCATCTGATTTATACAAAGCCACAAACGGATGAAGCAGAAAATGTTTAAACATTCATGATTTTCATTTTAATCACATTGAAGAAATTTATACTGGCAGCACAGGTCCAATCAAGGATGGCTGCACTAAATCGAAAGGCCAGAATTGACCTACTATAAATTAAGAAACTCGAACTGCAATATAGTTGGGGAAAAAAAAAATGTTAAAAAACAACTTTAGCCGGAAAAGGTAAAGGTAGCATTTGATTGCCATTACAAACATTAACAAACCAGACTACGGCCTCAGCTGCAGGCCTGCCCACTGCTCTACTATCAAAAGCACTCCTTCTCTCAATCCTCTTTTCACTTTGGTTTTCACTCTCTCTCTCTCCCTCACTCTCAACTTATTGACACCAGATACTAAGATATACAAAGCCTGCGGGCTTTTTGTGAAGAACTAGACCCATAGTGTCATGTAGCAAAGCATTTCTGGGTCATGTGGAAACCAGGGCGGTCGACCCCTAGCTATCCCCTCTACCTGCACCCAAGGACCCTGACAGGGTTGTATTTCGAGACTCCAATTCCCATGCCACCCTGGAGGTGTCCTAATTGGTGCTATATAAATGCAAAGAATTATTATTAACCCTGAGGAATACTGCCACCTGCGCACCGAAGCCTGCCCAGCCCATCTATCACGGCATCCTGACTGGGTAAGAAATTATCCTCCATCCTGGCCTGGATGTCTGTCCTTCACTTTAAATGCTAGTACGTGTTTTCAATCCCAAAAAACAAAACAAACAAATGCAGTGCTGATAGACAGATACGAGTAGATAGATGCACTATATAATAACTGTATGATAGATAGATAAAGGCACTATATAATAACTATGATAGATAGGTAGGTAGATAAAGGTACTATATAATAACTATGATAGATAAAGGCAATATCTAATAACTATATGACAGATAAAGGCACTATATAATAACTGTATGATAAAGGTACTATCTATCTATCTATCTATCTATCTATCAATCATACAATTATTAGATAGATAAAGGTACTATATAATAATTGTATGGTAGATAAATAGATAGATAGATAAAGGTACTATCTATCTATCTGTCATATAGTTATTAGATATTGCCTTTATCTATATATCATAGTTATTATATAGTACCTTTATCTATCTATCTATCATACAGTTATTATATAGTGCCTTTATCTATCTATCTATCATACAATTATTAGATAGATAAAGGTACTATATAATAATTATATGGTAGATAGATAGATTGATAAAGGCACTATATAATAACTGTTTGATATATAGATATGCTGTTAAAGTCCATTAAAGAGATGGTCATTAAATGAAAGAAAGAAAGAAAGAAAGAAAGAAAGAAAGAAAGAAACAAACAAACAAACAAACAAACCATGCCAGTGGAGTTGAAGCAGGCGGCCGGGAAGATAGAAGTGCACAGCCAGCACTTGAGAGACAGGGCGTCACTCCTGCTGAGCAATGTGATCTAGGAGTGTGGGCTCCCATTTTTTTTGTTGTGGCGGCAGACGGGAGTTGGAGCAATCCATTATGCACAGCCACAGCTGGCTGCTTCTGTTGGGTGAACGTCTTCTCTGGCCTGAAGAGAACGTCAGTTCTTAAAAAAGGAGGCACTGTGTCTCGGGATTGTTTTCAAAGGACAGATTATGCCCGGGATTTGAACCTTTGTCACAAACGTGCACATGGGAGGCAGCTAAAGGGCTCGTAAGAAGGTAATTCCCAGTCAGACCAGGGGGTGGCAGAGTGCGCTGATCCTTTCTCTTTTTTACCATACCCGAGCTTCTGCCTGGGCCCTTACTTCTTATTCCTCACCTTAGGACGTCAATTCCTCCCTTCGTCTTTCAAACCCACCACATCTGCAACAAACCTCAGTTCTGTTTTGGACTCTGTCTGTCTGTAAAGGCCGCTTTTTCTACAATCTTTTCGATTTAGCAGTACATGGGAGGCGGCCCCAAACCTCTTATTTGTGTGAAGGCTCAGTAATTTATTACATCTTTGTTTTAACAGATGATTTTATTGTTGTTTTTGGAATATTAACACATCCACTCTACACGTGGAAGCAACCGGGGATCGTGGAGCCAACCCGGACCATCAAACAGGATGACTGACGTGAGAATCTCACCATTGCGACTGTCACACACGCGTGAGAAAGGGGGCAGCCAACGGGCCCGACCCAGCATGAAAACAACAACCAGGGGGATTTGGCATTTAGCGCTACCGCTTCTCTCTCTTATCAGATGATTAGAAGACTTACCTTCCGAAACACCATTCAAAATCCATACAAGCAGCAGTCCTCTTCTGGGCACCAAAGATTCAAATCCAGTAGATGATCTCACTTCCGCCTCCAGCCCATCGTATCATCTCCAGCTCGCCATTTCAACGTCACTGTCAGTTATCATTGTCATTTCCTGTCCATCACATATAAGAATCCCTTGTATCACGCAAACAGTGTCTCATGGAAGTCTGTGTTATTCGTCCAAGACAACTAACCTCAAGACCTGCAGTATACAGGACTGGGGGCCAAACCTTTGTGTGTGTCTCTGGTGTTCTCCTGTCTTCACACAGCTAAGCAGCCACGTATGAAGCCTTTTTATTTTTATTATTATTACTAGGGGGGCTCTGCCACCTGCTCACTTCCTCGCCCACCCCCAGGTTTGGTTAACCGGATATACAATTTAAAGAGATTGTTATTTTCATGAGAATTGTTACATATGCATTATTTTCGGTTTTACTTTAAACCTTTAGTAAAAACAATATTATACAAGATCGCATTGAATTTTGATTCCGTGTTTGGACTTACAGTGGTGTGAAAAACTATTTGCCCCCTTCCTGATTTCTTATTCTTTTGCATGTTTGTCACACAAAATGTTTCTGATCATCAAACACATTTAACTATTAGTCAAATATAACACAAGTAAACACAAAATGCAGTTTTTAAATGATGGTTTTTATTATTTAGGGAGAAAAAATCCAAACCTACTTGGCCCTGTGTGAAAAAGTAATTGCCCCTTGTTCAAAAATAACCTAACTGTGGTGTATCACACCTGAGTTCAATTTCCGTAGCCACCCCCAGGCCTGATTACTGCCACACCTGTTTCAATCAAGAAATCACTTCAATAGGAGCTGCCTGACACAGAGAAGTCGACCAAAAGCACCTCAAAAGCTAGACATCATGCCAAGATCCAAAGAAATTCAGGAACAAATGAGAACAGAAGTCATTGAGATCTATCAGTCTAGTAAAGGTTATAAAGCCATTTCTAAAGCTTTGGGACTCCAGCGAACCACAGTGAGAGCCATTATCCACAAATGGCAAAAACATGGAACAGTGGTGAACCTTCCCAGGAGTGGCCGGCCGACCAAAATTACCCCAAGAGCGCAGAGGCGACTCATCCGAGAGGTCACAAAGACCCCAGGACAACGTCTAAAGAACTGCAGGCCTCACTTGCCTCAATTAAGGTCAGTGTTCACGACTCCACCATAAGAAAGAGACTGGCCTGCAAAAACGGCCTGCATGGCAGATTTCCAAGGCGCAAACCACTGTTAAGCAAAAGAACATTAGGGCTCATCTCAATTTTGCTAAGAAACATCTCAATGATTGCCAAGACTTTTGGGAAAATACCTTGTGGACTGATGAGACAAAAGTTGAACTTTTGGAAGGCAAATGTCCGTTACATCTGGCGTAAAAGGAACACAGCATTTCAGAAAAAGAACATCATACCAACAGTAAAATATGGTGGTGGTAGTGTGATGGTCTGGGGTTGTTTTGCTGCTTCAGGACCTGGAAGGCTTGCTGTGATAGATGGAACCATGAATTCTACTGTCTACCAAAAATCCTGAAGGATAATGTCCGCCATCTGTTCGTCAACTCAAGCTGAAGTGATCTTGGGTGCTGCAACAGGACAATGACCCAAAACACACCAGCAAATCCACCTCTGAATGGCTGAAGAAAAACAAAATGAAGACTTTGGGGTGGCCTAGTCAAAGTCCTGACCTCAATCCAACTGAGATGCTATGGCCTGACCTTAAAAAGGCGCTTCATGCTAGAAAACCGTCAAATAAAGCTGAATTACAACAATTCTGCAAAGATGAGTGGGCCAAAATTCCTCCAGAGCGCTGTAAAAGACTCATTGCAAGTTATCGCAAACGCTTGATTGCAGTTATTGCTTCTAAGGGTGGCCCAACCAGTTATTAGGTTCAGGGGCAATTACTTTTTCACACAGGGCCATGTAGGTTTGGATTTTTTTTTCTCCCTAAATAATAAAAACCATCTTTTAAAAACTGCATTTTGTGTTTACTTGTGTTATATTTGACTAATGGTTAAATGTGTTTGATGATCAGAAACATTTTGTGTGACAAACATGCAAAAGAATAAGAAATCAGGAAGGGGGCAAATAGTTTTTCACACCACTGTACATCGTGACAACGCAACGTATAACTTGCCTGTGTGTGGATATCGTTTCTTTATCTCTCATACATAAAACGACTTTTTCGCATGTCTGTCCCTGCTCTTTTACGTTGACGTGTCATCTAGAACGTATAAAATGATTGTCCTGATAAAATGTATAAGAGCTGAGAGTGCAGGAAGTGCGTCTACTAAAAGCACTCACACGACTGAGAGGTTAGATGACTGTGGTCTTGTTTGAAAATAGTTGTAAGCAGGGCGTGACTTGAAAATATCTCATGTTAAACGTCTCCGTCTCACGGGACTTCATACCGCGCCAATGTTTTTGGAATCTTTTAATTCTCACTGGCAACACCAATTAGACGATCTACAAGTCTCCGATTTAAAGTTTAAATCCAAACAATCTATTCCATCTCATTTCGCTGTTCCGTTATTTCACCGAGTAATAATTTCCATTAGTTAGCGCTAATCGATCTTGACTATCCTTTTTTGAGACTTTCGAATTTTTGTACTTCCATTATTTCTAACCTGCTCTGCATGTGTGCCGCGCCAACATTTTTTAACTTCTTTACGATGTTCTACTTTGTCATCTACTCTTTGTCTTTTATTTCCAGTTCCCGGCCAGGTTAAATCTCTTGGCACAAAGTCTTGTCTCGCGGGACGTGAAAGTACCTCTCTGAGAAAGTCGTGTCTCGTTCCAGGATTTTTTTTTTATTATAATAGAGAGATAAGTCTTATAATAGGAACATTACGTGAGAGAGAGTAACGTGTTTTCTGAAAATCTGACATAATCAGTTATCCCTCCCTGGGCTGTAAACATTATATGCCCCTGATGTGCCATTAACATTTTCAGTGAAATCTAAAAACACAAATACAAGTGGGCACTCACTTCTGTCCAGGAATTAAAATGTAAGAAATCCTCTCCTGTAAGTGAGACACTGCCCACCAAAGGGTCACTGCCTGCTACTGAGGATCACTTATTTTTCCCTCTTTATTATCAATACAAACAATATGGGGTAAGTAATAGATAAATAAAATGTCCATTTGTGGGTGGAAAATTCTTTTAACTGACCTTCTCAGTGTCTTTTCACGATAAGCTCCTCTCACATCTTCTTCTCTTGCTGATGCCCTGTGTGATTTGACGACTCTTTTGGAGGTTCATTCAAGCATCTCCTGTTTAGAATACTGGAAGAAGAGGAAAAAATGGTGAGACTGATAAGATTCTTCTTTAACAGGTTAGAAAGTTGGCCGAATGGAGGCTCAGCATAAAAGAGTGTGTGGTTTTCCTTGTTAGTGACTGGCACACTGTCTGCCCCTCAGCTGGTCCCGGTCTAGTCTCCGATGTTGCTAGGATACTCGACCTTCCTCATGCCCACGTGGTATGTCCTCTGTTCATACTGTAAACCAGGGGTGCCCACACTTTTTCAGCTGGCGAGCTACTTTTAAAATGACCAGGTTGAAATGATGTACCTACATTAAAAATGATATATATATATATATATATATGAGTATACTTTATACATAAAATATGTTGTTGTACCTTGCATAACTCAATAACCTTTATGGCACAATAACAATTCAATACATTTATGGTCACTACAGTATTTGGATTTAATAATCTTCATGTGGGACAGGGCTGACTCGCATAAATAAGTAGAGCCGAATAATGCAGTCAAGGAGGTAGCACACTTCTTCTGCTTAATGATCGAGTGACTCAACCGGAACGATGCTTCGGTGTGTCTGCCTTGGCTTTTGAATTCGGCCCGAGTTAAAAATGACGGCTGTCCGATTAACTGCGATTTCAGTTCCCTCTCCTTTTTCTTTCTCAGATCGCTTTTCAGAAGGAAGTCAGTTTCGTAGGTTGTTATGAACAGTTCGAGAGTGCCTTTCCACATTGTCCTTCTTTGGAATAGCAATGATACATTGACAGATCAGACAAATGCACTTCGATCGTGACATTGTGAGAGAAAAAAATCCTCTTCCAATTCCACATCCCGCGCATAAACAACATTTATTTTTAAAAACCTTTCTTTAGTCGATATAAATTGGAAGGCTGACTAGATCACTTAGATAGCCGGAGTTTTGCAGTAGCTCGCGCGTTTGATCGTGCGTGCGGGATGACCAGTGTGTTGGCAGAAAAGAGATCTCAGACTGGCCGCCCTGTATGTCAATCAAGTGGCAAACGCCATAGGGAGGATATATGATAGGCTAACGTTTAAAAAATGTTTTGAATGCAACGCGATCTACCAGTCGAATTCCGTCACACACTAAACTGGGGCGGAATGGCAATCTTGACGAGCGAGCGAGTGACTCGTACAGCCTCGACCTGCGTGAAAACGTGCGGGGAAGTGAAGATGAGCGGTGGGCACCGAAAACATACACAGGCTGCCGTGACCCTCATTCTCTCTCGGAATTCGTTCTGTCACCTGCCACGGGAGCCCTTGTCGTCCTGCTCCTCTGTCACTCGTAATGCCCTACCCTGCAGTCATCGCCACTCCTCGTCCTATTCGCCCCACTTCTTCTCTTTCCTTTCACGGTTTATGTTCTGCTGGAGGCGCTCACCTCGTATGACAGCCCGGGACGGACTTAAGCAAGACGGCACGAGCGGCTTACACGGAGTCGGTTATCCCGGCCTGCGGGAACATTAACGGATGAGTGAAAGAGTGCGGGGGACGTTCAGCACCAAAACTGATAGGCGTCAGGCCAATATGCACCTTCTTCTCCTTCTCTGTCTTCATTCTCATCTTTCTCTCTCGGGACTCACTGCCTCACGCTGTTATATTTCTTTCGATATCGACGACATTCCAGCCTTAGGCTTACTCCGCTCCCACTTGTAATTCCCGCATCGTTGCTCACCGTCACTGGCAGCGCTTTCTCTTTTTCACTTTTTATCTCCTCCTTTTCTCTTTTCCTTCCGACTCTCGTATTGCGAGCCGAATTGGTTTGAGGGCGGAAGTAAACACAAAGACGAGAACAAAACGAGTCATCAGAGAGCGACACGAGGGAAAGGTTATGGCAAAGTGACGGCCAGTGGGTAAACATTGCCATCTACTGGATAGGAGAAGGATTTTTTATAAACGTTAAGTTTTACTCGGCACAATAAAACTTGATAGCACTTCCATTCTGTCCAGCGCTGGCCTCTTTCGCACATCCGACACTATCAGAGAAGGCTTCGGTTCTCTGCGATACGAAACCGGATCAAGCAGGTTTGAGAATGGCAACAAAGATGATAAGGAACTTAATAATTAATTTGTATATGTGCTACTAGACGGGCACCGGCAAACCAAAGCACTTATTTGGATGAAGTGGGTATGAGGATGTCATAATAGACGGCCGAGTTCAAGCTGAAGTTCATGTTAATGTTTCCATGTAACTCTCAGTTATGTAGTAGAGTTTGTTCACGTCAACTGGGCTGGCGTTTATTTGCTAACACTAATTAAAATGACTTCTTCAATCCTGCAGGCTATCTCTACTGCTGTGGACTGTGTTAGGAACGAAAGGATGGCACATCATATGATGGAAATGAAACTGATCAACCTACAGAGGGCTGAATTCAAAGACACCCCGAATATCGAAGGGAAAAAATGACGTGAAAGGCAGGCGAGTCCATTTTGCCGAAATTTCATTGAAAGCAACTCCAAATCAAACTCGGTAGTTTGTGTGACCCCCACGTGCTTGTTTGCATGCCTGACAACGTCCTAATGAGACGATGGATGATCTCCTCCCAGATCTGGGCCAGAGCATCACTGAGCTCATGGACAGTCTGAGGAGTTGGATGGACCCAAACATAATGTCCCAACCCAGAGATGTTCTATTGGATTGAGGTCAGGTGAGTGAGCATGGGGGCCAGTCAATGGGATCAATTCCTTTATCCTCACAAACACATGAGGCCGGGCATTATGGTGCACCAGGAGGAACCCAGGAGCCACAGCACCAGCGTAGGGTCTGACAATGGGTCCAAGGATTTCATCCCAATACCTAATGGCAGTCAAGGTGCCGTTGTCTAGCCTGTAGAGGTCTGTGCATCCCTTCATGTATATGCCTCCCCAGGTATACCATCACTGACCCAACACCCAAACCTGTCATGCTGAACGATGTCACAGGTAGCATAACGTTCTCCGCAGCTTCTCCAGACCCTTTCACGTCTGTCACATGTGCTCAGCGTGAACCTGCTCTTATCTGTGAAAAGCACAGGGCACCCGCCAGTGGTGGACCTGCCAGTTCTGGTATTCTATTCCAAATGCCAATCGAGCTCCACAGTGCCCACTAGAGGATGTCAGGCCCTAAGACCACCCTCATGAAGTCTGTTACTGATTGTTTGGTCAGAGACATTCACACCAGTGTTCTGCCTGCCTGCCTGCTGGAGGTCATTTTGTAGGCTCTGTCAGTGCTCATTCTGGTCCTCCTTGCTCAAAGGAGCAGATAGCAGTGTGTCCTGCTGATGGGTTAAGGACCTTCTATGAGGGGCCCTGTCCAGCTCTCCTAGAGGAACTGCCTGTCTGTCTCCTGGAATCTCCTCCATGCCCTTGAGACTGTGCTGGGAGACACAGCAAACCTTCTGGCAATGGGAGGCACGTATTGATATGCCTGCCATCCTGGAGAAGTTGGACTACCTGTGCCGCCAGACTCTGTAGGGTCCAGGTATGGCCTCATGCTACCAGTAGTGACACTGACAGTAGACAAATGCAAATGAGTGACAAAACATTCTTCCAACTTCCTCTCCACTTTCTCCTTTCAGGTGCATCCCAACACAATGTCACCAGCACAAAGCCTGCTTCCGGGGGATTGGTCTTTTATTCCATGACTCAACACATCCATTACCAGATTAAAGAGGTAAGGACTTCAAGAAGGTCCCTGGTGTAGCACATATTGTGAGATTTTTGAGACCCCGACAAACCTCCCAACTGCCCTGTTCACCGACACTCTCTTTAACGCAGGCTGGGACTGTTTGTCCGCTGCTGGTGCAACTGCAAATTTGCAGGCTAACTGCATAATACGTCTGTCATCTGCTGATTGATGCAGGAAATATTTAGAAGCGGCCACTGAACTGGCCTTGTGCTCATTTTCTGTCTCCTCGCTTGTGTTGGAAGGCCCTCTGCTCTTTGGATCTGAGAAGGGAGAGAATGCAGGACGACGTCATCGTCCCTGTTTAGATAGATCGATTAATAGATAGATAGATAGATAGATACTATTTTATTAATCCCAAAGGGAAATTCACATACTCCAGAAGCAGCATACTGATATGCTGTTTGTGTGCAGCATGTGTTTGAGTGACAGCTCCAGTCTGAGTAAACGTTTTCAGACTATTCCTGACTTCACAACAATAAAGCTTTTTTTAAAAAAAATTGGGAATCTGGACTTACCTCCTTCTTACCTCCTTTTGTGAAAGTCTGTGTCCCACACAACATAAGATATATTTATATATTGACACACACTGAGTAGGAGGCAGCTAAAGAGCCTGAATAATAATAATTCCACGCCAGACCAGGGGGTGGTGGGGTGCACTGACTGTCTCTCTCAGCTCCTTGCAGACCTTTCTTGGTAAATCCTGCCCACTTCCAGCACCTCTGATGATGTCACTTCCACTTTCGGCACCTCTGATGATGTCATTTCCACTTTCCCGGCACCTCTGATGATATCACTTCTGGTTCCGGCACTGATGATGTCACTTCCTCTACTGCCTAATAAAGACATCACCTTTGCTACCATACCCTCAGTTCTGTTTTGGACTTGGATCTGTGAACATCTCTGTTCTAATTTAAACCTATTTTCCAGCCTTGGAACAAAATACGGGTGGCTGCCCCAAACCTTCATGATGTCTTTGACTCATTATTGTGATTATATATATATATATATATATATATATATATATATAGTGAAAAAAGGCGCTATATAGCGCCCAACCCGGCACAGATTCACACTGAGGCATGTTTAAAAAGACACAAAGACTTAATTTTTGTTAAGCTGGAGGGCACGTCTTCCCCGTGAACCCCCCATCCACAACACATTCCCAAGTACTAAGCACAACACAAATCACAACCCTTCTTCTGGCACCACCACTCTTCCTTGACAACCTCGTCCTCTTCCTCCTTCCTCCAGCCACCCCAGATCCCCACAGGGTTTGTGGAGAACTCCATCTCCCATGGAACCCTGCGAGAAATTGAGGCACAAATGTCAGCCAGGAAGGCTGCCACCAAGCATCCTAGGGGAAGTACTGAGGAACCCATGGCTGCTCCCCCGGAACATGGGCATGGGACCTGGATGCCCGCCACAATAATATATATGGTTGAATAGTTTACTGTCAAATGATGCAAAGAGTACGTGACAAGTGTTTCGTCCTAATTCTGGGCTCATCAGGCGAAGGCTCTTAACGTTGTGCCACGGCGTGTGGTTCGTCTATGTGACAGCATGTAGATCGGGGTACTTACATTCATAGTCTGAATCACAATCTGATTGTATGGGTGGTTACCTATCAGATCTTGCAACTGAAAGAGGGCAGCGTGGCGGATGTTTGCTGACTTGCAGACCAACCACAAGCGTTACCTGGTAGGTAACCACCCATACAATCAGATTGTGATTCAGACTATGATTGCTATGAATATATATATATATATATATATATATATATATATATATATATATATATATATATACACACAGTGTATATATAGTGACAAAGGCGCTATATAGCGCCCAACCTGGCACAGAGTGACACAGAGGCACATATAAAATAAAAGACTTTTTATTTTCTCTTCAGCCGTGGAGCACATCTTCCCCGTGTCCCACAGGCCCAACGTAGTCCCTAAAGCACAAGCAAAAACACAACATACTTCTTCTTCTTCTACCACTCCTCCTCACCAAGCTTTTCCCTCCTCTCACCCGACTCCTGGCCATTGAGTGGTGGTTGCTGGTTCATTTCATAGTTCACCCGGAAGTGCTCCAGGTGCTTGATCCCTGAGTTTCGGCTGCGACGAATACGCTGCCCATACGGGCCACCCTTAGCAGCAATAACTACAATCAAGCGTTTGTGATAACTTGCAATGAGTCTTTTACAGCGCTCTGGAGGAATTTTGGCCCACACATCTTTGAAGAATTGTTGTAATTCAGCTTTATTTGAGGGTTTTCTAGCATGAACCGCCTTTTTAAGGTCATGCCATAGCATCTCAATTGGATTCAGGTCAGGACTTTGACTAGGCCACTCCAAAGTCTTCATTTTGTTTTTCTTCAGCCATTCACAGGTGGATTTGCTGGTGTGTTTTGGGTCATTGTCCTGTTGCAGCACCCAAGATCGCTTCAGCTTGAGTTGACGAACAGATGGCCGGACATTCTCCTTCTGGATTTTTTGGTAGACAGTAGAATTCATGGTTCCATCTATCACAGCAAACCTTCCAGGTCCTGAAGCAGCAAAACAACCCCAGACCATCACACTACCACCACCATATTTTACTGTTGGTATGATGCTCTTTTTCTGAAATGCTGTGTTCCTTTTACGCCAGATGTAACAGGACATTTGCCTTCCAAAAAGTTCAACTTTTGTCTCATCAGTCCACAAGGTATTTTCCCAAAAGTCTTGGCAATCATTGAGATGTTTCTTAGCAAAATTGAGACGAGCCCTAATGTTCTTTTTGCTTAACAGTGGTTTGCGTCTTGGAAATCTGCCATGCAGGCCGTTTTTGCAGGCCAGTCTCTTTCTTATGGTGGAGTCGTGAACACTGACCTTAATTGAGGCAAGTGAGGCCTGCAGTTCTTTAGACGTTGTCCTGGGGTCTTTTGTGACCTCTCGGATGAGTCGTCTCTGCGCTCTTGGGGTAATTTTGGTCGGCCGGCCACTCCTGGGAAGGTTCACCACTGTTCCATGTTTTTGCCATTTGTGGATAATGGCTCTCACTGTGGTTCGCTGGAGTCCCAAAGCTTTAGAAATGGCTTTATAACCTTTACCAGACTGATAGATCTCAATGACTTCTGTTCTCATTTGTTCCTGAATTTCTTTGGATCTTGGCATGATGTCTAGCTTTTGAGGTGCTTTTGGTCTACTTCACTGTGTCAGGCAGCTCCTATTGAAGTGATTTCTTGATTGAAACAGGTGTGGCAGTAATCAGGCCTGGGGGTGGCTACGGAAATTGAACTCAGGTGTGATACACCACAGTTAGGTGATTTTTGAACAAGGGGGCAATTACTTTTTCACACAGGGCCATGTAGGTTTGGATTTTTTTTCTCCCTAAATAATAAAACCATCATTTAAAAACTGCATTTTGTGTTTACTTGTGTTATATTTGACTAATGGTTAAATGTGTTTGATGATCAGAAACATTTTGTGTGACAAACATGCAAAAGAATAAGAAATCAGGAAGGGGGCAAATAGTTTTTCACACCACTGTATACACAGTAGAACCTCTGGTCATGAACGTTTCTGAACACATAGAAAATTGGGTTATGATCAAAAAGTTTGCTAAAATTTTGCATCTGTTTATGACCACACACTCTGGTTGTGAACAAAAACACTGGTGGCCAGTTTCCCTACACGCATTCATAAGCGCCAATAATCTCCCATTCTCTGTTTCCCATTTTCTTTTGTTTGTATATATATATATATATATATATATATATATATATATATATATATATATATATATAAAGACCACAAGAAAAATAAGAAAAAGGTTGTCGGAGGTTCCACACTGTATAGTAAATTCTCTCGATTGAAAATAGCAAGGGTTGAAAAGCCACTGCCGACTATCCAGGGATAATTCAGGGATAAGAGAAAAGTGGGTGTTTTGTAGCTGCTCAGGTTTCCTTTTGCCGATGTGCTCGTCTCGCTTGTGTATTAGCGGCTAAGCAAGATTTCTGTTTCCTCGGAGGCGGAGCCCTAACCCTGACTCCACCTCTCACTTTTGGGCCAGACAGACAGACAGACAGACTTCCACATGTAAAACAAAAAACAGCTGTTGATATACATGTTGGAACTAAACAAAAAAAAAAATGCAGTTCAGAGTCAAAACAATTCTAATTGTGAAATTGCAAAGAAGAAAAAATATATATATATATAAAAACAGAATGCATAAAAGTAACACAAAGGCTCTCACCTTGATGTTTACTCAGTCACTTTTAGTTCAGGAAAGAGTATCAGATGCCTTAAGCCAAAAAAAAAACCAAAACCAAACTGGACTCTGTTTCAGCCCATGCCATTAATGCAACTGCATGGAAAAATAAATCAATCAATAAAAATCTCAGGAGCTGTTCAGGAGCCTCAAGTTGCTCCTTAACAGCAACCAACTGCTCAGCCACCAGGCACCTCTTTGGCTGGTGCACCACACACATCCACTTTTTTTGTTTTTTTTCCCCAAAAATGAAGTTTATTAAATACTTTGCACATTCAAAAAAGTATAACATGGATATTCTAACATTTTTAAACATAGAATATAAAAAAAAAAACAAAACATAAAGTGTCCGTTACATATAAACTACAGGGTGAGTGCAAATTATGTTAACACTAATGCTACTGCTGTGTGTATACATGTGGACCATGTATGTGGCACATATGGTACACGTGTTTAACATGATGGCAGACAGGCTGAGTCATTCCTGTAAATCACCTTGCACATATGAAGCATGTTTTGTGAATAAATTGTTTCCGGCGTTCAGATGTTAACATAATTTGGACTCACCCTGTTATTAACGTTAAATGAAGCCGAGAGGCCTTAACAAAGCAATAGCCTTATTTCACTTTTTGTTTTTGCCTCGATCACAAACTTATTAAAGGTTGTGGAATAATTCAATAAGTCAGTGTGTACAAAAACTATAAATGGTGGTATCCTTCTGGAGAGTCTCCTACACTAAACTCTTTCTCTCAGGTCTCTCCCATCGATCCTCAAACCCCCCCTCCACCCCTATCTTGTGGCTACAGCCGCACTTATAAAGAAGTCTCAATTTCCTATGGAACACCAGTTTCTCATAGCTACCTAGGATATGGCATTGCCTTTTACCCCCTGTAGCTAACGTGAAATAGAACTTTCATAGCTATACTCTATAATACAGAGTGTTTGGAATTAGTCTCATCACTAGTGTGGACTGAAAGACCCGTTTGCAGTTTTTAAATGTGATAGGCATGCAGTTTTCTGACCGCTTAGAAAGGGTTCCAACTGTATAAGCAAACTTAATCAAGCAAGATATCTAAGCCTTAAAAAGAACTTTTCTTTACTTTGCTATATCATTTTTTTTTCCTCTTATTTTGTCAACTGTTTTACCTTGATTTTTCACTAAAGCTTTTAAAAAAACAAAGATATTTGGTCTGTGGAATCATTTCAACATGTCAGGCTATTGCCAGAATCCCATGAAGTGTAGAAAGCTGCAGAACTTTGACAATTTGGGTAAACGCAGCCACAAGCAGTGTTATAATTCTACCAGGAATGACTCCTGGGCTGGAGTTCACATTCGTACATTATGCATGTTTTTGTTTTCATGCCTAATTCTTTTTTCTATGTTAATGTTACTTTTGTTCATTATATGCATTATTCTTTCTTTATGATTTTGACTGTGCATGTAGGCTGCCAGTACTGCATTCCCTGTGTTCTGTGGGTGGTGCCCAAGAGGTGGGGTCACTTGCCAATCACAAGCAGGGTCTGCCCACCTCCCAATAAAACCAGAGGGTCTCCCAGAGTTCTTGGCGGCTCATTTCGAATGCACTTGGGAATCGGTGAGTTGTCTTGTCTTGCGTTTTAAATTGAGCTTTGTGAGTTCTTGGATTTTTTTGACCACTTTTTGCATAATCTAAAGGAACTTTGTTAGATTTTGAATTTGCCCTTAACAGGCATTGTATTCCTTTTTGTGCTCTATACTGTATTGCAAAGCAATTTTCTTATGAAGAATAAATCTTTAGATATATATATATATATATATATATATATATATATATATTATACATACATATATTTATATACAGTGGTCCCTTGGCAACAGTACATCCTTAATCCATTCCAGATCCTTTGACTTATACCAAACAGGACGTATACCAAACAAATTTTCCCACAAGAAATAAAGGGAAAATGATTAATCCGTTAGCAAATCCTATTGTTATTGGCATATTATACATCGATGGGGTTGTATAAAATAATTTAAACACTGCTTAATACTAAAATACATAAATACAAAAGCAATTAGATGAAATGAAATGAAAATTTAACCTCACTTTACTTTTTATTAACGTCTTTGTTTTTCACAATCGTACATACCGTCATTCTCGGCATACGGTATGCAGCAGCCAAGTCTCGGATACGCATGCCACCTTCATACTTTTCAAAAATCAATTCAAATTTACGTGAAAAAACACAAAATCACGTGAAAATTGACAGAGAGTTATAGCGCGGGTTGTTCAATGAATGCTAGCAACTGGCATACTGACGCTCGTGGGCCATCGTAGCTTTGTCTCGAAGAGAGGTAAACAAGGGTAGCGCACGGTGTTCTAGCATGCAAATCATATTCCAAACAAAGGTCGTATACCAAGCAAAATTTTTTGCATCCAAACAGGACATATACCAAGTTGGACTTATTCCAAAGCGGACGTATACCGAGGTAACACTGTATATACATATCATTTTTTTAAATATTTATGTTTATTGTGTTTTGGGGGTGAATCATGAGAGACAAGAACACCCTTTGTATCAATACCATAAACAGAAAGCCACCCCATGAAAGGACAGTAGGGAAATGCAGTCCCTTGGGGTTCATTGAATGTGTGTAGGTAGGTAGGTAGGTTGAAAGGTAGGTAGGTAGGTGGGTGTGAAAGGAAGGATAGATAGACAGACAGATTCTGCGCTTGGTCTTGTTACTAGCCGGGTTTGATTGTTTTACCCCTCTAGGGGGTATTTTTGAGACTATGTGTTTTGGGACTTTTTAACGGTGGGACTCTTAATTGACAACAAGCAGTAGACACTAGACAAATCCTGTCCTACTGTATTTATGTTGATGGTCTGGTATTAAAATGTTTCTATTCTACATAATAACATTTCATACTGTTAAAAAAAAAAATAACACTTGACTAATTTTTCTGCAGATGCACATAACTCTAAGTGGTGCAAAACATAATTGAAACCTAAAAACACTTGTAAAATTTAATATGCAGAAAAACCAGAGAGCTGCTCTGGACCCAGTCTCTGTCCAGAATGAATTCTAATACATTGTTGAAATGCACACATTTGTGAGAATCGTTTCTCCACATTCATAAAACCAATGCAAACACTTACACGGTTAATTTCTCCAAATGTGTTTTGTGCGCTAACAGTCACGATTTAGCCAGGACAGTTTTGTGACACCACCATAACTGTTATTCCTGGAAATCTGCAGAAAGTTCTCAGTGTAACACCTGAATTGTTCCTAATGATGCTTGGTTTTGCAGTTTCTTAGAGGGTGAAAGTAATAAGTAGGGAGTCAACAAAGTCCTGGAATTTTTTTTATTTTTTTATACAGACCTCAGCACCCGGGCACAGTTTCAGTTGGATTTTTTCCACCAGGTAGCTCTGCTCTAATTCCTCTCTCTCCAGTATGGATTTTTGAGTGGTAGTTAAGGTTGCTTACTTGTGAAAATCGTTTACCACATTCCAAACAGCAATACGGCTTCTCTCCCGTATGAATTCGTGTATGCTGCCGAAAAGACCCATGATTAGAGAATCGTTTGCCACAATCCGAGCAGCAATATGGCTTCTCTCCTGTGTGAATTCGGTTGTGCGTTTGAAGGGAGCTACTGTAAGAGAATCTTTTGCCACACTCAGAACAGCAGTAAGGTTTCTCTCCAGTATGAACTCGTGAGTGCCGCTGAAGACTGTTACGGTCAAAAAATTGTTTGCCACATTCAGAACATGAACATGGCCTCTCTCCAGTATGAACTTGCATATGTCTTTGGAGACTGCTGGGATTATCGCAACGTTTGCCACATTCCGAACAGCAATATTTTTTTTCTCCAGTGTGAACTCTTGTGTGGCTCTGAAGTTTGCTGCTATCAGTGAATCCTTTACCACATTCAGAACAGCAAAAGGGCTTTACTCGGGTGTGGATTCTCGTGTGGGTCCGAAGATTGTTTATTCGTGAGAACCATTTGCCGCATTCACTACAACAGTAAGGCTTCTCTCCACTGTGAATTCTTAAGTGGTTATAAAAATTTCCTAAAAATGAAAATCCTTTACCGCATTCAGAACAGCAATAAGGTTTTTCTCCCATGTGAATTTTTTTATGATTTTGAAGACTGCTGTTATGTGAAAATCTTTTGCCACATTCGGGACAGCTGTATGGCTTCTCTCCAGTATGAACGCGTGTGTGCCGCTGAAGAGCACTGTTGTCGGGGAATCGTTTGCCACACTCTGGACAGCGGTGGGGGTTATCTCCAGTGTGGATTCTTTTATGTCTTTGTAGACTTCTTTTGTGAGGAAATAGCTTCCCACATTCACAACAGGCATATGGCTTCTGAATTGTATGAACGGACTTGTCCTCACAGTCAGATTTGTCTTTATGTGTTTTTCCACCGGTATGCAAGACCTCTTGGTCTGTATTATGCATTTGCTGTTGATCAGTGTAGATGGCTTCTGTCTGTGCTGGTCTGGCAGCAAGAAGAGAACTGCACTGGAAAGAGGGTACGGCCAAATCCTCTGATCCTCTTGATGATTGTTTCTTCTTGCCCTTGCCCTTGTCCTGCTGCTGTTGCAGTTTGCACTGAAGAGAAGCCTGAGCAAATGCCGATGCAGAGAAGCTGCTTTCTTCCCGGAAATCTACAATAATACAAACAGTTTAGTTTTTATTTTGCTTCATTTTAATGTATTTATAGATCTCTCTGTTAAGGTTGGCTGGTGTTGCTGCCTGACACCTCAGTTAATTTCCTGGTCTGTCAACTGCGTGTATGGCCTTTAATGTTCTCCTGCTGTCTCTTCAGGTCCTCGTCTCCATCTCATATCCCACAGAACAGCCAAGGAGGAGATCAAGTGCATCAGGAATAGTAAAGGGGAATTAAAAGATACACACAGTGAAATAGCGGATGCCCTAAACTTACATTTTTCTGAGGTCTTCACAAGTGATAAGTGGATAACCTGCCAGTGGTAACAGGGACTACTAAGGAGGCAATGAGGGATTTGGAAATTGTAGAGAGAGAAGAGCTGCTCAGATTAAATAGGCTGAAATCAAACAAATCACCAGGACCAGATCATATTGACCCTCGAGTTCTTAAGGAGATTCATGAGTACAGATAGAAACCCTTGACACATATTTTTAGGAGGTCACTGTGCATTGGAGTGATTCTGAAGGACTGGAAAATGGTAAATATCATCCCATTATATAAAAACGGTGACAGGGCAGATCCAAGCAACTATAGGCCAGTAAGCTTAACAAGCATCACAGGGAAATTAATGGAAGGAATTATTAAGGATAAGATTGAGCAACACATGGCAAGGACAGGAGTTTGACTGAACAGTCAGCATGGGTTCAGAAGAGGGAGGTCATGTTTGACTAACATGCTGGAATTCTATGAGGAGGCAACAAAAGGATACGATCAAAGAGGAGCAGATGAGATTATTGATCTGGACGTTCAGAAAGCATTTGATGAGGTGCCACATGAGAGGGTGGGCATCAACTAAAAGAAGTGGGAGTTCAGGGTGTGGTGGGTGCAGAATTGGCTCAGACACAGGAAGCAGAGGGTGATGGGGGGAGGAACCAAATCAGAATTGGCTGATGTTAAGAGTGGTGACCAGCAGAGGGCAGTGCTGAGGCTGCTGCTATTTTTATTATTTATAAATGAGTTAGATAGAAATATAAGTAACAAGCTGGTTAAGTTTGCAGATGATACCAAGATAAGTGGATTGGCAGATAATTTGGAATCCATTATATCATCACAGAAGGACTTGGATAGCAGACATGCTTGGGCAGATGAAATTTAATATCAGTAAATGTAAAGAATTACACATAGGAAGTAAAAATGTGAGGTTTGAATACACAATGGGGGTCGGAAAATCGAGAGTCCACCTTATGAGAAGAACTTAGGAGTCATAGTGGAGTCTAAGCTATCGACTTCCCGACAGTGTTCAGAAGTCATTAAGAGGGCTAACAGAATGTCAGGTTATATAGCGCCTTGATGTGCGGAGTACAAGTCACAGGAGGTTCTGCTCAAGCTTTATAACACACTGGTGAGGCCTCATCTGGTGTCCTGGGTGCAGTTTGGGTCTCCAAAAAGGACGTAGCAGCACTAGAAAAGGTCTGTTTTTCGTGTTGTTCCAATGCACATAAAGAAAATACAAATGTGTACACCAAAACATTTGTAATTGCAACAATTCTCTGGGAGAAATGGTGCATTTTCTGGGAAAATTACAGGGGTGCCGGTAATTTCAGCAATGACTGTACCCCTGGACGCTAGATGGCCGCCCCCCCCTGGGTTGGAGAGGTGCCTCAGTTTCCAGGGGTGCTGCAGCTGGGACTCCTGAGCCCGTGTGGGCAGCATATTCGCCACACCCAGAAGTCCAGCCGGATATCGTCACTCAAGCACCCGGAGCACTTCCAGGTGCCCAATAAAAGGAGCCAGCAGCCACCACTCGGGGCCAGAGTCGGGTGGAGGAGGATGAGGTTGCCTGGGAGGAGTGGTGGTACAGAGGAGCAGTGCATGTAATTTGTGTGTTGATCTTTTGGGACTTTGTTGTGGCTGGGGGACACAGGGAAGACATGCCCTCCAGCTGAAGAAAAATAGAAGTTTATTGGTTTTATACGTGTGCCTCCGTGTCCAATCTGTGTCAGGTTTGGTGCGTATATAGCGCCTTGTTACAGTGTATTATGTCAAAATGAGTGTAAGATCAGTGATGCTATCGGAGTAAAGTACGGCTGGACTTACAGGTTATTAGCAAAGTTGGTGGACACGATCAGCACACACAGACCCTCAAAGTGAATGAAACCGGGCACTGCATTAGAAAGTGACAGAAACCTTTAAACCAAAGTCATTCGGTGGATTTAACTGCACAGACGTGATGGTTTTATGGTTTTGGTTTAATTTGTGTGTCCTACTTTGAGCACGGTTGATAGAATGTGTAATTTCAAAAACATATGATTGTTTCATTAAACGTAATATTGGTGATGCTTTACTGCTAAAATGACAGCTTCATGTGGGGAAATGACTTGCCTGATCAGTACAGATTTTTAGTGGGCAAAACCTTTTATAGCTTATTAGTTTTTAGGACAGCCATTGTTAGTGGTTATATACCGGAGCAGCTCGTCTCTATTCATGTTCCACCTACAGTGGCTATAGAAAAGGATCCCCCCCCCCTTCGAAATGTTCCCATTTTATTTGCTCTAAAGCCTTAAATGAACACACAAACCAATATTTCTTCCCAGCTTTACTTACTCAATGCAATCTCTAACATCCAAGTGAAAGATATCACAGCTACAGTTCAGAAGAATTATAAAAAAATCAAAACCAAGACCTACTGAGATGAATAAAGGGTCACCCCCCATGTCGATGTCATTTAGTTGACCCCCCCTTTTCCTTTAATGACCGCCCTGAGTCTCTTGTGATTCTTCTCTATCAGCTTTGCACACCTTGATTGTGTAATATTTGCCCCCCACTCTTCGTTACAGTTGAACTGTTCAAGTTTGGTCACATTGGGTGGTGAGCGTTGGTGGTCTGCTATCTTCAGATCTTTCCACAGATTTTCAGTGTGATTTAGGTCTCGGCTCTGACTGGCCACACCAGCACATTCACTTTTTTCTCGTTCAGCCACCGTGTGGTCCATTTTGCTGTGAGCTTCGGGTCGTTGTTACCGTGTTGAAAGGTGAACATTCTGCCCATCTTCAACTTTCTAATAGAGGGTAGCAGGTTTTCCTCCCGAATTTTGATGGGATTTTGGCCTATCCATTTCTCCTTCTACCCTAACGAGAGCCCCCGGCCCCCCCTTACAACAGGATGCTGCCCCCTTCATGTTTTACTGTAGGTATGGTGTGTTATGGATGGTGAGCTGCATTGGTGGACCGTTTGGGGATGAGGCCAAATAGTTTGATTTTGGTCTCATCAGACCATCAGACCTTTTTTCCCCACTTGGCATCAGAATCTTCTTCAAGGTGCATCCTGGCAAAGCTCAAACGAGCCTTCATATGGCCTTTCTTGAGGAGTGCGACCCTCCTGAACAAGCCACAATGGTGGAGCGCTTGTGAAATTGTCATATGCACACCATTAATGCCATCAAATCCTGTAACTCCTTCACAGTGGCCATTGGCCTCTCGATAGCCTCTCTTACCAGCTTCCTCCTTGCTCTTCCATCCAGTTTGGAGGGTCCCAGTGGTACCAAACACTTCTTCATGATGGACTTTACTGGGCTCCTTGGGATTGATAAGGCCTTTTGAGATGTTTTGGTCTCCATCTCCTGCCTTATGTCTGTCCACAACTCTGTCCCTGAGATCTTTTCTAAGTGGCTGGCCACCCGTAGTCAGGTGTTTGCTGTCAGTTGCTCTACCAAGGAAGGGAATGAATGGATGGACCAGGGACAGCTTCACTGATCACACTCATTACAACTGAGCACAGGGGGGAGGAAGACAGTAACCAGGGTCTGCATTGGGAATGGTGGGCAACGACACCTGACTGAGTTTAGGGGAATCTCAGAATTTCTTGTTTTTGATTTCTTGTAATTCTTCTGAGCTGTAGCTGTGATGTTTTTCACTTGGATGTTATAGGGTGCATTTGGTAAGTAAAGCTGGAAAAAAATATTAGTTTGTGTGTTTCATTTAAGGCTGTAGAGCAAATAAAATTGGAATATTTCAAAAGGGGGATTCTTTTCTACACCCACTGTACTATGGTGGTAAAATCTGTAACAGGTTATCAGTTTCACTTTCTTTCATATGTAATTGCATTACTTACTTATTCCCCTGCTCCTACACGACTGCTGCTCTTCTTCTCCATCTCTCACATTTCTTTCCCTGATTTTCTCTTCAGACTCCGAGAATTCAAATTTCGGTTCCACAGAATTCTGCTGGGTAGCCATATGAGTTGGCCAGGGCTGTAAACTGGAATGAGATTGTTCAGAATCCTCTTGTTTGAAAACATTTCCACCTCTGAAGGCATCTAAATCCTCCACTTTAACTTGGACAATCTCCCCTTCAGATTCTTCCTCTTTCAAACATGAAATTCTTCCTTCGCAATCCTCCGACTTCACACACAGATCCTCTGGTGCATCCCACTCACAGATCTCTTGTTTGATGTGTGCCAGTTTTTCATCCACGCTATAATCTTTGTCTGAGGCCATCTTCCGTGGAAAACTCTTCTCTCCCCCTGAGATATACTTCTGATTCCCTCTTCTCACAATGAAAGCCCTGACCTGGAGTTCATTAGACACACCTCACTGCACGGTCATGGGAACTGGGAAGGAGGCTCTTTTTATCTGTCCAAATAAAAGTGAATAGGATTACTTCATAGTCACAAACAATAACTTGACCAAATCTCAGAAACAGAAATCCAGAAAGCACTTCTTTACACACCAAAACCGAAGCCAGAAATCACTTTATGCAAAGAGTGGCACGACTCTGGAACAAACTACCAAGACATGGAGTTGAAGTGGAAACTCTGACAACCTTAAAGAAGCATCTGAATGAGATTTTGGGACGGCTTTGCAATTAGCTAAACAAATGGGTGACAGACGGACTGACTGGTCTCCTCTCGTTTGTCACATTTCCTGTTTGCTGTGTTTTTAGGTAAAAAAAAAAAAACAATAAGGAATTACTTGAATCGATGTTCTTATGTTCTAATCTTAGGGTTAACTAAACACTGCCAACTACATTTTTATGAGAAATTTTGAAATGTGGTGAACCCCCCTTGTTAGCCTAAGAAACTCTTTGTGGATTTGAAGGCAACACCTACTTGATGTGGAGACAAAGTCCGGCTGATTAAGAAAAAGTGAAGAACAGGGAAAGGGGGAAAAATTTCAAAATGTTTCTTTTTTATCAGTTTCAATCATTTTGTACAGGCAGTATAAGTCAAATGTAATAGAAAAGACAAAGTAAAATCTAAATGATGGCTCTGAGGCTAGAGATCTGCACTGGCGATCGGAAGGTTGGGAATCCCGTAAATGCCAAAAGGGACTCTGCTCTGTTGGGCCCTTAAGCAAGGCCCTTAACCTGCAATTGCTGAGCGCTTTGAGTAGTGAGAAAAGCGCTATATAAATGCAAAGAATTATTATTATTATTATTATTATTAATTCTATCAATTTAAAGAGACGCAGTCTGTGACATACTGATAAATTACAGTGAAACCCCCAGAAATACCAGCAAAACAAAACATGTTGAGGACAAACATATACCGAGTCATATTTGACAGCCAATATAAATATCAACAGGCCAGCCTACAACTTGTTGGGCCTGTCTGATTGGCTGTTGATCCCCATCTATTAGGAGGAGCCGCTCCTCCACCTACTCAGTGCTCCACTACCTAAAGCACTCCTCCTGTCACTCCTCTTCTTTTCTCTCACTTAATCTTGCCTGTTGACCCTGCACTGTCTCGACACAAAATTCTTCCAGCATGGTGTAACCACAGTTAGAAAATAACTTTGTGATAAAGTGGCTCGTGAGTCTAATGCACTTATGCTTAGCATACATCCATGTCTGCAGGATACTGAACAACACTTGCTAAAAATGGAAGATGTTTTTCCTGGCAATGTGAGGACCATGAAATAAAAAGACTTTATTATTACAGTGGGTGCACTGTTTTCAGATAATGAAGAAGTGTACTATAATGATGGAAAAGAGCCTCATCTGTATATAGCGCTGAGCTGCAGAACTTGCTAAGAGCTCACTGAATACACAAAGTTTGAAAGAATGGAGCTTAAAACATATATAATATTGGTCAGTGGAAAGTGTGTGTGACGACTTTTAGGACCAAGGAGTGTCATGAGCATATATAAGGCCTGTCTCATTGACCCAGAAGCCACCTTGCACAGATGGAAGAAGTCCATGTCTGTGAGAAACGCTTCCAAACTCCTCCAAAGATGGGAACACAAACATCAAAGACCCGACGAAGAACTGGAAGCATATTATATTGCTCCATGGCACCTCTTTGACTGTATGTATGCATATACAGTATTACAGGACAAGAAGATGGATGGATGGATGGATGAATGGATAGATACATAGATAGAACTTCATTTTAGTACAGTAGGCAAGATTAGATAAATAGTTTGAACTTCATTTTAGTATAGTAGGCAGGATTAGATCAATAGAATTTCATTTTAGCACAATAGGCAGGATTAGATAGATAGAATTTCATTTTAGTATAGTAGGCAGGATTAGATCAACAGAATTTCATTTTAGTATAGTAGGCAGGATTAGATAAATAGAATTTCATTTTAGTATAGTAGGCAGGATTAGATAAACAGAATTTCATTTTAGTACAATAGGCAGGATTAGATAAATTGATAGAAATTAATTTTAGTATAGTAGGCAGGATTAGATAAATTGATAGAAATTAATTTTAGTATAGTAGGCCGGCATTATTAGGTCGGCAGTTTAAGTATTACATGGGACTGAAAGAGATTATAACTTTTTAATAAACAGTGCTTGAAGGCATTACCCTTAATATAAGCTTTAATCTCTCTCACATTACTGTCTACACACAACGTACACAAGTCATTACTAATCATATAAAAGTGTTCATAGATAGACCCTACTAATCAACTGTCATTACATATTATATGGAGCTTTTTGCTTTCTATTCTGCATGAAAACACAAGTCTGATTAATATTTTCTGTCAGCCACCACTATAAAGTACATGTGTAAAGTAATATATGAATAAAATAATAATTTTTGGGTGGCATATTCCTTTAATGCCACACCCAACCCCAGAATTCACTTCAAGCCCAGCCCAAAAACACTTCTCTCTCGGTCAGGGCCAGATGTGGACTGAATGCCCAGTCTGCACCTGATGTTTCTACACCCAGAAGTATTCACTTAAAATCCATTTGATGTTCCCACCGGTTTATCCCACTCACTCTTTACTTTCTTCTCATCTTTCAGGTGGCCTGTTCTTCATCCTGCACTGGTCACTCAAGGTCTGAGGTTTTTCTTGTTCTCCTCCTACCTTCTAAACTCACATGTGTCCAGTTCACTGGCAGCTCTGAGATTGCCACTGATGGCTGAATGTGTCCAGGCCTGGACTGGTGCCCCCTTCAGGGTTGGTTCCTGCCTTGCACCCCATGCCGCATGTGTCCACTGTAGCTCTGAACTGAATGAAGTGGCTATCGTAACAGTGGGGTGGCTAGCAGTTGTTTGTTTTGCACCTTAAGGGCCTGTGGCTGACCTTGCTATGTGAATGCCCACCATGTTAACTGACCTGCCCAGTGTTATTTCTGTCACTATCAAGGTGAGCTCTTCACGCTTCTTCTCGTCTTTTGCACTTTCACAAAAGTCTTCGGGATGTTAGTGTGATTTGACGACTCTCTCTGTAGTTCCATCAAACATCTCTCATTTTATGATACTAGAAGAAAAAAGAAAGGGTCAGTTCTATAGTTTACCATGTTGAAAAACGACATATCCGCAAAATTTGACATTAAGTCTATTTTGGGATGGCACAGTGGCACAGAGGATAGGAGAAATACTGCCATCTACTGTATGGATAGGGACATGCACAAAGGTGTGGCAGCAGGGGCTCAAGCCACTGTTTCTTTCAACACTGTTGTTAACTACAAAAAGTGCATAACCACAAATCAAAATATTGGAATTATTGTAGCGTGGCGTAGAGAGGCTAGGAAAAATACTGGAATCTACGGTATTGTGGTGGAATTATTTTTAAATGTTTAACAGATCCCACACTCTTGCCTTTAATAGCGTGTTATCTGTTCAGTGCATTCTCCCCATGTCTCCTCTTCATTTCTCTTTGTACTCCACATTCAAAACAGGGGTGCAGGTTACGCTGATGTGGTCTCCAAGATATTCAGCACGAGTGTGATGGACTTGCTAAAGGAAAAAAAAAAAAACGGTGGGGAAAAAACTCAAACTACACTCAGCTAAAGGGTATCGCATCACTCCAAATGCAACATAGCCACAATAACTGCACGTTTGGCATAACAGTTTTATATATATATATATATATATACACATACATATACAAAATATACATATTATTATTATTATTATTACATTTTATTTATAAAGCGCCTTTCTCGTGTGTGTGTGTGTATATATACCTACCAGGCAGGGGCAGTCCTAGCTTGTTTGGTGCCCTGCGCTCCCCCCGCGTTTTAATAAACACTGAACAAAATCAGTGCAATAAAACAAACTATTGGAAATGTAATGTCTAACAGAGACAAAATCAAAATTTACATTTATACAGCACCAAAATATTTCATTATAGATAGATAGATAGATGTGAAAGGCACTATATAACAAAGATAGATAGATAGATCTGAAAGGCACTATATAACATAGATAGATAGATCTGAAAGGCACTATATAACATAGATAGATAGATAGATAGATCTGAAAGGCACTATATAACATAGATAGGTAGATCTGAAAGGCACTATATAACATAGATAGATAGATAGATACATAGATAGATAGATCTGAAAGGCACTATAAAACATAGATAGATAGATCTGAAAGGCACTATATAACATAGATAGATAGATAGATAGATCTGAAAGGCACTATATAACATAGATAGATAGATCTGAAAGGCACTATATAACATAGATAGATAGATAGATCTGAAAGACACTATATAACATAGATAGATAGATCTGAAAGGCACTATATAACATAGATAGATAGATAGATCTGAAAGGCACTATATAACATAGATAGATAGATAGATAGATAGATCTGAAAGGCACTATATAACATAGGTAGATCTGAAAGGCACTATATAACATAGATAGGTAGATCTGAAAGGCACTATATAACATAGATAGATAGATAGATAGACCTGAAAGGCACTATATAACATAGATAGATAGATCTGAAAGGCACTATATAACATAGATAGATAGATCTGAAAGGCACTATATAACATAGATAGATAGATAGATCTGAAAGGCACTATAGAACATAGATAGATAGATAGATCTGAAAGGCACTATATAACATAGATAGATAGATCTGAAAGGCACTATATAATAGATAGATAGATAGATAGATAGATACTTTATTAATCCCAAGGGGAAATTCACATAATCCAGCAGCAGTATACTAATACAAAGAAACAATATTAAATTAAATAGTAATAAAAATGAAAAAATGATGATAGTGCAAAGAATTTTCACTTTAGGACCATCTCCAGTCATCAGTTCACCAGAGGCCTCATGTATAACGCCGTGCGTAGAACTCGCACTATAACATGGCGTAAGCACAAAAGCTGAAATGTGCTTACGCACAGAAAAATCCAGATGCAGTAATCTGTGCGTTCACCCACTCCCGCGTTCTTCCGCTCCATAAATCCTGGTCAGCCTGAAAACTAACGCTCGTGAACGCCCCTTATGTCCCGCCCCGTCTCCTCCCAGAATTACTCCTCTTTGAATATGCAAATCAATATAAATAGCCCTTAAGCTCAGCCTTCTGTGAAAAGACAATGGGAAAAGTAAGAATTTCAGCGAATACCAAGTGGAGGCAAAGAAAAACGTACTATTTGTTGGTTTAAGTAGCGGTATAAACAACAAGAGGAAGGTGATCGAGTGACATAGCGTGTCGGTGAAACTCGGAAGCTCAAGTTCACAAAGTCGCACAGTGCCGGAAATAAAAAAGAAGTTGTTAGATAGCAAAGTCGCCGTGAAAAGGCGAGTTGTAGCCCACTGTCTGAGTGTCATATGAAAGATTATTAGGGTACAGAGAAAAAAAAGGCACACAGTGGGGAAAAAAAGCACGAAATGTCAACTTTAATCTTGAAATTTCCACTTTAATCACGTAGTTTATTTTGTCATTAAAGCAGAACATCATAAACTTCATCTTAAAATCGTTTAATCAACCAGTTTCTCAAATCCCATCGTAATTAAAGTAGCACGTTAAATGCTTTGTTTTGTATTTGATCTTCTACTCGTATGTGCTCTGTGTGTGAATCACTACTTGCTTCTTAAACTGGCTCTCTTCCTCCAACTGGACACAGAGTCCATTACATTCGTGATATTACAGCTCTCTGAATAACTAAAATACTGAGATGTATACGTGATGTCATTTTCATGATGATAGGAGTTAAAGCACGTTATTAAACAGGGGAACACGGTGCGTGATTGTGCGCGACCTTCGATGAAATTATTGTAGCAGTGCTGTCTCTTTCAAACGTACTAACGTCCAATTCCTGTGCTTACTTATCGCCACACAATCAGCTTTGTAAAAGACGTTAAGCCGATTCTTCAAAACTGTTAAGGAACATTGAAATATCTTCATAGTACGTGTTTAATTATTCTATCCATCTATCCTTCCAGTGTCACGTCAGCCCCAGAAAAAATACAGCACAAGGTAGGATCAATCCGTGAACTTGCTAGCGCTGCAGAACCGTGTCCTCACGTTTAATTATTAATAATACAGATTATTTAAATGAAGTTAAAGTTTTATCTATATAATATAATCAACATATTTTGCTGCATTTCATCTTACAAATGATCATCATATGTAAATACGCGCTTTATAAAGTGCTGCAGGTTGTGAGATATTATAACTGTAGTGCAAGTTTACAGTGAGGTGATTGTACTTATAAGTACAGACAGTTCTACAAGGAGCAATTGATTGAGTGCATTTAAAGTTCTTGGGATGAAACTGTTTCTGAACCGCGAGGTCCGTACAGGAAAGGCTTTAAAACGTTTTGCAGTGGCTGAGACAGCGTGTGCTTAATGCCGTATACCGATAATTCTCTTTCCGATCAGCTGCTGCTGTGATTCACACTCAGATACAGTGATATCAATACTCTGAGTGGTGCAATGAGAGTAATATGGAAAAAGATGATCCGCTGTGGCAACTCCTAACGGGAGGAGCTGAAAGAACAAGAAGAAGAAGGTGCAGTGAGAGTAACAACGCTAAAGCAGTTATGGTATTTGAATACTATGGCTGTTCCCTGGACCATTATATTGTTACAAGTTAATTACAATCAGATGCATTACACTAATAAACAATATGCGGTTAGTTTCAGTGTATTTATAAAGCCGCGTCAGGAAAATAAAAGAGTAACCACACAGGAACAGTAGCACTGCTTTGACGCTGGGTGCCGCCAGTCTGCAAAACCGAGCAGAGAACTTGCGTACGACAAGGCATGAGGTACCGTGGAAAAGTGCGTGGCTTTACGCCAAGTGTAGGTTTTAAACATCGCGATTTGAACGTGGAAAAGCTCTTACGCAACATTTCTGTGCGTACGCATCGTTTATACATGAGGCCCCTGGTCACTAAAAACTACATAATCCTTTTCTCTCAGAGCTGCAGTCAGTTTATTATTTCGGTTAACATTCCCCGCCTACCACTCTCCACTATGCGAGTCATTTGCATCAGCAAGTTAGCACGCAAACATATATATCCATACAAAAAAAACTCTTACTAACTCAAATCATTTTATCAACATGTTCAAAATCTCATTGACGATATTTTACTGTTTTAAAGCCTGTAATATGCACTCCAATTATGGCGAATTTACTAACCTGTGATAAAGACTAGAGAGAGCACGCGCATTGACCTGGCGTCAGCTCCACACAGGAGGATTTATTCTTCCCATTTCCTGTATTCTGCTCTATGCTGCTCGCGCAAGGATTTCTGCGATTTCGCACAACCCAGGAAAAATTAATTGTGACATAATGGGCTTGGATTGACAATATTATGAATGAAATGTGCTTTATTTGGAAGCACCCCGTCCCCCCCTTTTCGACAGGTTGTGTGTGAGACTTCAGCACAGCAGCAGCAAGCAGGCGCACCGAGGGCCCTCGCGCTCACTTCCCGCATATATGGGTGTGATAAAATTTAGAAAACACATCAGTGCAAATTATAAGTCTATTTCATAATGTCTGGTGCTTTTGTGTTTGTTTGTTTTAATTTTGAGAGCTGGTTATTAGATGCCGCGCCAGCCAGCCAGAGAATCCCCCGCCCCTCTCCTCCCTGTGTGGCAAGTAGCAGGCGCACCTCGCAAATGAAGGGTGCCCTTACTCCCCGCAAATGGGCAATAGAAAACCGATCAGTGCCCATGCAATCCCAAAAATGCGCTGGCATAATGTCGAGGCAGCATGGGTACGTGGTTAAAAAAAAAAAAATTTTGCCGATGCCCAAGATGCCGCCCTGGGTAACGGCCCATATCAAAAACCACCACTGCTACCAGCCACGGGGCCCTCTTTCAGTTTGGAGAAGCAGATCATGGAGTGTTGCCTAGTTTACTGTCAAATAATGCAAAGAGTACACGACACATTTTTCACCCTTATTTGGGTAGGTAACCACCCATACAATCAGATTGTGATTCAGACTACGAATGCCATGAATATAATTAACCCGATCTATCCATCCATCCATCATCCAACCCACTATATCCTAACTACAGGGTCACGGGGGTCTGCCGGAGCCAATCCCAGCCAACAGGAAGCAAACACTGCGTAGGGGGGGCGCGCGCGCACACACACACACACACACACCCACCAAGCACACACTAGGGACAATTTAGGATCGCCAATGCACCTAACCTGCATGTCTTTGGACTGTGGAATGAAACCCACACAGACACAGGGAGAACATGCAAACTCCACACAGGGAGAACCTGGGAAGCGAACCCCGGTCTCCTAACTGCGAGGCACCAGCGCTACCCACCTCGCCGCCATGCTGCCCCAACCCGATCTATATGCTGTCAAATAAACAAACTATATGCCGTGGCACAACGTAAAGAGGCTTCACCTGATCAGCCCATAATTAGGCCAAAACACGTGTCGCATACTCTTTGCATTATTTGACAGTAAAACTATTCAACCATTCTATGATTTGCTTCTCGCAACTTAAGAGGGCACCATGGCGGATACAATCAGATTGTGATTCAGACTACGAATGCCATGAATATATCTATATATATATCTATATCTATATATATATATGTCTATTTCTATATATATCTATATATCTATATCTATATATATATCTATATATATATATATATATATATATATATATATATATATATACACTCACTGTATATATAATGATACAGTACCTGACATTGCGCCACGAAGGATGGTTCGGTTACGTGACAGGGTGAATATCGGAGAATTACATTCATAGGTCCGAGTCTCAATCTGATTTTCTGGTTACCTACAAGGTACATCCGCCACGTCCTCTCAGTTGCAAAAAGCAGATCTTAGATATGTGATGCAGTGATTGGGGCTCATCAGGTGTACGCACTTTTGCTTCCCCTTACGGTAGTCGGACGTCCGCGCCTGAGGCGAAGCCTCTGACGTTGCGCCACAGCGGCAGACTCGCTTATATGATAGAGTGAAGATCGGGAGTATTACATTCACAGGTCTGGACCGCAATCTGATATTTGGATGCTGACGCTTGTGGTTGGTCGGCCAGTCTGCAAACATCCGCTACGTCCTCTCACTAGCGAGAAGCGGATCTTAGATATGTGTGATACAGTAATCGGGGCTCGTAAGGTGTACGCAGTTTAAATCCTCTTACGGGGATTGCACCTTAGGCGGCGCCACGGCGGCTGGTTCGCTTACTTGACAGGATGAAGATCGAAGTATTACATTCATAGGTCTGAATCGCAACCTGATTATACCATCCATAATGCGTTGTAGAACTGACTAAAGTGGAAGATCAGCTTTGAGACACGACTCAAAGAGCCCGGGTAGCTTCGTTTAATTCGAGTTGTTCTACTCGGAGCTTCAACTTCACGGGGCGTTTAAGTGGAATTTCCGAAACTCCGACTGACAGTCCGCCTCGTTATCGCCGTCTGCCGGCATTCACGCACTTCTGGCGACGTCACGCTTAATTTTCTTTCACTTCCCGCGCGGTATTCTCACCCCCTGCCAGATTCTCCAGTTACTCACCGACACTCCTCTTCCTCGCCACTCTATTTTTGTCTCTTTTTCTTCTTCTCGCTAAAGTACAGACACAAATCTTGGTTGGCAGTCGAAGCTGTCTCAGGGCGGAAATAAACAAAGAGCAACAAAACGAGTCATCGGGGAGCGACTCGCTGGGAAAAAAAAGTGAGTTACTCGGATGAACATTGCCATCTGCTGTACGGAGGGAGGATTATTTATACATGTTTCGGTTTTCTGTGTTCGTAAAGGAGGTACACGAACAAACTTTGCAAAGGAATTCCCCCTGACACCCACTACCCCGTACAATGGATAGCAGTGTTTACCCAACATGTGTCCTTTAGTTAGGCAGCAACGATTAATAGACTCCAACTGCGGCCACTCCATCAAGGAGGTTGTCGCCTTTCATTATACGTCGGTGAGCCGCCTGGCTACGCTTAAGATTGGGGGTTTGCGGGGTATCTGCCTCAGGTCGAGTTAACCAGGTGACAAGAACCTGCAATCCAATTTGCTGTCCATCGCATGTACCGAGTCGCGGTGCTCTGCAGCTCTGGGCCCATCTCGTAACGCCGCCTTTCCTTGGAGTCGCTCATTGGTGACTCGTTTTGTTGTCGAATATGCCATCTGCACTTTCAATGCGAGGTAAATGCAAACAGAAAAAAAGAAGAAAGCCACGGGATGAGAAAGAGTCTGTGAGCATCGGACGGGAATATCGTGTGGGAGAGGGGAGGAAATGTGAGCCGAGCGGGACAGGGGAGGAGCTAAGCGTACGGCGCTCAGGCTATCCGTGCTTTGCAGATTCCCGGGGGTCTCCACGAGCCCGCATTTGAAGTCACGGCTGAATTTGCCCCTACTTACAATCGAGGCTCAGTCGGTCTCACTAACTCGTTTGTCGGTAACTGCAGATGGGACTGAAAGCAGTTCACCATTATGCAGCATTAGTCATATTGGGAAAGGCGCTATATAAATGAACGTTTTTATTATTTAAACGATCGAGGAGAATATCAAAGAAAGCTGATAAAGACGAAGAGGAGAGAATAGCGTGGTGATTATTATTTACTGAAAAAAGGAAAGCACACGAGTTATAGAGCAGCGTGTTGTGTGCAGTTTTATTTAACTAATGTTAGAGACATAAGGACGTCATGAACTCTCAGGACACAACAGTCCACGCTAAGCTTCTTCTTTATCCTGACGTGGAGCAGAACACTTGACGCTTACAAGCCCGCAATTCCCTTTGGTGGAAGACAAAACAGCTGACACAAGCCCCGCTTTCTGAACTCATTAAGCGAGGAAGGTGGGCTCCGCTCTTTTTGTGCCCCATTAGACACGTGATGGACGGTACAGGACGGTAGTGAGACCAGTTATGTTATATGGGTTGGTGACGGTGGCATCGACCAGAAAGAATTGGAGGTGGCAGAGTTAAAGATGCTAAGATTAGCATTGGGTGTGATGAGGATGGATAGGATTAGAGATGAGGACCTTAGAGGGTCAGTTCAGGTTGGATGGTTTGGAGACAAAATCAGAGAGGCGAGATTGTGTTGGTTTGGTGCAGGGGAAAGATGCTGGGTATATTGGGAGAAGGATTTTAAGGATAGAGCTGCCAGGGAAGAGGAAAGAGGAACACCTATGAGGTTAATGGATGTGGTGAGAGGGGAAACGAAGGTGATGGGGTGACAGAGGAAGATGACGAGGACAGAAAGACATGGAAGAAGATGATCCGCTGTGGCGACCCCTAACGAGAGCAGCCGAAAGGAGAAGAAGAAGACACGTGACGAGTGCTTAAAAATGTGATGCTGATTTATTATACACTTAAGAATTAGGTGTGACAGGCTTATTTTGATACTTAATTAAACATAATGAATGTCATCGCATAACAGAATCCCTAATGCATTGAAGTAGACTTGACATGCTTTGTACACACAGACAAACTGAGATATCAAGTCTTTTTTGGGATGGCACAGTGGCACAGAGGATAGGAGAAACACTGCCATCTACTGTATGGACAGGGACGTGCACAAAGGAGTGGCAGCAGGGGCTCAAGCCACTGTTTCTTTCCACACTCTGTTGTTTACTAGAAAAAACTGCATAACCACAAATCAAAATATTGGAATTATTGTAAAATGGCATAAATTCACATACTTATACAAACATGCTAGCCAACCTTGCCACATTGACCCAGAATGCTCCCATGACGTCACTTCCAGAACCTGTTCCACCTGTGCCCGCCTCTTCCTCCCTCAATGCAATTTAACCAGAAGTACCCAAACTTTTGGACGTCAAGTACCACCTGAGGTTAAGTGAGTTGTGTTGCGTACCACCCGAATTTTGATTACATCTTGCCTGACGATGCCTCGAAAGCTTGCATATTGTAATCTTTTTAATTAGCCAATAAAAGGTGTCATTTTGCTTGGCTCTTCTCTACAAAAAATTAAAAAGCAAGTACTGCAATGAATGATTAATTCTTAATTAGGTAATATAGAGCAAATTCACGACAATGACTACAATATTGAATGACTTTATATTAGTACAACTGTGTAGACGGCAGTGTAATCATAACTATAATATCCTGTCTATTTCTAATAACGACAGTCTGACTGTCATATTTGCGATATCTCGCATCAGTGAGTAGGATGTGACAGCATACTGTTTACTGTCAATTCTGGGCTGAATCGTCAAAAGAGAAAGTCTCAGGTCGCTATGAGCATCCCGTCTATTTCTGTATTTTGATTGGATAGCAGTCATTGCAGAAAAGCCAGTTTCACATAAATATGCACTCGAGAATGGCAGCAATGCGGAAATTGCCCTGCTTGCGAGCTCAGGATAGTCAGCATGAGCGTACATCCAAAAACTCAACAAACTGTTTTCAGTAAATCGAGCTTTAAGCGTGCTGTCACATGACAGTTCGATTACATTTGCTTCTTCTTGAGCAGTCAAAGTCAAGCCGCGTTATATCTGTTGTAAACAGACTTCGTATCCAACCACTTTCTTTTGTCGTATTATCCTTGGGAAAATAATGAACAAAGTTTCCTTCAAGCAATTTTAGATGATTCACAATAATTTTAGAAATATCTTCCTGAATGCTGGAATCAGGATTTCGAGCAACAAACTCGCTGAAGTACAGGAACATATCTAGACGTTGCTGTTCTATACACGTAGTTTCCAATGACTAAGTTTCTTCACAAAAGCTGAAACTTTATCCATGTGTTTAAATAAGTCACTATCTCTGCCTTAGACTGAGATTTAAATCGTTGAGAGCAGGCACTCCCGTTTTCCTCCCACAATCCAAAGACATGCAGGTTAGGTGGATTGGCGATTCTAAATTGGCCCTAGTGTGTGCTTGGTGTGTGTTTGTGTGTGCAGAGCATAATTATGATATAATAGCAATAACGGAAACCTGGCTAAATAACAAAGATGGGGATGAGTGTAACATAGAGGGATACACATTTTTTAGGAAGGATAGACAGAACAGAAAAGGAGGTGGGGTTGCTGTTTATGCCAAACAGGGTTTAAATGTAAGTCATCTTCAGTTGGATGATGAGCCCCATCTTAGTGAGGACATGTAGCTTCGCCTGGAAAATATTAGGGAAAAGGGTCTTAATTTAGGAGTGTGTTATAGACCACCCAATTCAGACAGTAATTTCAACACACATCTTTTTAGTAATATCAAAAAGGCAAGTTTACAGGGGGATATTATAGTCATGGGGACTTTAATTATCCAAATATTAACTGGGATAACCTTACAGATGGAGGAGCACAAGAGCAGGAGTTTTTAGAAGTAATCAGCGACTGTTTTTTAACACAGCATGTTAAAGCACCAACAAGGGGTGAAGCCTGTCTGGATTTAGTATTCTGTAATAATCAGATAGAATTGAGGGTGTAGAGGTGATTGGACCACTAGGGTCACGTGACCATAATGTAATACAATTCTCAGTATGTTGTAAGAGTACAGATGCAAAGACTAAAATTGTTAAGATGAACTTTGGTAGGGCTAATTTTGAGCAGATGCGACAAAGTCTAAGTGGGATAGACTGGGATAAGCTTTTAAATGTGGAGACAGTCGAGGAGCAGTGGAACAGGTTTAAAAATGTTTGACATGTAATGCAGGACAGATAAAGACCTAAATTTGGAAGTAATAGGAAACTAAAAAAAAAACTCCACGATGGATTAATAAAGATTTAAAAAAGAAGTTGCAAAGGAAAAAACTGCTGTATAAGGCATATGAGACTAATGACTGCAAAGAGAACCATAGCGCGTATGAGAACATGAGGGCAACCATTAAGAAGGATATCAGGGAGGCTAAAAGACAGTTGGAGAGGAATATAGCAGATAAGGCGAAAGAAGACCCCAAGAGATTCTTTCAATATTTTAGTAGTAAATGAACAGTCAAGGAGGAGGTCAAGTGCATCAGGAATAGTAAAGGGGAATTAAAAGATACAGACAATGAAATAGCAGATGCCCTAAACTTACATTTTTCTGAGGTGTTTACAAGTGAGCAAGTGGATAACCTCAGAGCAGTAACAGGGACTACTAAGGAGGTACTGAGGGATTTGGAAATTGTAGAGGGAGAAGTGCTGCTCAGATTAAATAAGATGAAATCAAACAAATCACCAGGCCCAGATAATATTTATCCTTGTGTTCTTAAGGAGGCTAGGGAGTGCATATATAAACCTTGACACACATTTTTAAGAAGTCACTGTGCACTGGAGAGATTCCAAATGACTGGAAAATGGCAAATATCATCCCATTATATAAAAATGGTGACAGGGCAGATCCAAGCAACTATAGGCCAGTAAGCTTAACAAGCATCACAGGAAAATTAATGGAAGGAATTATTAAGGATAAGATTGAGCAACACATGACAAGGACAGGAGTTATTAGGAGCAGTCAGCATGGGGTCAGAAGAGGGGGGTCGTGCTTTACTAACATGTTGGAATTCTATGAGGAGGCAACAAAATAATACGATCAAAGTGGAGCTTATGATATTATTTATCAGGACTTTCAGAAAGCATTTGATAAGGTGCCACATAAGAGGTTGGGCATCAAGTTAAAAGAAGTGGGAGTTCAGGGTGATGTTTTTAGATGGGTGCAGAATTGGCTCAGACACAGGAAGCAGAGGGTGATGGTGTGAGGAACCTCATCAGAACTGGCCGATGTTAAGAGAGGTGTTCCACAGGGGTCAGTGCTAGGGCCGCTGCTATTTTTAATATATAGAAATGATTTAGATAGGAATATAAGTAACAAGCTGGTTAAGTTTGCAGATGATACCAAGATAGGTGGATTAGCAGATAATTTGGAATCCGTTATATCGTTACAGAAGGACTTGGATAGCATACAGGCTTGTGCAGATTTGTGGCAGATGAAATTTAATGTCAGTAAATGTAAAGAATTACACATAGGAAGTAAAAATATTAGGGTTGAATACACAATGGGCGGTCGGAAAATCGAGAGTCCACCTTATGAGAAGGATTTAGGAGTCATAGTGGACTCAAAGCTATCAACTTCCCAACAGTGTTCAGAAGCCATTAAGAAGGCTAACAGAATGTTAAGTTATATAGCGCCTTGATCTGTGGAGTACAAGTCAAAGGAGGTTCTGCTCAAACTTTATAACACACTGGTGAGGCCTCATCTTGAGTACTGTGTGCAGTTTTGGTCTCCAGGCTACAAAAAGGACATAGCAGCACTAGAAAAGGTCCAGAGAAGAGCGACTAGGCTGATTCCAGGTCTACAGGCGTTGAATTATGAGAAAAGATTAAAAGAGCTGAGCCTTTACAGTTTAAGCAAAAGAAGATTAAGAGGTGACATGATTGAAGTGTTTAAAATTATGAAGGGAATTAGTACAGTGGATCGAGACTGTTATTTTAAAATGAGTTCATCAAGAACACGGGGACACAGTTGGAAACTTGTTAAGGGCAAATTTCACACAAACATTAGGAAGTTTTTCTTTACAAAAAGAACGATAGACACTTGGAATAAGCGACCAAGTAGTGTGGTAGACAGTAAGACGTTAGGGACTTTCAAAACTCGACTTGATGTTTTCTTGGAGGAAACAAGTGGATAGGACTGGCGAGCTTTGTTGGGCTGAATGGCCTGTTCTCGTCTAGATTGTTCTAATGTTCTAATGTGTGTCCTGCGGTGGGTTGGCACCCTGCCCAGGATTGGTTCCTGCCTTGTTCCCTGTGTTGGCTGGGATTGGCTCCAACAGACCCCCGTGACCCTGTATTCGGATTCAGCAGGTTAGAAAATGAATGGATAGATGGATGTTGCGTCACATAGATAAACATTCATTACCGAGTTCTTTTGTAACAGAAATAGACTCACTTCATTTCTCAACTCAAAAAATCTCTGCAAAACGCGTCCTCTTAACAGCCAGCGCACCTCTGTGTAAAACAATAAATGCTGATGTTCTGATCCCATTTTTGAACAAAGTATTTCAAATAAACGTGCATTCAGTGAACTTGTTTTTATGTAGTTGACAATTTTTATTGCGGTTAACAAGACGTCATGCAGTTCTTCACTTATGTGTCTTATAGCAAGTGCTTCACGATGTTTGATGCAGTCGTATACAGCCAAAGGCGCTACTGCTTTAATACGCTGACACCGGAATTTTTACCAGTCATAGCTGCAGCGCCCTCTGTTGTTACACCATCACAATTGTTCCACATCAATTCTTTTTCTGTAACAAACTTCTTCGCCAGTAGTCCTCGTAGGCAGTTTGTCGCTGAATAAAAATTCCTCTTGAACAGAAGAAATACTGAAGTTAATAAATCGGATGTACACGATTAAAATTGCACACTCAGAAACATATGTTGACTCATCAAGTTGTAACGCAAATTTTCCGTTTGCCTTTATCATTTTAATTAATTGTTCCTGCACGCCATGTCAGCAATTTTGCGAGTAATTGTATTATTAGTAAGAGGAATCGCACAAATTTTACCTGCCGCTTGTTCTCCAAGTACGCTGTTCACCATGTCGACAACACACGGCATTATGACTTCTTCAGCAAGCGTGCGTGGCTTTTTACTGCGAGCAATCCGTAAAGCAGCAAAAGGCAACCATTTTCGAGTTGCGGCGCACCGAGTCCAAAAATTGTCTTTCGCGGCGCACCTGCGGGCTGCCCATAAATAAAGTCGTGACGACACAATCTATGGACAATCGCCAATAAAAACAGTTAATTTTACAAGTTTGAAAGACAATTTATTAATAAAGGAATCAAAGGATAAATCTTACATTTAAATAATGTGAACGTTGAGATTGTTTTTCAGCACATTCTGTATGAGATTGATGCGAGGATCAATTTTCGAAAGACAGACGCGCTTTTCCTTGTCGATCATTTGAAGTCTCTCGCGTTTCTTAGACTTCATTTCCGTAAGTGTTCCGTTATCTGTTTGTCCAACATAACATATATTTTTTAAACATTATCTTTTTAATCAACCAAAAGTTCAAAAACACTAGCAAGTCTAAACCGCCCCGAAATCTGAATAAAAGTTAAAGAATTGGAAGAAATTATGCATAAAATTAATGAAAAATTAATGATAAATTCCGCCCCGAAAATAAATCCTGCCTTCGGCCTGTATGTGACGGAGTTACCGAAGACGCAATGGTATCGGCTTTGTGCTTAGATCTAGTGACTACGGTGCGATACAGCGGCAGTGCACGTATAACAACAAACGCGAGTGGTTTCTGTGAGGCACAGTTACCGAAGACTAAATAGTGTCGGCGTTTCATCTACTGTAGTGACCAAAAGCTGAAACAGTGAAGAAGTAGAACTTGACTTCCGCGAAACGGAATTATGGTAGCGTTAAATGAACTAAATACTGATTCGAATAATAGGTTTTATTTATTCAGATGACGAATTTCACACCACACTAAATTTAGGATTGCACGTATTATTGTATTTTTTTTTATTATTTTTATTGCAATCCATACAAAGCAATCAAGTTTTTACAAAAAGAAAAATTGAGTTAAGAACAGATCGATCCCCACCCTGAGAGAGAGAGCAAGCCAAACGCGTAAAATTTAAGGCTTGTAAACATACCTAAATTAATAAATTCTCTGTACTTCATGAACTTATTTTAAAATATTACTGATTAGACCCTACCATGTTTTGAAAAAGTCTGTAGATCCTCTAACTGAGTATTTGATTTTTCCAATTTCAAATAATATAACACATCAGTTTCCCACTGACTTAAAAGAGGAGAGTTTGGGTTCTTCCAGTTTATCAGAATAAGTCTGCGTGCCAACAGTGTAGTGAATGCAATCACAATTTGTTTGTCTTTCTCCACTTTAAGACCCTCTGGAAGAACCCCAAACACAGCTGTTAATGGGTTAGGAGGGATTGTGAGTCCAAGGCTGTCTGAGAGGTAATTAAAAATTTTTGTCCAGAATAATGTTAATTTGGTGCAGGCCCAGAACATGTGACCTAGTGAGGCTGGGGCTTGGTTGCAACGTTCGCAGGTTGGATCATGCCCTGGAAACATTTTGAGAGTTTTAGTCGAGACAGATGTGCTTGATATATAATTTTAAGTTGTATAATTGTATGCTTTGCGCATATGGAGCTTGAGTGAATTCTCTGCATTGCTGCTTTCCACTCCTTTTCTGATATATTAATTGAGAGATCTTTTCCCAGTGTCCTCTTGGATCTTTGAAAGGAAGGGATTGTAAAATGATTTTATATATTGTAGAGATGGAGTCTAACTCCTTGAAATTGAGCAATATTTTTCCAGCATGGATGAGGGTGCAAGATGAGGAAAATCTGGAAGGTTCTGTTTAACAAAGTTCCTGATTTGAAGATAGTGAAAGAAATGTGTAGCTGGAATGTTAAATTTGGAATGTAATTGTTCATAGGATGCAAAGACGTTGTCTATATAAAGATCTCTAAGCAAGTTAATTCCAAATTTTTCCAGATATTAAAACTGCATATGTTTGTGAAGGTTGAAAGAGGTGGTTCTTTGCAGGGTGCCACAGATAGAAGCTTCTCCGTCTTAAAATGCTTTCTACATTGGTTCCAGATTCTAAGTGAGTGGAGCACAATTGGGTTATTAGTGTATTGCCGATAACGTGTGTTTATTGGAGCACAGAGCAAGGAATACAAAGAAGTACTGCAGGATTTTACTTCTATTGCGGTCCATGCCTGTGTATGTTCTTCTATTTGTGTCCAGGTTCTTATCGCCTGTATATTTGCTGCCCAGTAATAAAACTGGAAGTTAGGTAGAGCCATGCCACCTTCTGCCTTTTGTCTTTGTAGGGTCGCTCTTTTGATGCGTGGATGTTTTGAATTCCAAATAAATGAGGTTATTGTTGAATCTAATTGCTTAAAGAATGATTTATTAATGTATATTGGTATGTTTTGAAATAAAAAGGAGCTTAGGAAGAATATTCATCTTAACAGTGTTAATTCTTCCAGCTAGTGTGAGATGAAGGGTTGACCATCTATGCAAGTCTTGTTTAATTTTTTCCATGCAGACGACAAATTTTGTTGATAAAGAGCTTTATGTTTACTTGTGATGTTTCCCGAGGTATTTAAACTGTTCTGCAATGATAAAAGGTAGGGTGTCTAATCTAATATTATATGCTTGAGAATTCACTGGAAAGAGTACACTTTTATTCAGATTAATTCTGAGACCAGAGATCTTTTGAAATTCTGTGAGTGCTGCTAAGACTGCAGGCACAGAATTTTCTGGGTCCGATATATACAGTACCATGTCATCTGCATATAATGAGATTTTCTGTTCCAGTCCTTCTCTGCTAATCCCCTTTATCTGATCAGTATTTCGACAATGTATTGCCAGTGGTTCAATGGCAATGCAAACAGCAGCAGTGACAAGGGCATCCTTGTCTTGTGCCACGTTCTAGTTTAAAGTAGTCTGAGCAAATGTTATTGATGCAAACTGAAGCTTCTGGGTTAGTATACAGTAATTTAATCCATGCACAAATGTTCGGGCCAAACCCAAACTTCTCCAAAATAGTAAAAGGTATTTCCATTCAATCATGTGAATGCTTTTTCTGCATCCAATGATAATAATATTTCTGGGGTGTTTGATTTAGTTGGTGAGTATATTACATTAAACAGGCGTCGAAGATTTGAAGATAAGTGTCGGCCCCTAATAAATCCAGTTTGGTCTTGTGATATTACGAGGGAGCACTTTCTCCATCCTTCTAGCTATGATTTTAGAGAGTATTTTAACGTCGTTATTCAGAAGTGAAATTGGTCTGTATGATGCACATTGTAATAAGTCCTTATTTTGTTTTGGAAAGACAGTGATTAGTGCTTGGCGAAAGGTTTGTGGAAGAGATTGGTTATCTCTGGCTGCTGTAAATGTTGCTAATAGGAGGGAGCTAGCTGAGCGGAGAATTTCTTGTAAAACTCTGCAGGGTAGCCATCAGGGCCTGCTGCTTTTCCACCTTGGAGTGACTTTATAGCATCTAGTAATTCTGATAATGACAGAGGTTTATCAAGTTCCTCCACACTAAAAGCGTCTATTTGTGGTATCTGTAATGTATCCAGAAATGCATTAGATTGTGTATTGTCTTCTTTAAACTCAGTAGTATATAGGGATTTATAGTAGTCTCTGAAAGTGTGCATTATATTTTTGTGTTCCAATGATTTTATCTCCGTTCGTGTTAGTGATTACCGAGATTGCGTTGCACTTCTTGCTTGTGAATTTGTTGAGCTAAAAGCTTATTAGCTTTCTCCATGTTCATAATAATGATGTCTGGATTTGTAAATTAGTTGTTCAGTTTCTTTAGTTGTCAAGAGGTTTAATTCTGAATGTAGAGCCTGCCTCCTCTTATGTAGAGTCTCGCTTGGTAGTCTGGCATGTTCTTCATCTATTTTAGTAATTTTGCTTTTTATCTCTGCTACTTTCTTGGCTTCGGATTTATTTCTGTGGGAAAGATATGAGATAATCTGTCCTCTTAAGAAGGCCTTAAGAGTTTCCCAGAGTATTCCTGCAGAGATCTCGGGATGTATTTGTCTCTAGAAAGAATTTGATTTGTTTGGATATAAATTCAGTACAATTCTCGTCAGCTAATAGAAGCGGTTGAGCGCCATCTGGGGTGAGTGTATGGGGCTTAGTAATTTCAGCTCCAAGATCATAGGTGCATGGTCAGAAATAACAATAGCATCGTATTTACAAGATTTAATCTTAGGCAAGAAGTTATTGTCTATAAAGAAGTAATCAATCCTTGAGTAGCAATGATGTACTGGTGAGTAGAAAGAATATGTTCTTGAATTTGGGTTTAAAAACCTCCAGGGATCTGATAAGTTGTGATCAGTTATAAACTTTGTAATTATCTTTGCGGTGTTAGATGCTGCCCTGTGGAGGAAGTCTATCTAAAAGTGGATTTAGAACACAATTAAAGTCCCCAGCCATTATAACTTTATGAGTGTTCAGATTGGGAATGGATGCAAATAAATTTTGTATAAATTCCTTATCATCAACATTAGGTGCATAAACATTTATCAAAATCATTTTACAGTTAGATAAGTCTCCCATGACCATCACATATCTCCCTTCAGGATCCAATACTACATCTGATGCTACAAATGGTACTGTTCTATGTATGAGAATTCCCACACCTCTAGTTTTCTTCGTAAAACTAGAATGGAACATTTGGCCAGTCCAGTCTTTTGCAGCGGAACTGATCCTTGCTTAGTAAGTGGGTTTCCTGTAAAAATACTATTTTAGCATTTAGACCTGTTAGGTGAGAAGTACTTTCTTTCTCTTTAATTCGTGATTCAGGCCTTTAACATTCCAGCTTACGAAGTTAACTGTCCCATCATGGAGACACTGATTCTGAGTTTTTGATGTCATTTATAGTCTTAACTGGAAGTGAGATAGTTTAGGTCTTAATTTCCTATTTCCCCCAAGAGTTGTTGCCATGCAGCTTATTATTACGTTGATAGTTATAATTATAAAGATTGAGATGATAGATTAGGTATAGATCAAGCCTGCTCTCTTTCTCTCCCCTTAACCCCCACCCTCCCTTTTGCCTCCCCAAGTGAGGCTAAAACCCACTTCACAGTCCCAGTCCTCTGACATACCCAGAGACAGAGCACGTCCAAAGCACATCAAGCCCCATGCAGTGGCGCTTTAGGTTAAAAGATAGAGATATCTGTTACCAATATAGTCTTTAAAAGAGAAAAAAAAAAGAATTTTGCACTTATATATATATATATATATATATATATATATAGTCTTCAGCAATTTTAGTGCATTAAGATGATACACCCAGATAATAAACCCGGGGGATGGTGTTAAAAATGTGTCCAGAATAAGCATAACAAGTCTTAATGCAGCAATAACAATGACAATAAACCAAGGGTATGATATTGAACAATTTTCGTTTAGGGTAGAGATGAAATAATTAGAAGAACAAAAAAAAAAAGAAAAAGTAATTAAGCACAATAAAACATAAACAGATAGCGCTCTAGTTTTCACACAGGAGAGAAGCCATATTACTGCTCTGAATGTGGTAAACTATTTTCACAAATCAGTAACCTTCACTGCCACTCAAAAATTCACACTGCAGAGAATAATCTGAGCTGAGTTATCTGTGAGGAAAAAACAAACAAACAAAAAAAAAGAATCTGCGCCCTAGTGCTAAGGTCAATAGGTGTCATTAAAGGAAACATCCAAGATTTCTTGTCTCCTTACCAATTACAATCACTCAATGCAAACTGTGAGATAAGACATCAGTAGGAACGAGTGAGGAGCTTAAATTTACAGGGATGACAGTTATGGTTGTGCAACAGTAACATATGACTGTCAGCACACTAAATCCTCTTGGAGAAAGTCACCCTGAAATGATTCCTCATTAGACTTCTGAACGTGAGGAAAAGATTCTTACAAAAAGGTACATCTCAACAACACATGTGAGAATTCAGATTGGGCAAACGCTGGCTTCAGAACAGCTCTATGTCTATCATCCATAGCTCGATAATTTCTTAATGGACCGATTACTGTTGGGCTCCATGTATGTGAGAAACCCCACAGCTGTTTAGAATACGACACGCATATCTCAAATAGGGCTGCAGTCGGAAGAGCCACACGATGATTCCCACTGGACAAAATGAACAAAATGACAAACCCTGCAAACAGAAATTTGACAAATGTTGAATGAAACCACCAAAAATTATAACTATTGTACTACGATCAAGAGGAGTTATTAAAAGAAGTTTTCAAGACCACCTCAATGTCTTGCAATTTACCGTGAACCCCTGCAAATTATGAAAGGAGAAATACTGGAAATGAAGATGGTGAAGGGCCATGGCCTCTATTTAAGAGAATAGCAATAATAATGGGACACGGGGAAGACGTGTGCCCACGGCTGAAGAAATAAAAATAAAGAACCCTTGAGTGTGAACATGTGCCTCTGCGTAGTCTGTGCCGGGTCGGGCGCTATATAGCGCCTTTTCACTATATATACTGCTTGTTCCGTGATCCTAACCTCTCTCTCTCTCATTTCTCTCATTTCTCCTAGGGTACGAAGTAGAAAATGGCCGACAGTGGGGTAACTCGCGTTGAAATCGTAATTGAGGAACTCCAAGCACTTGATGAAAAGATTCAGAAACTCCTGTCCCGACGGAAATACCTGAGAAATCTGAAGGCCCGGCTGTTGGATAAACCGTCCTTGCCATCTGGAACCGGCGAAACATCAACCCCGCGTTGTGCCGACCTCACCCCCGCGTCTCGTAGGAGCGACGCCGCTGCTGACCTCGGTGGATTTCAGCTATGCAGGCGGGGGTTCAAGGCCAGAGCACCTCCATCGGCACAGGCGAGCATTTTATCTCAGAACCGGTTTGACCCTCTCGCGTCCCCATTTCGCCTTCAGCACCTGGTGATGTATTAGTGGTAGGTGATTCCATCGTTAGAAACCTTAATGTCGCATGCCCTAATGCAAAATCGTTTGTTTCTTGTTTTCCCGGTGCTCGTGTCCGAGATGTAATGAAACGTGCGCCAGCAGTCTACGAGAAACACAAGGAGAGGGCAGTTGGATCAATCGTCTTGCATGCCGGCGTAAACGATATAAGGCACCGACAATCAGAAATCCTGAAGGCTGACTTCGCAGCTTTGATTAGAGACACGAAGGAGAGGACCCCATCGGCAAAGATCTTCGTTTGGTCCACTACCTCTCGTCAGACGATCCAACGAGTACTACAGTCGTCTGCTAGGGTTGAACAACTGGCTACAGGGTTTCTGCAAGAAGAAGGATGTCGGCTTCATCAACAATTGGAATCTCTTTTTGGAAAGGCCGCGTCTCTTCAAGCGTGATGGCCTGCATCCGAACAGTTTCGGGCCTCCTCTCCGAAAACATATCGAAGGTAATTCGTTTTTCTTGACTATCTATCTCTGCTCTTAACCCCTTCCGAAATAATACTGCTGTGCCAGGACATGATGAATGTTTAATAGAGTCTTCCGTTAAAGTTCACACCATTAATACTGTAATAAGCAATCTCAATGCACGTAGAAAACCTAGGAAATACGGCATAAACTCCAATAATCTAATTAAAATCACTATTTTAGAGGAACAATGTATTAAAACTATAAAACAGATCACAGATTAAACAAAAAATATACACAGAGCGGCGCTAATAATAATAATTTAGTTCCTATTCCAAATAACAATAACGCACATAGTACTCATCTCTGCACCTCCGAAACATTAAATATGGCACTATTAAATGTTAGAGCTTTAACTAACAAAACGTTTTTTATCAACGATCTTATTAGTGATAAAAATAGATCTTATTGCACTAAATGAAACATGGCTGAATGCAGATGCCGCGTCAGTTTTAATCGAATCTGCGCCTCCGGATTACAGTTTTACTCATTCAAACCGCCAGGGAAAAAGGGGCGGATTGGCTAACATTTACTCGAGCCGATTAAAATGTAAAGATGTCAGTTTTGGTAAGTTCAAGTCCTTTGAGTATCTCGCCGTTGTTATTCATGAAGATTCTCAAGTTCTAGTACTATCCGTGTATAGACCTCCTAAATATAACGTCGTTTTTGAGGAATTCTCTGACTTAATGTCAATTTTAATTACTAACTATGACACACTCCTAATAGTTGGCGACTTTAATTTTCATATAGATAATCAGTGTGATCTAAAAGTAAAAGAATTTATGAACCTCCTGGATTCTTTTGATTTGAGACAACTCATAAATCAGCCTACACATAAAGCAGGTCATACATTAGACTTAGTGATTACTAAAGGACTGAAAGTTGATATAAAACAGATCATTGATATTGGTCTATCAGACCATTTTCTTCTACTTTTAATATAGAAATAATGATAAAAACACTCATGAGAAGCATATTGTTAAAAAACGCTTCTTTGATTCGGCAGCAGCTTTAAAACTTACAAACATTTTAAGCAATCAGTCCGTTTATAGTGCCAGCTATAATAGCGAGGACAATGTAAATAGTAAGGTGGAAAGATTTAATTCTAAAGTGAGAGCTGCTGTTGACATAGTTGCACCTGAAAAGACAGTGAAAAAATCTTCTAGCATTGTTATACCATGGAAGACCCAAAGAGTGTCTGATTTAAAGAGAACATGCCGTAGAGCTGAGCGTCAATGGAGGAAGACTAAACTTACTATCCACCACGAAATATTAAAAGTCAAAATAACAGAATACAATAACACTGTCCGTCTTGAGAGACGCTGCTATTTCTCAAGATTATAAATAACAATGCTAGTAATCCCAGAGTCTTATTTTCAACAATTGATCACCTACTAAACCCAGGTAGCTCAAAGGAATGCCTCCTAAGTGCTTCCAGTGAAACCTGTGAGGCTGTCGCTGTATTTTCAATCAAAAATTAATGATATTAGAAATAACATAGTATATCTCCCCAACACTAAGGATCCCCTAAACCCCAACATCCTGTTATAAACAAATTAAACTCTTTCACTAGGATAGATTTACCTGATTTACAAAAATAATATCTCAATTAAAACCCTCCACCTGTCCTTGACCCGATACCAACAAGGTTTTTCAAAGAAGTATCAGGCGTGCTAATTGATAATGTTCTTGACATAGTAAATTCGTCACTAGATACTGGGGTCTTCCCAGACTGTCTTAAGACTGCTGTAGTTAAACCCCTACTTAAGAAACATAATCTTGACCCTCAGCTCTTGAAAATTTTAGACCCATCTCTAACCTGCCTTCTTAAGTAAAGTTCTAGAGAAGGCAGTCATTATGCAGTTAAATGACCACCTAAATAAACATGCTATTCTTGATAAATTTCAGTCAGGTTTTAGAACAAATCACAGCACAGAAACTGCACTCGTTAAAGTAGTAAATGACTTGCGGGTAAATGCAGACAGAGGCCATTTATCTGTTCTCATCCTCTTAGATCTGAGTGCTGCATTTGACACCATTGATCACAACATTCTTAGAAATCGCCTTAGTCAATGGGTGGGCCTCTCTGGCAGTGTCTTAAATTGGTTTGAATCCTACCTGACAGGGAGAAAATATTTTGTTAGTTGTGGGAATTACAACTCAAGACACATGATATCCAATATGGTGTTCCACAAGGCTCTATCCTGGGTCCGCTGTTATTCTCAATCTACATGCTTCCGTTAGGTCAGATTATCTCAGGGCACAACGTGAGCTACCACAGCTATGCTGATGACACACAGCTGTACTTATCAATAGCACCTGATGACCCTGATTCTATTGATTCACTAACACAATGTCTGACTAGTATCTCAGAATGGATGAATAGTAATTTTCTCAAGTTAAATAAAGAGAAAACTGAAATTTTAGTGATCAGCAATAATGGATACAATGAGGCTATTAGAAATAAACTGGATACATTAGGATTAAAAGTCAAGACGGAGGTAAAAAGCTTAGGGGTGATTGTTGACTGTAATCTGAATTTTAAATCACATATTAATCAGATCATTAGGACAGCATTTTTCACTTAAGAAACATAAGTAAAGTTAGACCTCTTATATCACTGAAAGATGCTGAGAAATTAGTTCACGCGTTTGTTTTCAGTCGACTAGATTACTGTAACGCACTCCTCTCAGGACTACCCAAAAAGATATAAATCGTTTGCAACTAGTGCAGAATGCAGCTGCTAGAATCCTAACTAGGAAAAGAAAATCAGAACACATTTCTCCAGTTTTGATGTCACTACACTGGTTACCTGTGTCATTCAGAATTGACTTTAAAATTCTGCTTATGGTTTATAAAGCCTTAAATAATCTCGCCCATCTTATATATCGGAATGTCTGACACCTTATATTCCAAATCGTAACCTCAGATCCTCAAATGAGTGTCTCCTTAGAATTCCAAGAACAAAACTTAAAAGAAGTGGTGAGGCGGCCTTCTGCTGTTATGCACCTAAAATCTGGAATAGCCTGCCAATAGGAATTCGCCAGGCTGATACAGTAGAGCACTTTAAAACACTGCTGAAAACACATTACTTTAACATGGCCTTTTATAACTTCATTTTAATCGTAATTTAACTTAATCCTGATACTCTGTATGTTCAATTCATCATAACAACTATTCATGGTGGCTCTAAAATCGGTACTGACCCCTACTCTCTTTTCTGTTTCTTTTTCCGGTTTCTTTGTGGTGGTGGCCTGCGCCACCTCCACCTACTCAAAGCTTCATGATGCTCCAACAATGATGGACGGATTAAAAGGAAGAAGTCTACGTGACCATCATCATCATCAAGCCCTTCCGTGAGAACCCTAAATCCAAAGAGGACTGTTTCATTTATGTTAGGTAGAATGCCCAGAGGGACTGGGCGGTCTCATGGTCTGGAATCCCTACAGATTTTATTTTTCTCCAGCCGTCTGGAGTTTTTGTTTTTCTGTCCCCTGGCCATTGAACCTTACTCTTATTCGATGTTAATGTTGATTTATTTTTTATAATTATGTCTTTCATTTTTCTATTCTTTAATATGTAAAGCACTTTGAGCTACTGTTTGTATGAAAATGTGCTATATAAATAAATGTTGTTGTTGTTGTATATATATATATATATATATATATATATATATATATATATATACATATACATTGTGAAACGATAGGGGCCGCCCTTGCTCCCTTGAACCCCTGTCCACGACTCCAGACACCAGGTAAAAGTCCTCAAGTTGACTTTATTTTGTCGCCAACAGTGCACAAAGCACACTCTCCTCCACAATACTCATATAATCACCAATACTACACAATAATAAACAAATAACCAATCCTCCAGCTCCCAGACGCGTTGCCACCCTTCCACCCAGCTCAGCTCTTTGTCTGGGAGTTCCCATAGTCCTTTTATAATCCCTGAGCCGGAAGTGTTTCTGCCCAACAGTCCACAAGTCCTTATTCCTTCCGGGTCAGGGTAAATAGTCCCTTTCTTCAACCCGGAAGTCCGTCGCTCTTCCTGTGACGAACCTCCAGGTCACAGGGCACGAAGAAGCCCTCGGTCCTCCCTGCAGCTCCCTCCTGTGGCCCCACGGCATCCAGCAGGGCTTTGCATAAAACTCCAATGTCCATGATGCCCTGCTGGTCTTCTGGGGACCTCCACGCTGCAAGAAGGGCTCCACCTGGCGGCTTGGGGTATTGGCTGGGATAAATGGCGGCCATCCATTACAATATATATATATATATATATATATATATGAACATACATATCCGAGAAATGTGCTTGCTTTGTAAAGCAAACCAACGAGGTAAGTTGTTAGAAAGACGCTACTTTGCTCGCCATGTTTCCCACATGAAGGGAAAGGTTTCGTGAAAACAACAAATGCTTACATCTGTAACTATAAGAAATGAAATACTAGTTATTCATTACGGAATTAATATGCATAATACTTACACATTCGTAGTAAAATAGCTCTTATTATGGATAAAAGATACAGCTGAATGCGTTGTTGTAAAGACCAAGAAATCGATGTGCCGTGTCATTAACTTTAACTTCACTTAAATGTGTTCAATTCACACTATTTTCTTTTTTACTTAGAAAAAGTTATAAAAAATGTTTACATTTTAAGAAAAATATTAAGTTAACATTATTCTTAATTTTTTTTTATTGAATTAGAATGAAATAATCAATACAAAGGGTAAAACCCATTTTTATTAATTAAAGTAATAATTATTTTGCATATAGTTAGCTATTTTTTATTAATATTTTTTACAAATGCAAGATTTATTTTTTACAGTGTTCCCTTCATCATTTTAAACACTTCACTCAGGTCTCCTCTTAATCTTCTTCTCCTTAAACTCTAAAGGCTCAGCTCTTTTAATCTTTCCTCATCACTCATCCCCTGTAGCCCTGAATCAGCCTTGTTGCTCTTCTCTGGACCTTCTCTAGTGCTGCTTTGTCCTTTTTGGAGACTCAAACTGCACCCAGGACTCCAGATGAGGCCTCACCAGTGTGTTATAAAGCTTGAACAGAACCTCCTGTGACTTGTACTCCGCACATCAAGGCGCTATATAACCTGACAGTCTGTTAGCCTTCTGAATGGCTTCTGAACACTGTCTGACAGGTGATAGTGTCGAGTCCTCTACAACTCTAAGTTCTTCTCATAAAGTGGACTTTCGATTTTCCGACCGTCCCATTGTGTATTCAAACCTCACATTTTTCCTTCCTATGTGTAATTCTTTACAATTACTGACATTACATTTCATCTGTCACAAATCTGCCCAAGCCTGTATGCTATCCAAGAACAGGTGAAGGTGTTATTTGGGCACAGTCCAGAAATAACACAGACAGCCCGTCTCGCAGCTGCCCATATCGGACAAGAATTCTATGCAAATGTAAATATGTGAGTAGCTATAATGATTGAGAACCATCACAAAGTTAGAAGCCGACCAAATGCTGCTCCCCATCCTGCTTTACCGATTCGTATAGCTGTCATCAGCCCCACTGAAGACTCCACTGGCTGCTCTCCGGCCTGGAGATATGTATGTATTGTCGCTCTTTTCTGCACGGCGTGGGTAAAAAGTGGTCCACGACAAAGATATCCGTCAGGAATTCTTTGATAATTAACTACCATACGGTTGTATTGAATTTCATGAAATAGATGTTGCTTAACAGGATGTTGCTCCATCTCAGAATAGGGAGCGCTTTTAACGTGCGTCTGAGCACGAATTCTGTGAGCAATCAACGAACCAACGCTTCTACTGCGCATGACAACCAAGAAAGCGCTCCCCGTGTCAAAGTCGCGTGAACGTTAGAGAAGTTGAAACAACAACCCCGAACTTCTTCTAGTCACTATGGTATAAATGAACTATGCGTTACATTAATTGGGGCGGAAATTACGTTTTAAAGCAAGTTAAATAGATAGATCTCTTTTGGTACCATATTTCTCTCTTCTATGTCCGCCATGATCAAAAAAGGATGGGTATTGGCTCGAATCTGTTCTGTGTCAAAAAAAATAATAATAATACACAATCCCAGGGAATAAGCGCCCTCTGCTGGATACACTGACATTGAACACTACTTAACAGTGATAAAAATGTAGCTTTAATTATTGCATCTCCAGGCACTTTAATGAAAAAAAAAGAGACAACTTCTCAGTAACAAATCCCGGGCTTTATTACATGTCTGCACAGGTTACAGATCTTGGTGTTATTCTTGGCCCTATGCTTTCCAAAGATATTAAGGTTGCCTTTTTCTACAGAATATTTAGCAAATTTTAAGGCTGCGTCCATTTCTCTCCGTTACTGCAACTTAGACACTTATTCGTGCTTTTGTCACCTCACGACTTGACCATTGCAATGCAGCGCTGTTTAGTATCCTAGATCGGAGCCCAAACAAGTTACAATGTGTACAGAATTCATCAGCAAGAGTGGGTACACATTTAAAACCCTGGGAGTGCATTACTCCTATGTTCCTAAAGTTTCACAGGCTACCTGTCCCTTTCAGCATTCAATATAAACTCCTCCTTTGAGTTTTTAAGGGTCTTCATGGTCTGGCCCTACCTTACTTGTCTTCTTTATTATTATGTCCATACTAGCTGTGTGTGGACTTTGGGACATAAAACAACCCAAAGACTTCCTAGCAGCTTTATATATTCGTGAACTTGGAGAGGCATCAACTAACTCTTATGAATTACCCAGGGCAGAGGATGTGGGCCCACCTGTGTTTGCTGCCCCACTGGTTTTCCAAAAAGACGCTGGCAATACCATATCTTAGCCGCATCACAGGCATACCAGTCCTATTCATCTGTTTCTAGATAGATAGACAGATCCTTCCATATCTTTCAATCTGTTATATAGTGCCCTTCACATCCATCTTTCCAACATAGTGCTTTACTTATCAATTATATACAGCCTTCCATATCCATCTATTTACATAATAGATAGATAGATAGAACTGTAAGGCACTATATGGTAGATAGATAAAAATCGCTATATAATAAATACTGTAGATAGAACTGTAAATCACTATAAGACAGACATATAGATAAATAGAACTTTAAGGCACTATATGATAGATAGATAGATATATAGATAGATAAATAGATAGATAGATAGATAGATAGAACTGTAAGGCACTATATGGTAGATAGATAGATAGATAGATAGATAGATAGATAGATAGATAGATAGAGCTTTAAGGAAGTATATGGTAGATAGATAGATAGATAGATAGATATCTCCTTATAATCTTTTTAAAATATATTGTGGACAATTGTATCCATGCATTGTTTATTTTGCGAGTAGCAGACAGTGGCACGCATCTCAAATGCAACGTCCCAAGTAAAAACGGACTCCAAAATTGGGGTAGGGTGTAATTTGTATGGTGGAGAAAAGGGTGCTAACAATTCTGCCTATAATCTTATTAAAGAAATTTAATTTGCAGGCAGCGCTACACTACCACAGCACAGGCTCGGTGGTGGAAATGAGTAACCCCTTCAGTGTGAGGGGGCAATGACTGCCCTCACAATACGTAATCCACCGGCTAAAGCCGATTGCGGACTTCACGACGCGGTGACTGAGCGAAGAGCAGAGCGAGCGGCTGCGCGTGCCCGACGTGCACTAACAAGAAGAGGACAGCAGCAGTGACGGCTAAATGCCTGCGTGAATCACATGGACCTTAGCACGGCACTGAGTCGGAAAAGTCAAGCAGCGACTGGAAGTGAGCAGCAATTGACAGAAAACTCATGAAAGTGCGACCGCCTGCCTTCATCAAATCGACGTGAAGGCGGCCAACGTCCATCTCCTAAAATCTGGGAGCCTCTCAGCGTGTCGTCCTGTCCTGATTCCCAACCGTATTCGGAAAGAAGTGTGAACATGCGTGTCCAGATGGAGCAGGAGACTAGCGTGCAAAGAAAGGGAAAGGTCTGTGAGGTGAAGAAACGAAGATAAACAAGTATACGTCATCATCATGCGACGAGGACTCCTGACTCCGCCCGCTCACCCGTAGAGGCGTCGTATTTGTCAGTAGCAACAGCTTTACGAGTTCCCGATATTGGAGTCAGATGGCTTCGACTGGCATGACAGGCAAGTGACTGCAAGAAGGTGAGAAAAGAAAGTAAAGAGGATGACTGAGACGAATGTCGGTGAGTAACAGGGAATTGGCCCGCGTGAGATTAAGAGAGATAAGTAATGGATAGTGAACCATGGCGGGGTCTGGAATGTCGATGAGATGGAAAGGTAACGGTCGCTTGAATCTGGAGAGAGGGTGAATAAAAAAGAGAGTTGCGGCATTGTGCTGAAGGCCATCAGTTTTAGTGGTAAGTAGCACGTCGTTTCACTTTTCCGTTTACTTTCTTGCCGGCCCAGGTCTCCAGGCTGCTGTGTGACGCCGCTCGCCCACCCCGTACTCTGATTGTCATTTAGCCCGGGTTTAATGTGCGTAGGAATTTACAAAAATCAGAAACTCCAGGTTAGAAGTCTCACAAGAGTTTTCTCTTAAGTGGCGTCCAGTAGAGGACCAGAGGAAATTCAGTGCAGACACGAGAAGTGTTTTCTGGAGGACCGCAGTCCAGCCTTGTGGTATCGCATAGAATCTCCTGAAAACAACTCTGGACAAAGTGTCAGTCCATCACAGGACACACCCACACATCCCACACACAGGTCTGATTGAACCTCCAAAAAAGAAGTCGAACCACGCAGACAGTAGACTTTGGTGAAGGTGCCAGGGAAGAGAAGATGCGTGAGGAGTTCGTCTTCAAATCTGGCATAAAAAAATACAGACGAGGTCATTTGGTGGTCAGAGTAATTCGAAATTAAACTTTACTAAAAGAAGAATTACTCGATGTTTCTTTAATTGTTATTTATTTATTGATCGATTGATTGGCTGCATTATTTGTCCAGTGAGTCTGTACCTTTGCTTTTTATGTTTCTGCTGCTGTATGAATCTGAATTTCCCCCTGGGATTAATAAAGTTCATCTAACAAAATGCTTGCTTTCATTGAAGCGGCAAATATTTTGAAAGTACTGAAGTACCAAAAGTAAAAGTTTATTTTATAATAATGAGAAGGTGCAGGGCTTCGACGTCTACAGCAGTGTGTCTGAACACGAGGACGTCTAAAATGGCCCGTCAGATTAAATTAAAATCAATAAATCAGTCATCACTTTAATATTTTAAGGGGTTACAGATTGCAGATTTCATTTTTGCACCCAGCCAAAGGGACATTTTGCTCCTGCCTAGTGGAGAGTTGAAATGACTCACGTAAGTCCAGTTCCAAGCAGGTGACCAACAGTTAAACACTTCATGCTTCATTGAGAAAACCAATGGACATGGACAGGTTCCTCAAATACCCCATAGAATCGTCAACTCTACATTCCAAATTTGTATCAGCCTCACAAGATTCATCCCAAAAGCCTGAACCAAGCAGGAATGTGTTTATATATATATATATATATATATATATATATATATATATATATATATATATATATACTCAGCAAAAAAGAAACGTCCTCTGACTTTCAACTGTTTTTACTTTCAGTAAACCTAATGTGTAAATATTTGTATGAACAGTAAAAGAGTCCACACCATAAGACATAAACTAAAAATGTTTCACAATGTGTTCCTGAATGAAGGGAGGCTCAAAATCAAAAGTACCAGTCAGTATGTTGTGTGGCCACCAGCTGCTTGAAGTACTGCAGTGCATCTCCTCCTCATGGACTGGACCAGATTTGTCAGTTCTTGCTGTGAGATGTTACCCCACTCTTCCACCAAGGCACCTGCAAGTTCCTGGACATTTCTGGGAGCAATGGCCCTAGCCCTCACCCTGTGATCCAACAGGTCCCAGACGTGCTCAATTCCTTCGACGATAAACACAAATCCGTCCATCACCCCTGGTGAGACAAAACCGTGACTCGTCAGTGAAGAGCACTTTTTGCCACTCCTGTCTGGTCCAGCGAAGGTGGGTTTGTGCCCATAGGCGTTGTTGCTGGTGATGTCTGGTAAGGACCTGCCTTACAACAGGCCTACAAGCCCTCAGTCCAGCCTCTCTCAGCCTATTGCGGACAGTCTGAGCACTGATGGAGGGATTGTGTGTTCCTGGTGTGACTCGGGCAGTTGTTGTGGCCATCCTGTACCTGTCACGCAGGTGTGATTGATATTCGGATGTGCCGATCCTGTGCAGGTGTTGTTACACGTGGTCTTCCACTGTGAGGATGATCAGCTGTCCTTCCTGTCTCCCTGTAGCGCTGTCTTAGGCGTCTCACAGTGCGGACATGGCAATTTATTGCCGTAGCCACATCAGCAGTCCTCATGCCTCCCTGCAGCCTGCCTAATGCACGTTCACGCAGATGAGCAGGGACCCTGGGCATCTTTCACAGTCGGTAGACAAGTCTCTTTAGTGTCCTGCGTTTTTAGAACTGTCACCTTAAATGCCTACTTTCTGTAAGCTGTTAAGGTCTTAACGACCATTCCACAGGTGCATTATGGTTATTTGATTATGGTTAATTGAACATGCATGGAAAACATTTATGAAGATCTGTAAAGTTATTTGGATTTTTAAAACATTATTGTTGAAATACACAGTCCTGGAAAAGGGGACGTTTCTTTTTGCTGAGTATATATATATATATATATATATATATATATATAATCATTTGGATCTTGATCTTTGTTTGTATGCAAATGAATTAGAAGAAGAAGCACTAGATGGCAGTAGAGAGACAGCTAAAACATAGGCATTGCATTCAGAATCTCCTCCAGGCTTATTCTACTGAAGACTGTAGTACGCCAGTCACACCTCAAAACACAGACATTCAAACTAAACAGATGGTTGTGCTTTAAATTAACTAAAGAGATCTTCATTTAGATCTTGATCTTTGTTTGTCCGCGAATTCCACACATGCGTAGACCACCTTCCAATTTAGTACGTTGTTGTTACTCACGGATGTCAACAATGTGCCGGAATAACGAAAGGGGTGGTGGACAGTGTTACGCTGGTTAGCTGCTGAGGCCTGGTTAGAGAATGAGATTGCTGAAGATAAAAGGTACGTGCCTACGTAACATATGAATGAAAGAAAGACAGCGGGTAAAATGAATGACAACGTAACAGCATGTTCTGGAAATTATTATTGTTACGTTGTAGACGGCGAGTGCTGCGCGTCTCACAGTTGTACCGTGGCTTGCTCACATGTCAGTGAAGTGATCCCTATTTATACTTTAAAGAGCCTGGATACCTATGTGTCCCCCTTTTATAACCATCTCTCCGTGTATATTGCTTTACTCTTTGGATTTCCACAAAGCAACCTGCGAGATTGGAGAAAGGTTGAGAAGACATCGTGAGAGGAAATGATAGCGTCCTGAAAACGAGACAGACTGTGAGCGGACAGAAGCAGAAATGCTCCTCCACCACCACATAGTTACGATTCGGACAGTGATTCAGAGTGGGCCGTTCCTATCGAATCAATGTCCAAGGGTTTTCTTTTGTAATTATGTTTCCCTTATAAAAAATCATAATGCTGTGCAACGAAGGGTCCAGTTCACGACTGACAGCCGCGTTTAAACAGGGAGCCGTTCACAGACAACTTTAACATTCGCAACATAGCTGGGCGCACATGGCTAGTATGTGTGTATATATATATATATATATATATATATATATATATATAACCCGGATTTTCTGAGGGATGAATTTATTTTACTGTGAAGGGTGGCAGGTATCCGCCATTGTGCGCTATCTGTGATGTGAAAGTTAAAGTGCATTTTATAATAACGAGAAGGTGCAGGGCTTTGGCGTCTACAGCAGTGTGTCTCGACCCGTGGATGTCTTAGCCGGCTCATCATCTTAAATTAAAATAAATAAAACAGTCATCACTTTAATGTTTTAAAGCAGTGGTTCTCAAACTCGGTCCTGGGGACTCCCTGTAGCTGCAGGTTTTTGTTTTGACTTGTTTTGATTTACAATCAGTGATAATAATTGATCTCATTTAGTTAGCTGTTTTATTTAATTTTTTTATCTTATTCTGTGTTCAGAAAAGCACAGCACTATGATTTTTACATTATAAGACATTTTTAAATAATTCTATTTTTTTCTGTTTTCCTGTTATTTTTCTTTTATTTTGTAATCCTGCTCCTTTCATTGTAACCTAATAGTGACAATTAAGAACACGCAAAGCAGACACCCGGGGAAACAACTTTTCTAAGTACTCAATAACGGAACAGTAGAATGGAAATCAGGATGAACCTAGCAGTCTGTTTTCTTAGAGTTTATCCTCTAAAAATGAAACTGTATAAAATGTGATGTTAGTATATATAAATACTACCTACCATGCCACCTAGTGGTCCTGCACAATGGAACATCCATCCATCCATCCATTTTCCAACCCGCTGAATCCGAACACAGGGTCACGGGGGTCTGCTGGAGCCAATCCCAGCCAACACAGGGCGCAAGGCAGGAACCAATCCTGGGCAGGGTGCCAATCCACCGCAGGACAAACACATACACACCAAGCACACACTAGGGCCAATTTAGAATCACCAATCCACCTAACCTGCATGTCTTTGGACTGTGGGAGGAAACCCACGCAGACACGGGGAGAACATGCAAACTCCACACAGGGAGGACCCGGGAAACAAACCAGGTCTCCTAACTGCGAGGCAGCAGTGCTACCACTGCGCCACCGTGCCACCCACAATGGAACAGAAAAAGTAAAATAATAAAAATAATAATAAATAACTTTATCCACATTTAATTTAACTGCTTCATTTTTATTAAAATGTATTAACAGACTTACTTTTGGAACATCTTTATTGAGCCGTTGTTTTCCACTAGGAGGCGCTAGCTCTCTGAAAATACGTTCGTTTTGCAATTGTGGCGTCTCAAGTAACCTGAACCTAAACAGATATATTATAAAGCGGCGATACCCCTCCCTTTGTGATACGGCGGTTAGAAATCACAAAAGATAAGATAACTTGGCTTTCTTTAATGACGGTTTACACGGCATAACAGACGGGAAGCCATGACAGGCAGGACCTTGTATAGAGTCTACCTTTTTCGTCACCGCATTGGAAGGATTTCATCCTTCCGTTGTTTTCAAAGGTGTGCAGCACAATGTTCCAAGGCTTTATTCTCTTTCTCCATGTGCAGGCCCCCACTTGGGTGAATCATATAATTCCAATTAAAGCACAGAGAGGATTCAGTTTCATGCTGACTCTAACACACAGAAATAGTGCACGTTGTCCATTTGCAGCTGTTCTTAACTTGAGTAATTTCAAGGAGCTGGAGTGACCAAGAAGGTTGACGGCTCACCACGTAAGGCAGTGGGAGTCTTGGGAGGTAGAGCCTCATTGTGAGCGCCCTGGCCATTAGGGAACCCGAGTCTCGAGTTAGTTGTATGGAGCCAGGGGACGGAAGGCAACCGGACGTTTGGAAGGTCAGCTGCACCTGCTGATAGGGTGACTCGCCCGCTGCAAGGCCCGTATGGGAGAACTAGGGAAGCTGCCAGTCCAAAGGGAGAAGGCATCTTTTTTTTTTTTTTTAAAAGGACAACTTCCTGCCATAGTTTTAACCTCGTTTTAAAGGCTTTGTATTTTTGGATTTTAACCCCCATTTTTTTTCATTTTGCTTTTATGGATTATTAATTTAACTTTGAGCGCTGCACTGTGGACACTGGTTTTGGTTTTGTTTGAGTATTTTTAATAAAAGCACTGAACTCCTTTTTCACCACCCCTTTGCTCAGTGTGATCTGTCCTCGTTGCACAGCTCATCTGGTTTGGGTTCAAGAGGCTCCCAAATGGAAAGAGGGAGCATGGAGCGGGACCCACACCGTCATAAGATCTGATGAGATCACCGTCAAGAGTGACTGAGCAGGAGCTCATTGTCTTGAGCTGCACTTTAGTGCCAATTTGCAGGAGTTCAGTTTTGTTGCAATTTTAAATTTAAAGAGTTCTGTTCCATCCAGGTTTTAATTTCAATGAGGCAAGTTGTGAGCTGATAGAGCTCTGATGAAGTTTCATTTTTAGCACTGAAACAGAATTGAGTATCATCTGCATAAAAAATGACAACCCCGTCCAGAGCTACAAATCATATGGCCAAGGGGAAACACAGAAGAGCAGAGGGCCGAGGACGGAGCCCCGAGGAGCCCCTTGGAGGGCAATAAAACCATCTGCATGCCAGGAAAATAAATTGAGTGAAGAGGTGAAGTGGAGTGTGGGGGGCAAAGGTCAGGATTGGCAGGGAGAAAGAGGATTGAGAGGAGTGCTTCAGGTAGTGGGCAGGTGGATGAGGATGAAGAGCCCTTCAGGCAGACTCACAGAGGCTGTAGGCTGGTCTGTTAATATTTGTAATGTGACTCCAAAGGCGTGTTTGTAATCAACGTGTTGTCCTCACTGTGTATTTCTGTTATTTTTAATGCAGTAGAGGTTTGGTACATCAATAGGTCACCGTTTGATTCTCTATGAAATGATGGTCTTAGTTTAGGACAAATCTGGCCTTTGGATCTTTCAGCATTGCATGCAGACCAGCTTTGATTAGGCTTGTGCTGCTAGTATTCAAAGTGTTCTTGACTTTGTCTTGATTCAGTACAACCCTAAATCGGAAAAAGTTGAAAAGTGGCAAAAAAAATAAGTGGTGATTCTTAAATTTACTTTGACTTTTATTTCATGGCAGATAGGCTGAACCCAAGATATTTCATGTTTTGTCTGGTCAGCTTCATTTCATTTGTTAATTTACATCCACCCCTAACGTCTCAAGCAGGTTTGCATTCCAAATCTGCTGGCAGCTCCTTATCATGGATGATTAATGCATTGCAGATCTCACAGTTGGTGGTTTTCTGCATTTACTTAAATAGCTTGAAGTTAATCCTGAAATGCACTTTGATGACTTTGAGTTTTTTTTTTTCTTTTTCTTTTCTCCAAAGTTATCTTCCCAGTTTACATGGTCATGCCGCTAGGTGTCTGATGGCCTCCAGACCAGGGCTACCCATGTGAGAAGGGGGTCTTAGAAGAGAAAAGCAGACACTTGAGGGGGAGAGAAGAGTTTCACACGGAACAATGGCTTCGGCCAACGAGCAAGTCGTGGATGAAAAACTGGCACACGTTAAACAAGAGGACTGTGAGTGGGGCGCACCAGCGAATGTGTGTATCAAACTGGAGAGCTGTGAAGAAAGAATTTTGGTCTTTAAAGAGGAGGATTCTGAGGACAAGATTTTTGAGATTAAAGTTGAGGAATCTGAAGATTCTTCAGTTAGTTTTGAACTGGGGGATTTGTTCCAGGAAGGTATTTGTGAAAATTCTCATTCCAGTTCACAGCTCTGGACCGCTGATATGGGGCAACTGGCAACCAAGCAGGATTCTCTAGAACTGAAGTCCGAGTTTTCCGAGTTTGAAGAGAAAATCACAGAAGGAAATGGAAGAGAAGAAGAGCAGCAGGCATCTAGAAGTGCTGGAATAAGTAAGTAATGTGAGATAATATATAAAAGATGAGATAACGACGCGCTGATTGGTTTTTGAGCCAAATTGTGCAAGAGAAAGATGTCCCAGTTGTGGAATCCTCAAATACTGTAATTGTGAAATTTAATTTTGATTTTTCTCATTAATTGCTATTGTAATCACCTATTTTATGACCAGAAAGATCAGAGTTGTAAATAATTACTGAAATGTTATACAACAGTTTGGGTAACTTGGTTCCTCGGGCGCAAAGCCTACTGATGCTCGTCCAAATTTTTTGTTTTTAAATAGAAATAAAATGCAAATAAAGAATATGAATACTATTAAATAAATCATAGAAAAGAAGAGAAAAACCCAAATTCACGTCTCTGATGGGGCTTCCTGTAGGTCATTTGCCCACCCAGACCCTTCCTGTTATTCCATAGTGCATTGTGTTGGAGCTGATAAAGTCAACAGTCTTGGAGGAAGGAGACAAAACGTTGGGGCTGAGTCCATCACTAAAGATGACAGATCCACTACAGGGTTCTGTTAAAGATCAGCTGGATAGAAATGAGAGAAACAACGAGAAAACAAGGATTAGTGAAATTAACAAAGAGTGGAGAGGCACAAGAGACCACTGGACATGGAGGGGTTTGAACCGAAAATTAACTGAACGGCTCCACTTGTCAGATCCATTTTTTTTAACCTGGAGTTGTCGTCAGCTTTGAAGTAAGGCAGATACCAACCAAATAATAAATGCCAGTCCACTGCAGGGCACACTGGCACACACGTCCACACTCGGTCACACCAAACGATGAATAACACAGCAGACACATCTTTAGCAAATTAGAGGAAGATGGGGAAATAGAACAGATACCTGGAAAACATGCAGACCAGGAATGGACGCTCAGTGGGAGGCAGCAACACCAACCACTTTGCAGCCCATCTCTTTTGTTATATAATTTCTTTATTAATAACATTATTTTTGTTTTTACAGATTTCCGGGAGAATGGCAGCTTCTCCCCATCATCATTTGCTCAGGCCTCTCTTCAAGGCAGACTACAAGGTAACCAGGACAAGGAGAAGATGAAGAAATCCACAAGAGGCTCAGAGAATTTGACCTCCGCCTCTTTGCAGTGTATCTCCCTTAATACTGCCAAACTAACCCAGAGAGAAGCCATCAGTACTGATCAACAACAAATGTATAATGCGGATGAAGATGCCTTGCAGGCCTACAGAAAATGCAGAAAAATGTACGACAGCACTTCTGACTGTGAAGATTATGAATTGAATTATCCAAGACAGAAGTCATATGACTGTTCTGAATGTGGCAAATACAACAGTGGTCTTAATGGACACATGAGAATTCACACTGGAGAGAAATCGTATTGTTCTTCTGAATGTGGGAAACGATTCTTACAAATAAGCAGTTTTCAGAGGCACACTGGAATCGACTCTGGAGGGAAGCCATGTTGCTGTTCTGAAAGTGGAAAAAGATTCTTTGACAATAGTGCTCTTCACCATCACACTGAAATTCATTCTGTAGAGAAGCCATTTTGTTGCTCTGAATGTAGCAAACGATTCTCAATACTCAGCCGCCTTCAAAGGCATGCAAGAATCCACACTGGAGAGAAACCTTTTGGCTGTTCAGAATGTGGCAAACTCTTCTCTGAACGCAGCACTCTCGAGGCACACACACGGATTCATACTGGAGAGAAGCCTTATTCCTGTCCTGAGTGTGGTGTGCTGTACTCCAACCGCAGCAGTCTTTATGAACACAAAAGAATTCACACTGGAGAAAAACCTCACAGTTGTTCTGAATGTGGCAAACATTTCTGTAACAGCAGTGGTCTTAAGAGACACATGAGAATTCACACTGGAGAGAAACCCCACTGCTGTTCAGAATGTGGAAAACGTTTCTCTCAAGTAAGCCATCTTCAGACCCACAGACGGATCCACACTGGGGAGAAACCTTATTGCTGTTCTGAATGTGGGAAAGGATTCTCGCAATTAAGCAGTCTTCAGAGGCACACTAGAATCCACAGTGGAGAGTAGCCAAACTGCTGTTCTGAACTCTTAAGGCGCACACACAAATCCATACTGGAGAGAAGCCATTTTGTTGTATTGAACATGACAAGTAATTTACCCTTTACAGAAGTCTTTATGAAACTCAAAGAAATTCACATGTAAGGGAAAGCTTTGTGTTGTTTTGAATGTGGGAAACAATTCTCACTAAAATGCAGTCTTCAGAGGCAGACAAGGATCCACACGGCAGCAATGGTTAAACAATTATTCTGCCAGACAAAGAAGGAAGCTGTCACTCATGTGGTTGCCGGTTTTTGAGGAAGTGGTGGCAGAAGGCTTACATGTGCAAAGACACAATAAATTTGCCAGCTTACTGCCTTGAAATATATACAAAAAGTACACCTTGCTAGTAGCACGGTGCAGAACAAATAACTCAAAATAAGCAGGTGTAAGTCACTTGGGACAGACCAGTAGCAAGGGACAGTAAATCTGATGTCATAGCTGTCAAAGTAATGATAAAGCATGAAACATTGAGGGGTCAGTCCCAACTTTGAATAAAAAGACAGAAAACAACCAAATATCAAGCAATACAATCTGAGAAGAGCCAGATGTGGAGTAAAACAACTGAGATTGATCCAGTGGTGGTGAGCTCAACAGGCCTTACCGAAAAAATATCCAGGTTCATCTAGACTCCCTACCGATTACCATCACTCTGTATGAATTCCAGAAGGAGGCACTATTAGAGACAATGGCAGCAAACCTAAGAGAATAAAAACAATAACAGGGTAAAAATCACTCTAGAAATACAACCACACTTCAGGACTCAAGAGTGAGGTTCACTCCTATCATAAAAGTAAGCAAACTAAACCATTGTTGGGAATTAGATCCAAATAAAACAATCCTTTATGTTCTGAATGAGGTAAATCATTTTCTGACAATGGTCCCCTTTGGCCTCATACACAATTTCATATGGGACATTAAGAAGGCTTGAAGGTGTAAGTTAGAGGGGTAAAGAAGAAGAAGAAAAACTCAAAAAGTCCCTCGCCTAACTACTAAAGTCCCAGTGAGTATCGTCCCATCAGGGCCGTTCTTAGCAGTTTGGAGGCCGTATAGGGTTCAGAAATGTGCAGGCCCCGGAAGTGGGGGTTAGGGGGATGGTGAGGTGTTCTAATAAAACATTCGGAAAAGGCCTTAGATGACCAGTAGGCCTACATGTACGCTTGTGTGTATGCAGAGTGGTGACATATTGATTTTGTTCTGGATCTGTTAAAGGCCGGTAATATAGGGATATTTCATGATTTTATGGGGATCTCTCTGAATGAATCCAAAACGAATCTGTAAAATTAATGTTTGCTGTAGTGCATTTGGCAAAGTTACAACGACGTGACAATATTACTAGGGATTTAGGTGAAGATTGCAATTTGGATAATAAATTACCATTGTTAATAAGACTAAGAGATGCACATTCCAGACTGAGCAATCGCTATTTATACATTCCCAGTCCCACGGCCATGCCCCCGATTCTCTGCCTGTTGCCACCTGCTCCTACCCTTCCCCTCTGAATTCGACTCGGAATGATAAAATTTAGGATGAGGAGGGTATCGTGACACACGATGTGAGGGACTGGCACAGACGGCAGCAGTGCCAGGAGCATGACGGGGCCCCAGCCCGACAAAAAAAAAAAAAATTTGTTAGTCGGGGCCGGGTCGGAGTCCTACGCGGATGCATAGTTCATGTATGCCTAAGAACATCCCTGGTCCCATGGTTGGCTCTGTTGTTTGTGATCCATAAGAAATCTGATCGAGGAGAAACTTCTTCCTTTGTGTGAAACGTTTCAAAAACACAGGTGCCCATTGTGTTCCTCCACACTAAGCAGGTGATGGTGGTAATGATCGTGCAACATCTTCAAATGAAGAGAAGATGAACTTCATTGGACACTGAGACAGAAGAGGACACAAAACTGCATCTTGTGCAAGACATTAAGAGGGCTGGTCACAGTCCAGTGGTCGGCTGAACACAAAGAGGTGAGGTCAAGTACTGCTATGTTTATGCAACAAATTCAGATTCTCAGATTTGAAGGATATGCCAGTAGGGCTTGCACAAAATTGGAATCTGAGAAGTTAATATTGATCCTCAAACTGGATAACAAATGTTAACCTATCTGTAATTAGAATTATTAAAGAAAGGAAGCAAATAAGCTAAGAGAAATTAGAATATTTTCAGCAAAAGAAGAAATAATACAGGAAAAATAGGCAAACAGAACGAGAAAAGACCTGGGATGAAGAGAAGAGGAAGACCTCATATGGTGTGGCATTTATGACAACATGAAAGCATCAACAGCCACCGTGAGTTAAAAAAAAAAAATGGAGAAACTGACAAATTTAGAAATATACACCCGAGTATGAACACACGTTCAGAAAATGATTATCACCAAAAAGTGGAAAATCCACAGAAGTAACAGATTTTCAAACAATGATTTGGAAATAATAGAGAGAGGATTTTGGGGGGGAATAAAGAATGGAAGAGATGGAGGCACAGCAGACTGAAAGTGACAACACGAGCCAATCTGGTGCACAAAGGCCACAAGAAAAGTTGATTTCAAATGTTCATGAAGCAGAACAACCAGAAGTAGAAGAACATGTAAGAACATTGACAGATACCAGCCTGAATTTTTTAAAAGCAGCTACAAAAATACCATGAAAAAAGCAAAAAACACCTCATCAATAGAGAGGGCTGGGAAATCTAGGAAGAGCTCCTGGACCTTCTTGATATGGACAAACACACAGAAATATAGAGAAGTTATGACGAATATCATTAAGCGCCATACACGGTATTATAGCCAGGGTCATCAAGGCCGTAACTGAAACAAAGCAAAGCAGACACATCTGCTGTGGTTGAACAGCTCAGTGAGGAAACGGCACTCAATTTGTCGGAGCACAACATGAGGAGACCTTTCACGAATGTGAGCACCAGAAGGTCATTCGTGTATTGAAGATCTGTGCTGATCAGCTAGCACCTGACAGTAACATTTAATTTCTCCTTAACCCCCGTCTGACTTTCCAACATGCTGTTAAAGATCCACCATTGTCCCTGTATCTATCCTACCTGAGAGGGGATCATGTGCAAATGGTATTTATAGGCTATAGTTCTGAATTTAATACAAAAAGCCCTCTAAGCTCATCACCAAGTTCAGGAACCTGCATCTGAGCACCTTCATTGTGCAGCTAGATTTTTAACTTTCTGACAGGCAGACCTCAGGTGGTTCAAGTGGGTGACCAGACTTCATCACCCCTCACCCTCAACATAGGGGCTCCACCGGGCTGTGTTCTGAGTCCACCACTGGACTCAGTGTGTGACTGCATGGCTGCACATGACTCTAACATCATTGTCAAACTGGTGATGACACAGCTGTGGTGAGCCTGACCTCTAGCAGCAAGACTTACCTGGATGAAGTGAAGAGTCCAGGACTTCAGGACAGAGGTCTACCCCTTAACACTAGAATTACCAGAGCCTACGAAAAAACTCGTAATTCCGTCCCACCTTAAACTGCTTCTTAAATCCCTTCACACCTCTCCGCCAGCGCCCTTTGTCTTCTAAATGTGCTGATAAAGAGAAGCCGGCTATTCCATCCCCCCACCAATTTAGAATGTGCACGAACTTCTCTCAGCTCATGCCTTGATTGAGTATCTGGGAGTGAAGTGGAGTTTTAGAGTGAAATAATAGATCGTTGTTTGGAACACACGCATTTCATGTCTGTTCCGTTTCTACAGTAATCTGTGTCAACACATTGTTAAAACAGAAACTTTTTTTATATTCTAGTAGTAGATGACAAAATGTAGGCATAAACTATATAATGTATGAAGCCTGAAGTCCAAATAGCAAAGAAACATTTTCACAAGAATAACACAATTGCACTTTTATTCAAACATATAACTGCAGAAAGAAAAAGCCGCCTTAACATGCGACATTGACACCAGTTTACTATAACTGACTCTGTGGTTCAATAGATACAGCCCCCGCTTGAGAATCAAGGGGTCACGGGTTCGATCCTGTGCCCCTCCCTTTTGAGAAGTAAACTGTTCTTAGTCTTACTGTTTTAGAATAAAACATACATTTGATTTCAGTCTGTAACAGCCGGTGCAATTTATGATCTTTGTAAAGGTTAGCTTTTTTTTTTTTTATTCACTTTTCACTCTCAGTCGCGTTCAGAATCAATCCATACAACCCCATCTGACACGGCTGTTTTCACTAAAGACGCGCTATAGCTCTGCAGTGTACCACGATGCATACTAACGCCCCGGTTCTGACACACAAACGCTGGCGAAGCTGCCTTCTTCGTATCTCACCGTCACTTGCTTTTCTTTTATTCAGTTTTATTGAGTGTTCCTGCCAGTCCCGCATGTTGCTGTATGCTTTTTCTTTTGCACCCAGGACATGCAGAAGAAAGAATGGTAAAGACCAACTTCGGCGCTATATGCAATCATCAGACACTCCCCATCTGCCCGTGTCGTTCAAACACAGGAACATATATTGGTGTAAAAGTATAACAAAAGTGCACTTTTATTCAAGTGCACTTTTTCCATCGCCTTTTCCTGTAAGAAGCAGTGTACACACTTCTCTCTATGCTGTGGTTTCTATTACACACCTGAAAGAAAAGACAATATATGTGAAAATATCCAGCATAATGCAATATTATTTGAAAGCAACAGCGCAGATCGGACTGGCAGGAACACTCAATAAAACTGAATAAAAAGAAAATCAAGTGACGGTGAGATACGAAGAAGACAGCTTCGCCAGTCTGTGTGTCAGAACCGGTGGGGGGCGTTAGTATGCATCGTGGTACAGCACAGAGCTATATAGCGCCTGTATTCTGTTTCTTTTGTACTCCAGGGCACGCAGAGGAGAGAATAGTAAAGAGCAGTAAGTTCGGCGCTATATGCAATCATCAGACACTCCCCATCTGCCCGTTGTTTTGTTATACTTTTCAATACTTTTATACTGCTCAAACGGGCATGCTCAAAAAATACACGTGTAATGCCACGAAAAGTGCACGCAGACACTTCATTTCGCAAACAAAACAAGTGCACTTTTATTCAAAACTACCTGTATAACCGAAGAAAAAAGAAAGCAAGATACAGTAGGCGATTGATACGACATCTTGCATGGTGCAATGCTAAGAAGTGAAGATTTTCATTCCGTGCTATATAAAATCATCACATTCAAATATTAACAGTTCCCACACACCCAAGGACCGTCCTTCCTACATTTACGACACGTGTACTTGTTGCCGTGTACACACCTCTCTGTGCTATGGTTTCTATTACACTGAATGAGCACCTGACACTGTACTTTCTTCCCTGGGGGAAGGTCCCGCATCAGAGAATTTCCAGTTCCTGCATAAATTCACACCGATCTGACGCTGTTCGTTTTCAAATAATATTGCATTAGTGCGATTATATTTTCACATATATTGTCTTTCTTTCAGGTGTGTAATAGAAACCACAGCATAGAGAGAAGTGTGTACACTGCTTCTTACAGGAAAAGGCGATGGAAAAAGTGCACTTGAATAAAAGTGCACTTTTGTTATACTTTACACCAATATATGTTCCTGTGTTTGAACGACACGGGCAGATGGGGAGTGTCTGATGATTGCATATAGCGCCGAAGTTGGTCTTTACCATTCTTTCTTCTGCATGTCATGGGGGCAAAAGAAAAGCATACAGCAACATGCGGGACTGGCAGGAACACTCAATAAAACTGAATAAAAGAAAAGCAAGTGACGGTGAGATACGAAGAAGGCAGCTTCGCCAGCGTTTGTGTGTCAGAACCGGGGGCGTTAGTATGCATCATGGTACACTGCAGAGCTATAGCGCGTCTTTAGTGAAAACAGCCGTGTCAGATGGGGTTGTATGGATTGATTCTGAACGCGACTGAGAGAGTGAAAAGTGAATAAAAAAAAAAAAAAAGCTAACCTTTACAAAGATCATAAATTGCACCGGCTGTTACAGACTGAAATCAAATGTATGTTTTATTCTAAAACAGTAAGACTAAGAACAGTTTACTTCTCAAAAGGGAGGGGCGCAGGATCGAACCCGTGACCCCTTGATTCCCAAGCGGGGGCTGTATCTATTGAACCACAGAGTCAGTTATAGTAAAGTGGTGTCAATGTCGCATGTTAAGGCGGCTTTTTCTTTCTGCAGTTATATGTTTGAATAAAAGTGCAATTGTGTTATTCTTGTGAAAATGTTTCTTTGCTATTTGGACTTCAGGCTTCATACATTATATAGTTTATGCCTACATTTTGTCATCTACTACTAGAATATAAAAAAAGTTTCTGTTTTAACAATGTGTTGACACAGATTACTGTAGAAACGGAACAGACATGAAATGCGTGTGTTCCAAACAACGATCTATTATTTCACTCTAAAACTCCACTTCACTCCCAGATACTCAATCAAGGCATGAGCTGAGAGAAGTTCGTGCGCGTTCTAAATTGGTGGGGGGATGGAATAGCCGGCTGCTCCGAGCTTCTCTTTATCAGCACATTTAGAAGACAAAGGGCGCTGGCGGAGAGGTGTGAAGGGATTTAAGAAGCAGTTTAAGGTGGGACGGAATTACGAGTTTTTTCGTAGGCTCTGGTAATTCTAGTGTTAATGTCAGCAAGACAAAGGAGACAATTGTGGACTTTGGGAAAAAATGGCAGAGGCATGGCCACCCCCTCAGTATTAGCAGCACTCCAGTGGAGAGGGTGGACAGTTCCAGATATATTGGTGTCCACATCATGGTCCAAGCACATCAACACCTGGGTGAAGAAGGCATGGCGACATCTTTAAATCCTCAGATACCTCAAGGATTTCAGGTTGTCCTCCTGACTATGAAGGAACTTCTATATGTCCACCATTGAAGGTATCCTGGCATGAAGTTATCACCACTTGGTTTGGAAACAGCAAGCAGCAGGACTACAAATGCCTGAAGAGTGTGGTGCAGGCAGCTGAACACATCACTGGGTGTGCACTCCCTAACGTGCAGGACATCTACACCAAGCAATGTTGGACCACGATCAAGAATATTATCAAAGATACCGGCCATCCCAACAATGGAATCCTCTCTGTTGTGTGGTCAAGTAAACGCTATGGCCACCTGAAGACCAGTCAGAGAGACTCTGGTAGCATATAGTTAAAGTGAAAAAAACCTTGAGAACCTTTAAGAAGAATCTGGATGAGCTATTAGGCCAGCTTAGCTATGAGCTAAACAAACAGGCCTGATGGACTGAATGGCCTCCTCATGTTTGCCAAATTTCATCTGTTTTTATGACTGAGGAGGAGCTTCTCTGCACATTCCATCTGCATCTTGAATGAAGAAAGTATCTAGAAATATATGGTGTCCTACTGGTAACTCTCTTATATTAAGTTATTACATTATTTATTTAGTTATTTTTTATCTCATATTTAAAATTCTACTCATGATTCATGATATTTCTAAAGTCATGTGTTGCTGTTACTATCCTTTACATTCTTCTTAAAAGCACAGCCACTAGAGTTGAGCAGCTAAGCATTTCACCACATCTGTGCATTATTTGTATGTGACCAATAAAACATGATTTTTTTGATTTGATTTCTTTAACTCCGCTCTCCTGCTTTCTGTTTTCAGTCTCTCACGAATGGCAGGTAACTCACAGCAAAACATCTGCGTGAGGATTTGCACAAAGATGAAGGTTTTCTCAGATATCACTCTGGAATTAGCGTAATTACACCTTTACCCTTTTCCCACTGAGGTCACCAGGGGAGCGCTGTAGGCTCCCCAAAATCCCGACACAATGGCTCAAACACGAGTTCGCTATGAACACAAAAGGTTTGACTGTGGGAAACTCTTACCCGGAATCTTTTCACACACCACAGACAACCACTCTAATTCTTCCAACTCTGTCACACTCAGTAATTCTCTCATCACTCCTTCACTCCTCCAGCAAGCTTTGTCTTCCTGCTCCTGACTCTGGCTCCCTGAGTTGAGGTAGGGAGCTCCTTTTATTTAAAACCCGGGAGTACTTCCGGTGTCCCGAGACTGTGGCTCAGAAGTATTTCTGGGTGATGCGGAAACTTCACAAGGCAGGGCAACACCAATTCCTTCAGTGCCCCCAGGTGACACCCACAGAACCCAGCACGGCTGGTCCAAATAGCTACAGTTCCCAACATGCCCTGTGGGCATCTGCAAAGATACCACCAACCCAGAGACGCTGCCATCCAGTGTGCTGAGGGAGACAATGTCTTGACCAAATTGTCTTCCCTTGTCCTTCCATGCTACTTGGCATCTCGTCCGGGTAAGGTTATCAATATAGCTCCGGCTGGGATGCCAGTCCCCGTGTTGTGTCTCTCGCTCCACTATTAATCAACTGTTTACTTTTGTGTGTGTCTCTATGATGTGTATAATGCATGGATGACGTTTACCATTGAAACAACACTTTATTATGAATGTTATAAAACAGAACATACATTGTAACTTCAAAGAGAACCAATGAGGAGATGACTGTCCCTGACAATCCATTTTATAAAGGCCCTAAATTTATTGTGGCCTCCACACGAGCCCACTTTAACACCCTCAGCCCACAATTGCCATTACAACAACTCTGGCCTAACACAGGCATGTCCAAGTGGGCTGGGCAGATCTACACATCCCTCACACCTCCGCAGGCCATCATACCCCAGACATCAAGTGGAAGGATTACACGTATGGCACCTGCTTTGGCTTTTAACAGTTTAGTGTATTTAGACAGAAATGACTGTCATTCCAATCATCTTCATATCTTCTGATCAAAAAATTCCTGATACAACGTTCTTTCTTTCTTGTGAGAACATATAATAGCTAACATAGTCCTGGACATTTTATTATTTGCCATTTGCAGCTTGTGCTGCATATCCTTGACTGCGATAACCTTAAATTGTAAGTGTGCACCAACAAAAGCAACCACAGCAGAGCACATTTCCTGAGACAATAAGGTGGGCTGCAGCCTCAGCCACCTCAGTGAATCTGAAAGTTCAGGTTGCACACATAGACACGCGTGGATGAGGTTATCAAGAGAACACTGCAGGGTCGATAAGGACAACCCTGAGGAGCCGCAAGCAGGCCAGCTGCACCACATGAGGACAATTTCACATTATCTATCATACGAGGGGGGCTCCAGCTAAAGTTAGAAAATGGGATTTATTAGAAAATGGAACAAACGTTAACAACACTGATACTGTCATTTCTCAATGGCGTCTCCACCCCAAATCAGATTGCCGGTTCCATGAAGGGCATTTCTTTGTGCCCGTTTAAAGAGAACTCATGAGGAGTGGCACAGAGTCGTTCGGTTGACTGAGCCATTATCGGAACGCGTTTTGAGCAGATTCAAGCACTTCTTAATTAAGAGCTAAACTCTAAAGTGCACGACTACTATGAGGGGGAGTCCAGCCAAAGTTAGAAAATGGGATTTATTAGAAAATGGAACAAACCTGAACAAAACTGCTCATGTCATTTCTCAATGTCGTCTGTACCCTTCTCAATGCACTTGCGCCACCTGTCTGGAAGTGCCAGCAGAATAAAAGGTTTCGTCTTGTCCTCGCCACCACTTTTGCACCCGAGTTATTGTTGACCACTCCATACCGAAGGGTACTACAGTCATTAGTGCAAGTCACTGTGACTTGCTGGAGACCAATGTGAAGCCTGCCCTGCGATACAAGCGGCAGGGACTGCTGTCTCAAGGTGTCCCTTTGCTGCCAGACGATGCCCACCTGCTCGCCCACCCCACTGCTAAGAACACATGGGCTTATCCGGAGAAACTGAAGTTTGAGATATTGCCATATCCTCCATATTTGGCACCGTATTTTTTGGAATACTAAAAAAAACATGTGGGTGGTCGTCGATTCAAGCCAGATGATGACGTGAAGAAAGCGCGGCGCACGAGTGGTTGCGACAGACGAGACAAACCCTTTTATGCTGCTGGAATCCCATCATTCCTGGCAGATGGCGCAAGTGAGAAGGGTGGAGACAACATTGAGAAATGACAGCGTCAGTTTTGTTAAGGTTTCTTAAAAAATCCCATTTTCTAACTTTAGCTTGACTTCCCCTCGTACATAAGAAAATCCACTGAGGATACAATGGATAATTAAAAAAAAACTAAGAATTATTATGAAGATTTCATGGAGTTTCCTATGAATATGTGAAAAAGTTGAATTTACTAAATGTAACAGCACCATCTGGTGGCATGATGGGGTTTGTCCCTCACTGGCCCATAATGTAGGGACACCAATAATTTGGGAGATTGAGGCCTGTAGCAATTGCATTGTTAATTCCATCCAAACATCTTCCATCGTTACTTGCATCTTTTTATTTGAGAATCGGTTGAGTTTCTGGACTTTACAAATTCATTTCCTAAATGTGTTTGTTTATATTTGAGTGTTTAATTTTGAATTTCTTTTCAAATGTGTCCGTTTCCTCTTTTTTTACTCAGTTTGGCTGCTAAAGCTTCCACTCCATACCATATGAAGTCCTCCTCTTCTCTTCATCTCAGGTCTCAGCTGTTCTGTTCACATGTCTTCTGGTTGTGCCTCCTTTTCTAGATTATTTAATCTTTTCCTCTTCTTTGATGATATCCTAATTTCTCTTCATTTATTTGCACTCTTTATTTAATTTATTCCAATTAGAGATCTTGGCTTTGCATCAGTTGCCTTAAAGAATTTAGATGTCAGAATTAGTTTTCTGGGAGCCCTCCTGCCATACCTTTTAGTTGGAAACTCTTGATTTCATTCCTACTAGTAGCAGTGCCTGACCTCCTCTCTGTCTTCACTTGACCAATGGACTGTGTCCAGCACTCTTCATTTCTTGCACAAGTTCTACTAGCACATTGGAGATCTTCTTGTCTTCATCTGAAGATGTTGCACTATTGGAGATCTTCTTGTCTTCATCTGAAGATGTTGCACTGTCACTAACATCGTCACCTACCACAGTGTCAAGGCAGGTGCTTATGCTGCATGACAAACTCTAATGGGTCCTTTTCATCCTGTATAATTGTGAAGGTACTTTGAAGGTACTCACCAAGACCTGAATAGTAAGTAGGGTTACATTTCCTTTCTCCCACCATTTCTTTATTCTTCACCGTCCAACTTACTCCTTCAGGGCCTTTCTCTGGGATTAATAATTTGGTTTAGTTTGCTTGTATTTCAGAACAGGAGTGAACCCTGAAGTGTGCTTGTTTTTCTGGAGTTACTGTATGTCTGCACTGATATTGTTTTTCTTCTCATAGATTTGCTGCCAGGGCTTGGTGTAGTTTTTGCATAGTTCCTAATAGTGCTTCCTTCTGTAATGGAGTGATGGTGATAGGTAAGGTAGTTTTTGACAAAGCCTGTTGATCCCAGCACCACTAGCACAATGACGGAGGGTTTAATTTCACATCTGGCTCATCTCAGATTGCATTTCTTGATATTTGCTTATTCTTTGTCTTTCCACTCTGAGTACGGACTAATCAAGTGTGAATTGCCATGTGGTCATCAAGACTCCTGCTGTCTTTGAAACACTTGACGCATTCAGAACTGCTATGATGCTTCTTACCAGTGTGAATTATTTTACGGTTATGAAGTCCACTGCTATTTGAGAATCGTTTACCACACTCGGTACAAGAGTAAGGCTTCTCTCAACTGTGGATTCTTAAAGGCCCATGGAAATTACTTTGAGGTGAGAATCCTTTACCACAGGGCACCTGAAGGGCTGCAGGTTTTTGTAGTGTCTTAATGAGAAGTCAATTATTGCTGATGAAGCACTTATTGCTCAAGTGATATTTTGATGCCTTATATTAGTGGTCTCGCTTGTTTAAGTTCCCCTCCCTTAATTGCTTACTTTAGTCTTAGTAAACAACTGCATTTGTTGTTCTAATGGCTCCTTATTAGCAATAAAATGTACAGTAGATGAGTAAGGAGCCGGCAGTTCTCTATCTAACTTGTTTCCATTTACACCTGAGTAGATTCATCACGCACTATTTGGTTTAATAAAACACTTAAGAGAAAAATGGGACAGACTAAAAATTATCCATTTTAGGCTTCAAATCATTTAGATGATTTCCTATATATAATGTGTCCTGCGGTGGGTTGGCACCCTGCCCGAGATTGGTTCCTGCCTTGTGCCCTGTGTTGGCTGGGAAAGGCTCCAGCAGACCCCCGTGACCCTGTGTTTGGATTCAATGGGTTGGAAAATGGATGGATTTCCTATAATATAAGAACCCGAACATTGCAGACTAACAACATTGGCAAGGACTGGTGTCTAATTAAGCAATTGGGTTGGAAAGAAAACTTGCAGCCACTGTGGCCCTCCAGGGACCTCATGTATAAACGGTGCGTACGCACAGGAATGTTGCATAAGAACGTTTCCACGTTCAAATCGCGATGTATAAAACCTAAACTTGGCTTAAAGCTATGCACATTTCCACGGTACCTCACACCTTGTCGTATGCAAGTTCTCCGCTCGTTGCAGACTGGCGGCACCCAGCGTCAAAGCAGTGCTACTGTTCCTGTGTGGTTATCCTTTCTTTTCCTGATGCAGCTTTATAAATACACTGAAACTAACTGCATATTGTTTATTAGTGTAATGCATCTGATATTAATTAACCAGTAACAATATAACAGTATGGTCAAACTATTCCAAATGCCATAACTGCTTTAGCGTTGTCACTCTCACTGCACCTTCTTCTTCTTCTTTCAGCTGCTCCCATTAGGAGTTGTCACAGCAGATCATCTTTTTCCTTATTACTCTCACTGCACCACTCGGAGCAGCTGATCGGAAAGAGAATTATCGGGATACAGCATCAAGCACACGCGGCCTCAGCCATGCTGCCTATTTAAACTGCTTCTCACATGGCAAACGCTTCAAACCTTTCCTGTACGGACCTCGCGGTTCAGAAACAGTTTCATCCCAAGAGCTCTAAACGCACTCATTAAATCCATCAAGTGCTCCTTGTAGAACTGTCTGTACTTATAAGTACAATCACTTCACTGTAAACTTGCACTACCGTTATAATATTACACAACCTGAGCCACTTTATAAAGCGCATATTTACATATGATGATGATATCATTTTTAAGATGAAATGCAGCAAAATATGTTTATTATATTTAACAGATAAAACTTTAACTTCATTTAAATAATCTATATTGTTAATAAGTAAAGGACACGGTGTTGCTACGTTAGCAAGAATCTGGTGCTCCGCTCACGATTGTTCCTGCCTCGCACTGGGACTGGCGTGAAGGATAGAATAATTAAACACGTACTACGAAGATATTTCAATGTTACTTAAATGTTTTGAAGAATCGGCACTCTAAGCTTACAGATGGCTTAACGTCTATTACAGAGCTGATAGTGTGGCGATCGGGTATTTGGAGAAAGAAAAGCAAAGACAGGAATTGGGGGTTAGTACGTTTGAAAGAGACAGGACTGCCGAAGCGGCCTTAGGGACGTGCGAACTGTGCACCTGCACACGGCCGCCAATATATATTGAATATAAAACAGAAAGGGAAAATAATGACATTTAAAAATGCAGCAGCAAATTTTGGCAAAAGTTAAACGCTTGTGTCCTAAGCAGAAGGCAGCTATGCAGTGTCCGCAACGGACATGGCCATCCACCGTGCATAAGCTACCTTACTGACATTGGCGGGCAAAGGAGCCATCGATTCTTCCTCTGCCCAGTGCCACCACATGCCTAGAGCCGCCCCTGATTGTACTGCTGCAGTAAGTTATTTCATCGAAGTGAAATACATGTTTAATAACGTGCTTTAACTCCTATCATCATGAAAATGACATCACGTATACATCTCAGTATTTTAGTTATTCAGAGAGCTGTAATATCACAAATGTAATGGACTCCGTGTCCAGTTGGAGGAAGAGCCGGTTTAAGAAGCAAGTAGTGATTCACACACACAGAGCACATAGAAGATCAAATACAAAACAAAGCATTTAACGTGCTACTTTAATTACGATGTGATTTGAGAAACTGGTTAATTAAACGATTTTAAGATTAAGTTTATAATGTTCTACTTTAATGACAAAATAAACTATGTGATTAAAGTGGAAATGTCGAGATTGAAGTTGACATTTCGTGCTTTTTCCCCACTGTGTGCCTTTTTTCCCTCTGTACCCTAATAAGCTTTCATATGACACTCAGACAGTGGGCTACAACTCTTCTTTTCACGGCGACTTTGATATGCGACTTCTTTTTTATTTCCGGCACTGTGCGATTTGTGAGTGTGAGCTTTCAAGTTTCTCCAACACGCTATGTCACTCGATCAACTTCATTTTGTTGATTATACCACGGTTTATTTGAACAAATAGTATGTTTTTCCTTTGCCTCCACTTGGTATTCGCTGAAATTCTTATATTTTCCCCCGTGCTTTTCTCATTGTCTTTTCACAGAAGGCTGAGCTTAAGGGCGATTTATATTGATTTGCATATTCAAAGAGGCGTAATTCTGGGAGGATTTGGGGCGTTACATAATGCGCGTGCACGGCGTTAGTTTTCACGCTGATCGGGATTTATGTAGCGGAAGAACGTGGAAGTTGATGCGCACAGATTCCTGCATCTGGATTTTTCTGTGTGTAAACACATTTCGGCTTTTGTGCTTACGCCATGTTATAGTGCGAATTCTACGCACGCCGTTATACATGAGGCCCCAGGACCGACGCTGCCTGCCCCTGCTTTACCAAATCTAAAGCAGTAGCCTTTTTTTATTTTTCTTCTTCAGCCTGAATTTTTGAACATTTACAAAGGCTGTTGTTATCGGAATATCATCTGCCCCAATCAAAACTGCAGAACAGCGTAGATTCTTAGGTAATTCTGAACATTTTGCTTATGGGTGAACTTTTTCTTCCATTCATATCAGCCTGTGACACCCCTGGCAAGGAGACTGTTGTACAATTCCCGATTTGGGGGTGCCAGTAGATGAGACTGAGCAACCAGGAGGATGGGGTAAGAGAGACTCAGACTGAAAAAGACTGTTCAAAAACAGGATTCTGTTTAATTGCAGCCACGTCTAAACTATTTTACAAACAAATGTCTTGCAGAAATACTTACAATTAAAAGACACTTCCAAAACAAAAGAAAATGAGTGCTGGTGCTACTTATATTATTTACAGTGATTTCCAAAACAACAGTTAAGAAAAAACAACAGCAGCTATAAGACAATTCACAAAGGACAGGCTGAAAAATTAATAAAATAAATAAATAAATAAATAATTAAGTACCTACTATATGCACAAAGGTCGGTACATATCTCTACTACTAAGCCAGGCAAATCAGTAGCACAGATCTACACCTAAGCTCAGAGACCTGCTCAAATGGCGACCCCTGGAGTTCGGCCCGTGATTTTATACTGCGAGCCCTTTATGTCACCCGCGGTCTTCCAATAAACTGTCACGTCGGCACGCACACGGTTCGTCAGGACGTGCTCAGGTGCAGCCCACCTTATTTAAAAGTTCCCCGCACTCTCTCTCTCTCGCATACATACCCGTCTGTCTTGGTGATGTGAAAGCCCCCCTAAGTACACGAGTGCGGTTTTACTTTCTCCCGATTTCAATTCCATTCCTTTTTGCCGGCTACTCTGAAACTGTGCGCTCTATCCTTCTGGCCTGTTCCTCTGAATTTAAATATTGCACTTTCGCCTTCAGGCTTTTCTCAGGGTTCATTTCCTCTAAATTTCTTGGTGTGCTCACTAACAAGACAGGAGTAAACCTCACTCTTCAGTCACGAGAGTTCTCTTGCACCACTTCATTTACTACTCCCTTAAGTTGGCACCCTTTATGAATTCTTAGGTGACGCTGAAGACTGCTGTTTCTAGAGAATTGTTTGTCACATTCAGAACAGCCGTATGGCTTCTCTCCAGTATGAATGACTCTGTGCTTCTGAAGACTGCTACTTACAGTGAACCTTTTACCACATTCAGCACAGCCATAGGGTTTTTCTCCCGTATGGATTCTTGTATGTCTTTGCAGACTGGAACTGTCAGAAAATCTTTTGCTGCATTCAGAGCAGCAGAAGGGCTTTTCTCCAGTATGAATTCGTGTGTGTGCCTGAAGATGGCTACTGTCAGTAAAGAGTTTTCCACATTCAGTACAGCCATACAGCTTTTCTCCAGTGTGCATTCTTTTATGCCTTTGGAGACTGTAAATGTCAGAAAGTCGTTTCCCACATTCAGAACAGCAAAACGGTTTCTCACCACTATGAATTCTCGTATGACCCTGATGAAGGCAACTTTCGATGAATCTTTTGCCACATTCAGCACAGCCATATGGCTCTTTGCCAGTGTGGAGTCTTGTATGTCTTTGGAGACCACGACTGTCAGCAAAGCATTTGCCACATTCACAGCAGCAATACGGCTTCTCCCCAGTATGAATTCTTGTGTGGCTCTGAAGAAGGCTAATGATGGTGAATCGTTTGCCACATTCAGAGCAACAGTACGGCTTCTCTCCAGTATGAAGTATTTTGTGCCTCTGAAGGGTGCTACTCTCGGTGAATCTTTTACCACATTCAGAACAGCCATATGGCTTTTCTCCAGTGTGAATTCTTGTGTGGCTCTGAAGATGGCATCTTTTGTTGAATCTTTTCCCACACTCGGCACAGCTGTATGGCTTTTCTCCAGTGTGGATTCTATTCTGTCTTTGGAGACCATGACTGTCACAAAATCGTCTGCCACTTTCAGAGCAGAAAAGCGTATTTTTTCCAGTATGAATTTTCATGTGCTTCTGAAGGTTGCAACTGATCGTGAATTGCTTGCCACACTCAGAGCAGCAATATGGCTTTGGTCTTTTTTGATTCAGCTTGAGATCTTTACAGTCAGACTTGTTTTTAAAGGTTTGTTCAAAAGCTCGGGCAGTGTACAAGGACTCTTGGTCTGTGCTAAGCCCTTGTTGTTCTTTAGCATCGATGGTTTCTCTTGCAGGAAGAGAACTACACTGGAAGGAAGCTGATGTGAAATTCTCAGATCCTCTTTTTGAATTCTTCTTCATCTTCTCATTTTCCTGTGTGTGTTGCAGTCTACACTGAAGAGACAGCTCAGCGGATGAAGACGGGAATAAGTTGCCACACTCTTGGAAATCTGCAATGATACAAACAGTTTTGTTAAATGTTTTCAAATAAATAAAACCTTAACATGACATGCAAACTGCACCTGTCGTTTTGCAACAGCACAGTGACATGGAGCATCACAAACAGCAACAGTACTGCCCAGTCTTGACTACAACCCAGTCACCACAGTCATTTCCAATTACTAAAAACACTGAAACAAACACAAATCTGTAAATATTATCATTTTCACTTTCTTTTATGCTTCATTGCATTACTTACTCATTTCCATACTCCTAGATGGTTGCTGCGTTTTTCCTTTTTCTCTCCCATTTCTTTCATTGATTTTCTCTTCAAGCTCAGAGAACTCCGATTTCAGTTTCAAACAATTTTGTTGGGTAGCCAGCTGTCCCATATTAGTAACCCAATGCCATAAACTTGAATGAGATTCGTCACAAAACTCTTGTTTGAAAATATTCCCAGTCTCCGGGTTTTGCAGTTCTACATGCTGAGGTTTAGCTTCAACTGTCACCCCCTTGCACTCCTCCTGTTTAAAATCCGAGATTCTTCCTTCATAGTCCTCCACCTTCACATACAACTCCTCTGGTGCACCCCACTCACAATCCTCCCGTTTAATGTGTGCCAGTCGTTCACTTGCGCCGTCACCTCTGGCCGAGGCCATGCTCTGTGCAAAACTATTTTGTTCCCATCTAAGACTCCGCTCTCACAGGGACGGTTTTGGCCTGGAGGCCATGACCACGTGACCTGGGACAGCAGCTCCTTTTTACCTGTCAAAATTAAAGTGTTGGAATTATCTCATAGATTCAGCAAAAATAAGTTGAGCACATTCCACCATTAACTTCCAGTTTTTAACAAACTCAGAAAACTCACAGCTAGGTTTGTATGTGAGATTTGAAATGTTGCAAACCTTTTCTGTTAGCCCAAGTAGATTTGGGGTGAAAACCTGCTTGATACCAAGACAAAGTCCAGCTGATTGAGACAAAGTGAACATCAGGAAAAGGGGAGAAAGGTGAAGGCTGTTTCATTTGGAATCATTTCATACTGGAAGCACAGGTCTACTCAAGTCTAATCAAAATGTCTAGATTTGACCTAAACTAAGACCACCATTTCAAAGAGACTCGGCCAGTCATGTATTGATATGCCACAGATTAATTACAGTAAGGAAGAGACTTTGAAGAGGACTTGTCAAGCACAAACACCTATCAAGTCACGTTTGACAACCATTAAACATATAAAGAAGCCCACTGACAGCGTCAGTGGACCCACCTGAATGGTTCTTAATTCCCTGCCCGTTAGAATTGCCCCCACCCACTGTAAAAAAAAACACTCCTCCTCTCACTCCTCTTCTTTTCTCTCCATTACTCTTGCCTATTTATGTTCAGGGCACAGAGACAGCTCTAATGCTCCCCAGGTGTCACTTCTAGCCCAGCACCAAAATGATGTCTCTGGATCAGAGGCAGCTTGACGTTTGCTCCACAGACCCCTGGACTGAGCGCTCACTGTCTGCACCTGATGGCCTCACACCCAGAAGTACTCACTTAAAATACATTTGATGATAATACGAATGTATTAAATGTATTACAGTACATTGCCACCAGTTTATCCCACACGCACTTGATTGTCCTTGTGTCTGTACATCTTGTACCTAATACTTGGTTTGACCAATTTGGTTGACCAAAGTGAAAGCGGACTCAAGTTATTGTGTTTACACACACATTTCCAAAAATGGTATTTTTGGACTCAGGGATGTCTAAATCATCGAGATTCATCAAAATCCAATTTTGGGACGATTACAATACTTTCCTCTACGAGAAAGCAAATTGGACTCAAGGAAGTATAAAACGTCAAGAATTCATCAAAATCTCGAAATCGAATTTTTGGAAGATTACAATATTTTCATCTACAAGAAAGTAAATTGGACTCAGGGTGGTCTAAGACGTCGAGATTCGTCAAAATCTCGAGGTCAGATTTTTGGACGATTACAATACTTTCCTCTACAAGAAAGTAACTGGGACTCTGGGAAGTGAAAAATGTTGAGATTTCCTCAAAATCTCAAGTTCGAATTTTTGGACAATTAATTTTTAGAAGAGAAATTAAGAGAAAAAAAATTGTCATAGCACCCCTTCTTCCTGCTCATTTGGCTGCTCATGTCAAGATTATTAAAGTTAAGACATGGAAACTGAACAGGCATATTTTCCCCATGGTTGTATTTGACCACTATATTTAAATTAGTAAAATGCAAAGGTGATTTATAAATTAGGCACAGAAGACACTGCATTAAGGAATCTCTGCTGCAGGAATTTGCCTTCAAATTTATAGTCATGCTGAGGTAAGCATTTTTCCCTTTACTAAAGCTATCTTTATATAGAGTCCCCGAAAAAACAAAAAAAAATGGTGCCACAGGCACAAACTAGGGCTGTTCGATATAACGATATCGGATGACAATATGAAAACGTCTATCGCTGCACATTACGCTATCGTTTGTTTCGTGGTGTCGCAAAATAAACTGTTTACGGCAATATTTTTTTCATTGTTTTGATGGCCACCACGTGGATGCAGACACACTAGCATGGCTGATGAAGACGAGGCAACACCAGGTAGCTCCACACAGAAGGACCTTGTTCCTAAACGAGGGGCTACCTCTGTAGTATGGAGATGGTTTGGATTTGAAGAGTCTGACACGGACCAGAAAACGGTACTGTGCAAATTATGCTGCAAACCGATCGCTACCACAGACTCCAACACGACAAACCTCTTCTACCACCTCCGCAAAAAGCACGTGAGCGAGCATGCAGAGAGTTTACAACTGAGAGGCAGGCCACGTAGGATATTACAGTTGTAAAGGTACTATTTAAACGAGCATGTTAAAAGCTTGGAAGATTAATTGCTACCAAATCAATTTGCTTAAGGCATAAATTTCCCTGCAGCGTTTGCTGTCAGCGTTAATCTTGTTAAAATTACGTTTACGCCACAACTGCATTAACACGGCAAATCTCCGTTAACGAGTTACCGCGGATCGCCCCGTGCTTGGGGCTGGACGGCATCAACACGTTAGCGCCGTCCAGTCCCACGCACGGGCGATCAGCTGTAACTCATTAACGGAGATTTGCCACACTACGATGTGCAAATTAACATTTTACTAGAATGTAGCCTAAAAAATATTATATTTAATATTATATATTTAATACATTTTTGTCGTAAGCCTTATTGCTGCTACAGTTTGAAGTACAATGTTTACATTTGGTTTTGACAGTTAATGTTAGACTTGTATTTATTTTGTTTAAAGGGTTTATTGGCCTTATATAGTTTAGTTGTTAGTTCTTTGATCCTTTTATATTTAATATATGTTGTGAGAGTTATTGCTGCTACAGTTCACATTTTCTTTATGTCAGGCATTTTATATGGCAGTATTTTATATTGGGCCTTTAGTAATTTGTTTTTGAAAAGTGTTTTATATTTGATACATTAACATTTTATGTTTACATTCTAAGTCAAACATTTGCTCAAATGTTCTAAATAAAAGAACAGAAATAATTACAAGTTGAGTACTTCTCATTTTTGATTTTTTTAATTTAAATGAAAAAAAAAAAAATGGAGTGGTTATTATATAAACTATTCACTGAATACAAAGAAAATGTACTATATCGTGATATCGGGATATGAAATGAAATATCGGGATATAAGATTTTGGTCATATCGCACAGCCCTAGCACAAACACGATCTTGGGACCACAAGTTATATATTGTACAAACGATATTTTGTGCACTGTAAGCAAAAGATTTTGCAGCAGCCCCCTATGAGCCTAATTACTGAAGCATTACGGTGAGCCCCGCTGTAAACGTTGACGACTGACTCGATAAGGCAGAGTCAGGTTTCAAAAAAAGATTGTGTCACCTGTGAGGGGGTAAGAGGAGTGCCAAACAAAATGGCATCAAGGTCTTGTTGTCCCTTGTTACCAGAGTGCTAATACAAGTGGCGTCCGCTTTTCCACAAACAGAGATCAATCAGTACTTTGGTTGCTACCTTATGGAAATTGAGCTCAGGGAAAGCTAACAGACGTCTGGCCTGCCGACCAGGAATCTACTTTAGAGCCACAATAACTAAGCTAAGTGCAGACGACTGACAAAGTGAAAATTCTAGCTTTGTACACAAGTGTGAACTCTAAGCAGCAAAATATTCTGTCGTGGAGAATTACTGGACATCTGTTATTCTATCCTCCATTGAACTCTCTCTGTCTCTGAGCTGTCCTGGTTACGCGGTTCAGGAAAGAGCATTTAAATTAACAGTATGGACCCACGTCCACGGCACTGACTCTCAGATTTGTTTCTGCCATTTTATTATGTTGTATTGAAGTTGAATTATTGTGGTGAAATATTAATGAAAGTTGGTTTTATACTGGGCAGCACGGTGGCGCAGTAGGTAGAGCTGCCGTCTCACAGTTAGGAGACCCGGGTTCGTTTCCCAGGTGCGTGGAGTTTGCATGTTCTCCCCGTGTCTGCGTGGATTTCCTCCCACAGTCCAAAGACATGCAGGTTAGGTGGATTGGCGATTCTAAATTGTGCTTGGTGTGTGTGTGCCCTGTGGTGTGCTGGCACCCTACCCGGGGTTTTTTTTCTGCCTTGCGTGTTGTCTGGGATTGGCTCCAGCAGACCCCCCCATGACCCTGTAGTTAGAATATAGCAGGTTGGATAATGGATGGATGGTTTCATGCTCATATGAGGGGGGCATAAAAATAAGGAGAATTAAAAAAAATAATATTAATAATTGTAAATGTCTCAGAATATTTCCAAAATGTAATCACCCACAAAATACTTTTCCCTCAGACCCATAACATTTGTCCCACCACTTTTTCCATTGTTCCAAACTGTTCTGAAAAACTTGCACATTGACAGCCTTCAGCGCCTCCTCTACATCCTGACAACGCTTTCCTTTAAGGTCCCTCTTCATTCTTGGAAATAAGGAAACAATCGCAGGTTGCAAAGTCCAGGGAGTGTGGGGGGGGGCCGGGTGGGAAAGCACAATCATTCCGCTTTGTTTTTTTTTTCTTTGTGATCAACTGCCGCACACTCAATGCTGTGTTGTTGTGACGCAGAAGCCACTCACTCGCCTGATCGCCACAATTCGGGTCATTTTCTCCGCACCAAATCTCGCAGTCGCTTGAGAACTTCAAGGACGCCGCTTGGTCTCCTATTGGCGCACCTATTGGCAAACGGCGGAACTTACTGCCACTCCACCCTCCAGAAAAAAAAAAAATACTCATGATTGCCGGGTTTTCACCTCGTATGTATGGGAATTTCGATGCCTATTGGAGTGCATTAACGGGAGAGTTAATAATATTCCTTGAGTTTAACCGTACAGAATTTTGTCATTTACACGAATGCTTGAGAGGGTAATTTAACGATAAATTGGGCACCAGATTAAGAAAACTAAATCCTAGTTTACTTAAGAGATTTCATGTTAAGCATAAACTACGACTCTAAAATGGTTGCATTACCATTAAATGTAATAATTTGCCCTTCTAACATCTCTCTTTACTTCAGTGAAGTGTAATAAACCCAATCTGTGTTGATTTTCACTCATTGTTCATATTGTGCGTCTAATCAAGTGATAAGGATGTGAATTGTTTGCTTCTTTCTTTCTTTTTATAGTTTACTGTCCCTCTTCTTCTCTCTGGAGTAGGGGCTGGAATGGAATCCGAATCCGTGGCTTTGTGGGGACTCAACACGGGATGAAGGTGCGATGCTCTGGAGGTACAGCTGCACACTTTGTTGGGTTAGTTTGATGAACCTTTACTCTTCCGATTTATGAATTGCTTCAAACTTGTTAAATATTTGCTTTTATGTGATACTAGCTGCGTAAGCTGTTACTGTAAAAAGCCTGGGCTCCTAAAAACTATTGAAATTATCAGAAACAAAACTTTTTATTGTCTAACTAAAAAGATTACAGTATGCAAGCTTTCGAGGCAACTCTGGCCCCTTCTTCAGGCGAGATGTTTATATCCACACACTAGGACAAGAAACAACACTGGTAAAGCTTTAAAGGAAAAATCTTAAATGTAAAAAATGAATAGGTTCATTCAGGCTAAGAATAAATTTAACAGGAGATAGAAGAACAATGTATGGTCAAGATCTTTAGATAAGATAACTGTCCAACAAAGTCCTTTGAAGTTTGTGAAGTTTTTCAAAACACTGCAGATCTCTAGTCAGGTTGTCTGTGTCAGTCTGAGAGATGCAAACAGTCCTCATATCTGGCTATAAAACTCTTGTCTCTGTTCAAGCCATGCTGTAATGTATTACATTTTAACATGAGTTTAACTTCCCATTCTAATCACTCTTGCTGCGTTTTGAAGTTGCCCATAAGCCCTGTGACTTTAAAGTCCCTCTCACAGTGTCCATGGCTGTTGAAGTGGGCCGCTACAGGCACATCTGTGTTACCGTGTTTAATGTGGCACTTGTGAAAATTCATTCTCTGGCGGAGTGTTTGTCCAGTTTCTCCCACATAGAGTGCAGTGTCAGGACATTTCATGCAGAGAATTAGGTAGACAACATTAGATGATCTGCAGGAAAATGATCCCTTTATGTGATGTTCAAGTCGGGAGTTTGGTATAATTATACGGTCTGTATTGTAGACGTGGGCACACGTTTTACATCTTTTCTGTAGGCAGGGAGATGTGCCATTTTCTGTTGGTTCATTTAGGGAGCATCGGACAATTAGTTGCTGAAGGTTTGGTGGTTGTCTGTATGCCAGGAGGGGAGGTTCAGGAAATACATTTTTTTAGTGTTTGGTCGTTGTTTAGCATTGGCTGAAGTTCTTTTATAGTTTTTCGAAGTGTTTCAAGATGTGGGTTGTAGGTGACAACAAGGGGGATGCGGTTCTTGTTGTCTTTGTTTTTATATTCCAGAAGGTTCTCTCTGGGTATGGCAGTAGCTCTTCGTATTTGAGTGTCTGTTGTTTTGTTGTTTCTCTACATTCATAATGGCTAACACGGTACAACAACCTAGTACTACAGAAACAAAACTGAAATGCAGAGTCGTCGGCTTCGTTTAGCAGATGCGCTCGTCCCACTCGTCTATCAGCGGCTAAGCGATTTTCTCTCTCCTCCATGTCAGCGGAGTCGCATTCTTTCCGCCTCATCCTTCCTTCTTCTTCCAACTTGTTAACTCAGGGCCACCTTGCCAGCTCTTTGAGTTTCATGCTGTAGCCTCACACTTCCAGGCTGGATGGACAGACAGACCCACGCACTTCCATGTGTAGATGTTTATATATTCTGCTCAAAAAATTTTAAGGCCCACTTTTGAATGAGAGTTTAGCATCAAGTCAGTGAAACTTGTGGGCTGTTGATCTGGTCAGTTAAGTAGCAGAGGGGCTTGTTCATCAGTTTAATGAAATGAACAAGAGGGGCAACAAAGAGACGACCCCCAAAACAGGAATGAATGGTTTCACAGGTGGAGGGAGGCCACTGACATTTCTCCCTCCTCATCTGTTTTGCATTTGTCACTGGTCAGTGTCACTACTGGTCACATGAGGCCATACCTGGACCCTACAGAGCTGGCACAGATACTCCAACTTCTCCAGGATGGCAGGCACATCAATACGTGCCTCCCATTGCCAGAAGGTCTGCTGTGTCTCCCAGCACAGTCTCAAGGGCATGGAGAAGATTCCAGGAGACAGACAGGCTGTTACTCTAGGAGAGCTGGACAAGGCCCCTCATAGAAGGTCCTTAACCCATCAGTAGGACCCACCGCTATCTGCTCCTTTGGATGAGGAGGAACAGGATGAACACTACCAGAGCCTACAAAATGACCTCCAGCAGGCAGGCCATTGGTGTGAATGTCTCTGACCAAACAATCAGAAACAGACTTCATGAGGGTGGCCTGAAGGCTACACGTCCTCTAGTGGGCCCCGTGGAGCTCGATTGGCATTTGCCATAGAATACCAGAATTGGCAGATTCACCACTGGCAGGCGCCCTGTGTTTTTCACAGATGAGAGCAGGTTCACCCTGAGCACACGTGACAGACATGAAAGGGTTTGGAGAAGCCATGGAGAACATTATGCTGCCTGTGACATCTTTCAGCATGACCAGTGTGATGGTGGGTCAGTGATGGTATATCTGGGGAGGGACGCACAGACCTCTACAGGCTAGACAACAGCACCTTGACTGCCATTAGGTATCGGGATGAAATCCTTGGACCCCCTTGTCAGACCCTACGCTGGTGCAGTGGCTCCTGGGTTCTTCCTGGTGCACCACAATGCCCGGCCTCATGTGTTGGTGAGAAGATGAAGGAATTGATCCCATTGACTGGCCCCCATGCTCACTCGCCTGACCTCAATCCAATAGAAAACCTCTGGGTGGGACATTATGTTTGGGTCCATCCGACTCCTTAGACTGTCCAGGAGCTCAGTGATGTCCAGATCTGGTGTGGAGATCCCCCAGGACACCATCTGTCATCTCATTAGGATGGTGTCTGGCAGGCATACAAGCACGTGGGGGTCACACAAACTACTGAGTATGATTTGGAGTTGCTGCAATAAAATTTCGTCAAATGGACTTGCCTGCCTGCTGCCTCATTTGTTCCCTTTGATTTTCGGGTTTTTCGTCTTTGAATTCAGCCCTCTCTCTGTCGGTTGATCATTTTCATTTCCATGCTTCCGTTCCTAACACATCACCATATCAGTCCATAGCAGTAGAGACAGCCGGCAGGATTTTTTTTTTCTTTCCACTGAGATCTGATGTGTTTTCAAAGTGTTTTAATTTTTCTGAGCAGCTTATTATAAGAAGACTGTTGCAAATCTGCTTTGCTATAATGTATGGTTTTTTTTTTTCCCTAAACTTTGATAGCAGTAAGTAAGGAACACTATAATAAAAGTTAAAGTGGAAACAAGCAAGGCTTTTGGAATTATGAGAAAAATAAGGACAAGGATATAATGTTTTTTAAATTGTAGTGTGCCTCGTGGTGTGCAGCTGTTATGAGGTCAGTTTTTCCAGCTGACAACCTCTGCAATGATTACACAGGAATTCTGTACCAAGGACGCATGGTTTGTTAATAGCGTACGCGTGGGTAAGTTGTGATGTGGGATTGTTAAGAATATTTCCAATCTGCCATATCCTGTTAGCAACAATATGTAGCCAATAGTAAACTTACTTTATGTATGAAGTTGTATTTCTTATTTAATTTTTTTGAATGATTATGCCATCATTAAGTGTATAAAAAGGACCGGAAGCCTGTTATCGGGTGTAACACACTTGACTCACTGCCTTAGGGTTTCTGAGTTTTGTGTTGCTGTTTAAACCTCCTCCTACCTGTTCTTGTGACTGATGGAATCACGTCCATCACTTGGCAAGGGGTGGGGACACTTCAACCTCCACAGGGTGCCTGATCTACTGCTGCTGGGTATTCCAAGGGGAGGCACAGGGTGAGTCGTATCCACACTCACCAGTGCCACCGTGACACTGACCGCAGTTATGTGCTGATCATGGGCAGGATTGAATTAGTATAAATAAAAGTACTGCATTCTCTACACAAAGCCTTGCACCTTCTCATTATTATGAAATAGACTTAAACTTTTGGTACTTGAGTACTTTCAAAAGGAGATACCTTTTTACTTTTGCAAAACAGGAATACTTCTTGCTTCAGTGAAGGTTTACTCACGTATAATTACTGGGTAATTTTTACACCTCCGCTTAGACATGTAATCTTATTTATTAATTAATTTATTTATTACATTAAACGTTTTACTTGATTATCTAGTATATAAAATAATTGCTGTGAAAATGTGCGAGGGACGCATATGTGAAGAAACTAATGGCTATAATGAACACAACACTGCTGTGTGAATAAAGCCGTTCAAGTGACAGGCGCAACTGAAGACCTGCACGCCGTCACCACCGCCACTCCATGCGCTTTTACAGACGAGTCGAGAGCTTCAGTCGCCGCCACACTGAGACCCGAAGAGTCAGACTACAAATTCAAGTCTTCTTTATTGTTTCTTTTAAAAGAACGCGCTACGAGATTATATATATATATATATATATATATATATATATATATAGCATTCAAGTCCAAAGACATGCAGGTTAGGTCCATTGGCGAGCCAAAATTGGGCCTAGTGGGTGATTGGAGTGGGTGTGTGTTCGCCCAGCGATGGACTGGCGCCCTGTCCTGGGTTTGTTCCTACCTAGGTTAGCTGGAATAGGCTTCTGCAGACCCCCGCCAAAATTAGAAAATGACTGACTGACTGGCTGTTTTATGGCTCAGTCACACGCCACTCCATTCTCTTACGCCCCTGGGTTTAAGCCCTCGTGCACGTCCACGTGGCATTTTTCCAGTGATCCATTCGTATTGCCAACGCTATTTTAGGAAAAGGTTGTTGTGAAACTTGGGAGTTTCGGGTTTTGTTGTGACTCCAGTCGCTGACATAGGTCAGACTGAATGTCGAGCACGGGATCAGACAAACGAGCGGCTCAGGCAGCAGCCTGGAGACTCGACCAGAGTCAGTATAAACGGGGGACGGGAAGTTTACCGCGACTCTCTCGCTTTCTAATTTTGCTAAATCTTTCTTCTTTTTTTATTGTAATCTATTTGGATTCGTTACCCACACGCTGCCATTGGTTGTCTTTGACCCCAACATCCCTGCCTACGTCCTTCTCCACTTTTAATTTAATTTCCTCTTCCCTCCCCGCTCGATGCTCTCGTTGCTTACCGACACTCCTTCTTTCCAACGCTCTTTCTCTCCTCGTCTCTCTTTCTTTTCATTTTCTTATTCTGTCTACGTCCTTTCTCTGCTGTTTAGACACGAGCCTCGTATGGTGCAAAACACTCCCACTGTGATCTTCCGTGGCTTCACTCCGTTGACGAACCAATCAAAATGCACAGTTCCCTGGCGTAAAGTATGAAGTCACAAGGGAAAAAACAAACGCTGTCAGAATAAAAGTCCTCAATTGACACCAACGTCACCTCAATGAAATAGCAGTTGCTTCCAAGTAGCTGTCAAAATAAAAGACCACAAAAAACCACCCGAGCCGCAGCTCCACGCGTCACCACAGGTTTACACCAGCAGTTTCACGGTTAAATTATAGGTGTTTTTAGACTAAACACGTTTATACAATGTGCAGGATAGATAGATAGATAGATAGATAGATAGATAGATATGGAAGGCACTATATCACAGATAGATAGATAGATAGATAGATAGATAGATAGATAGATAAATAGATAGATAGATAGATGGATAGATAGATAGATAGATAGATAGATAGGAGTGTGCAGAGCGTGGTGTGGTCAGCTGAGAGCATCATTGGGTATGCACTCGATAACTTCGAGGCTATCTGCAGCCGGTGATGTTGGACAAGAGCCAAGACAATTATCAGTGACTACAGCCATCCCTCTGACCACATCCTCGTACCTGTGCTGAGGTCAGTAAAATGGAATGGCTGCCTGAAGACCGGTGCAGAGAGACTGAGGAGGACCTTCTGTCCACAGTCCATACACATCTTGACTGAGGAAAGTGTCTTCAACTACATGATTGTTAACTCTCTTACATTAAGTTTTTAATTTAGTTATTAATTATTATATATAACATTTTATAATTCTATTATAACACATACTGTATTTTGTTCATAATACACTATAGATTATAGAGGGGCAGTCTTGTGGAACAGCTTTACTTCCAAAGACATGCATGTTTGGTGGACTGGTGATTCCAGTTTGCCCCGGCTGTGTATGGGGAAGTGAACTCTATGATGGACCACCGTCCCATTCAGGGTTGCTTAATTACTTCATTCCTGGATAAAGTGAGACCCCCTGTGCAAATACTCATCCACTATCTCCCTGTCGCCAGGCTGTGGCAGACATACAAGCAGAACTTCAATGCACTGTGGACATCTGGCAGGAAACATTGCAGATAGTGAAAAAGCTATGTGGATAACCAGACACTTCTCACAACAGAACAAAAAAATGCTTGAATTCTTCTGCCCTGCATAGAAGCATTGATGTGATCTTCAAGTTGAACCTAACCATCAATTCAATTACCATTAAACCCATCTAATCCATAAGGGAATTGGGGGCTGGTGAGGCACTCTTCTTGTAGCACTGGCAGGTTACTTTTTTAACTTAATCATAATCATCATTTTCAATCCTGAAAAATGCAAATCATGATCACAGGAAACTGGAGCCAGTTCTGGAAGCATAGGGTGCAAGACTGGAGCCATTGCTGAGCAGGATGCCAGTCCTTCATGGATTCTAATTATAAAGTTGCATTGCTTTATTCGAACTAGTCCAGGGGTCCTCAATCACGGTCCTGGAGAGCCGCAGTGGCTGCAGGTTTTTGCTCCAATCCAGTTGCTTAATAAAAAGCACGTATTGCTAAAGTAACACTTCTGCGTCACTTTAGTGATTTTGGGCCCTTATTGCTTAATTTTGTCTTAAACAGCTATTTTAATTGCTCCTTATTATCAATAACATGCAAATGACAAGAGAGAGCAGCATTTCTCCATTTAGCTTATTTACATTTACACCTGTGTGTATTTATCTGCACTATTGGGTTTAATTAAATACTTGAAAGAAAAATGAAGAGAAAAAAGTGAAGAAAATCTAGGATATGAGAATGACCTGACATAGCAGAGTTAATTTAATTTCATAGCTTGTTAGTGCTTTATTGGCAAGAATTGCTTTCTAATTAAGCAACCAGGTCAGAACAAAAACCTGCAGCCATTGCGGCTCTCCAGGACTGGGATTGAGGACCCCTGAACTAGACGAGTTCTAAGAACAGAGAAATCCGAAATACTGTATTGTAAAGCAACCTTTCTCCAGCCATTAGATGGTCAGTGTTGGTCCGATTGGTAAAACTTTTCTAAGGAGTCGCACGTTGATGACGTAATTTGTTTCTCTTTGTTTGATTCCGTGGGCGGACTGCCATCCCGGGCATGTGTGTGCGCGCATAAAAGAAAAAAAAAAAAACGAACAGAAGGAAAGAAGAGGGAAATAGAAACGAAGAAATAAAAAGCTGCGAAGAGGAGAAGTATCGGTAAGCAGCGAGCGAGGGAGGGAGAGAATAACGGGTGTGTAAAGAGATGCAGGACGTGGGCAGGAATGCCGGTGACTGGGCATGGAGGTAGAAAAAAAAAAAACAGCGAGGGATTTGGCAATGAATACTGGAAGAGGGACATAACAAGGAGGTAAGAGAGGTGCAAAGAGAGAAAGAAAAAGACGCAGCGATCTGCGGACGTGCATCCGTGTTGGTGCTGAATCGCTACCCACTTCCAATCTCCAGTTTACGTTCACGCTGGCCGAGTCTCCGGGCTGCCGTGTAAGACGCTCACTCACTCCGCTGGTGCTCGTCATTCAGTCCGATTTTAGCGTGCGGAGGAGTTCATAAGACTTATCACCTACGTAGCGTTTATAAACGCCGGAGAAAATGTCATGTAACACGCGGACAGGGCCGGATTCGTGTGCGACTTTAAACCGAGGGGGGGCTAAAACAGTGGAGGGGCAAACGGGCGTGACATATAAAATGACGCCAATTTAATTATTTTTTTTGGAAGAATTTCCGAGTCCTTAAACTAGTACTACCAATAAATAGAAATCGACATGTTTTCATTTTAAAGAAACAATAATGGTGCACTGAAGTTGTACGCTGACTCGGCGGATCGCAAAGTGGCGGCGTCTGAAGCGGCTCGACTCGTCTGCAAACGCGGATGAAGTGGCGGCTGCTTCGACAGGCAGGGCTTCAGTTGCGCCTGTCACTTCAACGGCTTTATTCTATCATTTGGTACACATATGGCGGCGTCGCCTGCATTGCAAGACATTCATTTCTTCATAGTCGCACAAAAATCTTTATATATAGGCCAAGTACCACTGTCTCACTCATCACGAAATCTCCCGAACCATGAGGACTTGAAATTTGGAATGTAGGTTACCCTTGGCCCTTAGGTGCTAGCTAAGAAACGGTTTTTAAAAAATTCGTGGTCTGTCCGCTTTTCTCAAGAGAACCACTTAACTGATTTAGATCTTGTTGTTTTCTATAATTTGGTTAATTTTGCGACTTCTCTTAGCGCGATAAGTACCGGAGTTCGCTTGCGGTACCGATGTATTTATGCAAATCCAAGAGAGTGGCTGTGGGCCGAGAGCAGGGGGCGTGGCCTTCCTCATTCACTCGCCAGCCTCTGTTAGGCGCTCAACGTCTCGCCACGTGTGGGAGTGCACCTCGCCTCCACTTAGCTAGCGATACCTGTTTGTTCAACAGACGTTATCATCTACAGATTGTTAAGGAGCAACGTTTGGCGTTTTTGACTTAGAGATCAGAGCTACGTGTGTTTTGGAGGGTACCTGCTGATTGCCAGAGATATCACGGCCATGTGCTTTTCTCCTCACGCGGGGAACGCTCTCCCGTCAGAACTGAACACGATCAGATACGGTGCCAACGCCTATTGATTTTTAAAGTTTGTCCTGTTTCATTACTATGTGGGTGCAGCCACGGGGTACAGCTAGTCCTTTTATATACTAAGCAATCAAGATGGAAAAGCGGCTCGTTTAAGCAAACAAAAGAAAAATAAATCAACAGAACTGTTGAATGTTAAGTGACAAATTGAATATATCGATTGAAATGGATTACACAAAGTCATAATAAACATACGGCGAAGGGCAGGTACTTATCTGAAAAGTATGAATGTCAAGTGGATTTCCTGCCGTGTTTCTGTTCAGAATTCCTCACCAGCGGCCGTCGAAAACACTTTGGAGGCTACGAACGATGGAGGTAACCCTTAATCTCGCTGGTACGGGATACTCTTCTGTACATACGAGATGTTTTCATCCATCCATTATCTAACCTGCTATATTCTAACACAGGGTCACGGGGGTCTGCTGGAACCAATCCCAGCCAGCACAGGGCACAAGGCAGGAAACAAACAAACACCGGGCAGGGCGCCAGACCACCGCAGGACACACAAACACCAAGCACACCCTAGGGACAATTTAGGATCACCAGTGCACCTAATCTGCATGTCTTTGGACTGTGGGAGGAAACCCACGCAGACACGGGGAGAACATGCAAACTCCACGCAGGGAGGACCCGGGAAGTGAACCCGGGTCTCCTAACTGTGAGGCAGGAGCACGAGATGTTTTCACGTACGAGATAAAGTCAGATATAAAAAAATGAATAAATACAAAAGTGCATTTCAGGTATCTCGTATGTACAGTATGTTAAAGCATCATACAAGTATCCCACATTTACAATATATTTTCAGGATAGGGGTTATCCCTAAATTTTGTTTTTCTCATTGTTCAGTTCAGAGCTTCCATAAAAACCTGTGAAACATAATGAAATGTTTACATTTAAATCATCACATGTGCTTAATATGACTGTGTTCCTCACAGGGGGTGGTATGGGATTATGTGTGTGGTGGGGTTGGAGGTTTGTTGCTGGTAGAGTATGGGGATCCGGCATATTTGGTCCCAGTATAATGATATTGAGAGCTGTGTCTGCATACTTGGACAAACATCAACGGTGTTTCCAGTGGGTGTGGGACTCCACCAGGGCTCTGTTTTGTGATATCAAGGCTCAGTCGGGGGCTCCACTTTAGTGGCCTTAGAAATACGTCACTGCTTTCTGCCCATGACCTGAGCCTTTTGGCTTCATCGGGTTTTGAAACTCCAGCACACATTTAGACCGTTTGTGTGAAGCAGCAGATATGAGGATCAGCAGCTCCAAGTCTGAGGCCGTGGTCCTCCTTTTAGTGGGGGTGCTGGCCTGTCCCCTCTGAGTGGGAGGCGAGTTACTGCCTCGGGTGGAGGATGTCACAAGCTGTCTATTAAAGCAGATGGCCTGCTAGTAGTTTGGGACCGACCAGGACTGAGTGGGTAATAAGAGAGGCAGATGTTCAAAACTAAGGGTAATTTTTTTTTATTCCACGCTAGACAAGAAAAAAATAAAACAGTTGATGTAAAAGGATGCAGAAAAATGTATAAATAATCCTGTGACAAAATAAACCTAATTATGAAAAAATAAAAGGAAAGATGAAATTGTCTTACCCTTATAGATCTACAGTAAATTCTAGTCTATGTAAGGGCATCAGCTGCCTTAACATAAAACAAAACTGGACTCTGTTTCTGTCCAGGTCAAAAGTACAACTCCTCAAAAAATAATCTCGGGAGCCGTTTTTGGTCCTTAGGAACCTGACCCGCTCCTTAACATCAACCAACAGCTCAGCCACCAGGCACCTCTTAGTCTGGCGTGCCTTGCCCTACCTCACCCTTCTTCTCAAATCTCTCTGAATGATCGTACCCCCTGCAGACACAACTGTCCTTATATAAAGACTTCTCCATTCCCAGGGTCCTCTCTCCTAAACATAGGGAGATACCATTTCAGGCCTGCAGGGGAAATCCTACACTTCAAGGAAAAATCAAAATATCCAAACCCAAAATACACATAATAAATAAAACACTAAGCAACAAAAACATTTGTACTTAACCTACAAACGGAAACGTTATGGTACACATACACTACTAATCCAAAATGGACCCCCCAATAGCTGTCTTTTGACCTTCCCAGGCACCCGTGACTGCGTTTAGCTTCGGCGCCACCTTTAAAACACCGGTCGGTAAAAGTTGAATGTTACGCGCGAGGCTTGCACCCGAAACAATCGGCGGAACATCCGAAAAAAAAACAAAAAACTAAAACAACCTGACGGTAAGTCCAAAAACTTTGTTAAGGTAATTTTTTTTTTTCTTTTTCCCCCATTGTAAACTCGCTGGCATATTGCTCATTGATGTTCATACCTAAAATTGATGTTCATACCTAAAACTTATTGAGAACCTTGCCCCAGTGTCTGTCTGTACTATACTGTGTTAGCGTCACAAACACCTGAGGGTCTTGTTCATGAGTGAGGGGAATTGGGATGGCGAGATCGACAGACAGATTGGGGTGGCGAGTGGAGGTTTGCAGTCGTTATATATTGATCTGTAGTCGGGAAGAAAGAGCTGAGCCAGAAGGCAGCGCACTCAACCTACCACTCGATCTTCGTCCCTACCCTTCACCTATGGTCATGAGCTTTGGGTAGCGGGAATGAGCTTTTTCTGCGGGGTGAGGAGAGCAGACATCCAGGAGAGACTCGGAGTAGAGCCGCCGACCCTCTGTGTCGAGAGGAGCTCATTGAAGTGGTTCGGCATCTGAAGTGGACGCCTCCCAGTGGAGGTTTCACAGGCACGACCATCTGGTAGAAGACCCTGAGGAAGACTCAGGGGCTCACTGGGAGCTCCTTGGTCTCTCTTCCACTGAACCTGACACCTTCGATAGTCATGACCGGGATGAGCTTGTACAAATTGAGGACACCACATGAAGCGAGGGGACGGTGCAAAAGTGTACAGTGTGCTTTTATTGAAAACAGAAATCAAAACTAAACAGTGCAGTACTTTAAAAAAAAAAAAAAAGATGGTGCAGTCCCTCCTCACATTGGGGAGCCTCTCGAACCCAACACCATTGATAATTATAACCGAATGAGCTGACAGATGGGGACAAATCACACAAGGAGCAAGGGGATGGTGTGAAACGTGCTCTGTGCTTTTATTAAAAAGAATCCAAACAAAACCAAAAACAGTGTCCACAGTGTAGTGCTTCAAAAAAACACCCATACGTAAATAATCCATAAAAACGAGTGAATAAATCCTTTAATAGCAGAGGTTAAAAATGCAGTCACTGGCTCCTTCAGATCCCAGCCCACTTCCTTTTTCGTCGCCCCTGCCCACCCAGAACTCATTCAGTAGCCACGGTCTTCTTCCCCCGAACCCCGACTTGGCTACCGTGCCAGGTTGGCACTCCTCCCGTCATCCTTCTCGGACCCGCAGTCCTACCTCTGACCCCTGGGGAGGTCATCCACCATGCTGGTCCCACTCCACGCCAATGATCAGTGGGGGCACCACCAGCCCCTAGAGGGTGTCACAACCTACACTCCTTTGTGGGGTTCATGTTGTATTTCTCCTCTAGGTTGCCGGATCGTCCTCCTGAAACTGCTCTTCATACTCTTTTTAACCTCCTTCCCTCATTTCTGTCTCGCGCATCTCATTTTATATGTGGGGACGTGGTATAGGTGTGGCGTTAGCAGCTGCCGGCATCAGTTTTGTGGTATAGGTGTGGCGTTAGCAGCTGCCAGCATCAGTTTTGGACACGGGACGATTCCTCACCTGCACACTTAAGTGAGGAACTGCCCACACTGCATCGTGCCCGAAAAGGGTCTAAGTGCGGCCTGCCCGTACATATGACATATAGGTCAGGTAAGGCCCACAACTTCGGTCACGAAACGTCCTTAGACTCCGATGACCCTCATCTTAACCATTGTCACACAGGCATGTTTAGTGGGCAGTCAACAAGCCCAGAGGTGAGTGAAACATCGAGAGACGAGGGGTTGATTTACGGTACTAACGCCTCTCTCTCCTTTTCATCAGAACGAAAGAAGAAAAATAATGAACCTACCACACTTCCGGGTTCCCAAGATGGCGGTCAGAAACGGCACTTCCGGTTCCCTCTGATGACATCACTTCCGACTCGTTCCGATGACGATACTACCGGTCTTCCTTCAGAAAATCCGCGTCACTTCCTCCACATCACTTGCCGGTCCCTGTTGATGACGTCATAGGCGTCTCCCTGTTTTGTCGTCCTCTCCTGCCAACTCTCTTCCACCCGCCATATTGTGGTCTATAAAAACGCCATCTTGCCATGTTCAAATTGTCGGACGTGACTGGGGAATGTTTTTGACCGTCTGATTTTTTTTGCTTCAGCGTTTTCTTTTTGCCCAACAGACATTAATACGGGAACGGTCCACAAATCTTTCCAGTTGTGGAATTCTTTTTCTTTATTACACCGTAGTGCCATGGCGCCCTAATGTTAACCACAGTCTAATGCGATGGGTGTTAACGTGACTGACGTGGAGGGCGTTTCGTGATGTTGGGACTTTACATGACTGACCTCAAAGGTACCGTAGTCCGCAATTACACTCTGTTGTTGTCGCACCCGAGAACCGCTCCAGCCACACTCCACGGTCCTCTATGTGTAATTGTGGTTGGGTGTGACCCTGGGCTGTATACAGTGGGTACGGAAAGTATTCAGACCCCCTTCAACTTTTCACTCTGTTATATTGCAGCCATTTTCTAAAATCATTTAAATTAATTTTTTCCCTCATTAATGTACACACAGCACCCCATATTGACAGACAAAAAAATAATTTTTGAAATTGTTGCAGATTTATTAAAAAAGAAAAACTGAAATATCACCTGGTCCTAAGTATTCAGACCCTTTGCTCAGTATTTAGTAGAAGCCCCCTTTTGAGCTCATACAGCCAGGAGTCTTCTTATGAAAGATGCAACAAGTTTTTCACACCTCGTCACCATTCCTCCTTGCAGATCCTCTCCAGTTCTGTCAGGTTGGATGGTAAACGTTGGTGGACGGCCATTTTTAGGTCTCTCCAGAGATGCTCAATTGGGTTTAAGTCAGGGCTCTGGCTGGGCCATTCAAGAACAGTCACAGAGTTGTTGTGAAGCCACTCCTTCGTTATTTTAGCTGTGTGCTTAGGGTCATTGTCTTGTTGGAAGGTAAACCTTCAGCCCAGTCTGAGGTCCTTAGCACTCTGGAGAAGGTTTTTGTCCAGGATATCCCTGTACTTGGCCGCATTCATCTTTCCCTTGATTGCAACCAGTCGCCCTGTCCCTGCAGCTGAAAAACACCCCACAGCATGATGCTGCCACCGCCATGCTTCACTGTGGGGACTGTATTGGACAAGTGATGAGCAGTGCCTGGTTGTCTCCACACATACCGCTTAGAATTAAGGCCAAAAAGTTCTATCTTGGTCTCTTCAGACCAGAGAATCTTATTTCTCACCATCTCAGAGTCCTTCAGGTGTCTTTTAGCAAACTCCATGCGGGCTGTCATGTGTCTTGCACTGAGGAGAGGCTTCCGACAGGCCACTCTGCCATAAAGCCCTGACTGGTGGAGGGCTGCAGTGATGGTTGACTTTCTACAACTTTCTCCCATCTCCTGACTGCATCTCTGGAGCTCAGCCAAAGTGATCTTTGGGTTCTTCTTTACCTCTCTCACCAAGGCTCTTCTCCCCCGCTCTAGGCTCTAGGAAGGGTTCTGGTCGTCCCAAACGTCTTCCATTTAAGGATTATGGAGGCCACTGTGCTCTTGGGAACCTTAAGTGCAGCAGAAATTTTTTGTAACCTTGGCCAGATCTGTGCCTTGCCACAATTCTGTCTCTGAGCTCTTCAGGCAGTTCCTTTGACCTCATGATTCTCATTTGCTCTGACGTGCATTGTGAGCTGTAAGGTCTTATGTAGACAGACAGGCGTGTGGCTTTCCTAATCAAGTCCAATCAGTAGAATCAAACACAGCTGGACTCAAATGAAGGTGATCTCAAGGATGATCAGAAGAAATGGAAAGCACCGGAGTTAAATATATGAGTGTCACAGCAAAGGGTCTGAATACTTAGGACCAGGTGATATTTCAGTTTTTCTTTTTTAATAAATCTGCAACAATTTCAAAAATTCTTTTTTTTGTCTGTCAATATGGGGTGCTGTGTGTACATTAATGAGGGAAAAATTAATTTAAATGATTTTAGCAAATGGCTGCAATATAACAAAGAGTGAAAAATTGAAGGGGGTCTGAATACTTTCCGTACCCACTGTACATTTGTCAGAAAATGAAGAGATTCTTGAATGGACATCTGTAGATGTGCTTGTTGCAATGAAAGTGAAGCCTCCATTCCTTTATCGGGACCGTGCGGGACACGACATTCAAAAGCGATGGCTCTCGCCGCCATTTCAAGCTGTCTTACAAATACGTGGCACAACAAGTTAAAGCATCACATCACATCTGTTTGCTCACGTTGATTTCTGAACCATCTTCTTGATGAAATAAAACTGGCGATCGTGAAAGCTAATTTGTGTGATTGACTTTTGTTTTTTTTGTAAAAAAAAGAGTAAAACACCGTTCCCTCATTCCACAACAACAACAACATTTATTTCTATAGCACATTTTCATACAAACAGTAGCTCAAAGTGCTTTACATATTAAAGAATAGAAAAATGAAAGACATAATTATAAAAAATAAATCAACATTAACATCGAATAAGAGTAAGGTTCAATGGCCAGGGGGGACAGAAAAACAAAAACTCCAGACGGCTGGAGAAAAATAAAATCTGTAGGGATTCCAGACCATGAGACCACCCAGTCCCCTCTGGGCATTCTACCTAACATAAATGAAACAGTCCTCTTTGGATTTAGGGTTCTCACAGAAGGGCTTGATGATGATGATGGTCACGTAGACTTCTTCCTTTTAATCCGTCCATCATTGTCGGAGCATCATGAAGCTTTGAGTAGGTGGAGGTGGCGCAGGCCACCACCACAAAGAAACCGGAAAAAGAAACAGAAAAGAGAGTAGGGGTCAGTACCGATTTTAGAGCCACCATGAATAGTTGTTATGATGAATTGAACATACAGAGTATCAGGATTAAGTTAAATTACGATTAAAATGAAGTTATAAAAAGGCCATGTTAAAGTAATGTGTTTTCAGCAGTGTTTTAAAGTGCTCTACTGTATCAGCCTGGCGAATTCCTATTGGCAGGCTATTCCAGATTTTAGGTGCATAGCAGCAGAAGGCCGCCTCACCACTTCTTTTAAGTTTAGCTTTTGGAATTCTAAGGAGACACTCATTTGAGGATCTGAGGTTACGATTTGGAATATAAGGTGTCAGACATTCCGATATATAAGATGGGGCGAGATTATTTAAGGCTTTATAAACCATAAGCAGAATTTTAAAGTCAATTCTGAATGACACAGGCAACCAGTGTAGTGACGCTAAGACTGGTGTGATGTGTTCAGATTTTCTTTTCCTAGTTAGGATTCTAGCAGCTGCATTCTGCACTCGTTGCAAGTGATTTATATCTTTTTTGGGTAGTCCTGAGAGGAGTGCGTTACAGTAATCTAGTCGACTGAAAACAAACGTGTGAACTAATTTCTCAGCATCTTTCAGTGATAAAAGAGGTCTAACTTTACTTATGTTTCTTAAGTGAAAAAATGCTGTCCTAATGATCTGATTAATATGCGATTTAAAGTTCCCTCTTGCCGCTGTTCTTTTCGGTGAGGTTTTGTCTCCTCTGTGGGCCATTTTCATATGTAGCTTTTCCACACGTGTACCGTATATTTGTGAATTTAATCCACACCCTTCTTACAGTTTCAGAGGGCTAAAAAAAATCTGATGCGGACTAGAATCCTAGGCGGATTGGATTCGCGGTCGAGAGCCGCACATGCCACAAGAATAATATATTTGCGCTATTAGCTGCTTACACCCCTTGGGCAGTGGCATAGCCCCGGGCGGCATTATTGGCCTAAAGGCTCAGTACAATCCGTGTGTAAGCAGCAGATTTCAGAAAAAATATCACTCATGAATGAAAAAAGTCAAATTCTCTGATTTTTATCCACAAATACTTCAAAAATAATTTTCAGACTGTCCTTCTGTGACGGCATCAGACACAGCAGTTGAAATTTATGAGGCAATAACACAAGCATAAACACTGATAATAATTTCTAGGAAGATAAACAACTCACTTACAGTTTATAATTTCGTTTCGTTATCAATCCGAATGTGTCCTTGCTCTGCGCACAAAACAATACAATACAATACAATACAGTTTATTTTTGTATAGCCCAAAATCACACAGGAAGTGCCGCAATGGGCTTTAACAGGCCCTGCGTTTTGACAGCCCCCCAGCCTTGACTCTCTGAGAAGACAAGGAAAAACTCCCAATAAAAACCTTGTAGGGAAAAATGGAAGAAACCTCGGGAAAGGCAGTTCAAAGAGAGATCCCTTTCCAGGTAGGTTGGGCGTGCAGTGGGTGTCAAAAGTAGGGGGTCAATACAATACAATACACAGAACAGAACAATTCCTTAAGACAGCATAATAATAAAAATTTTAGAATTACGGTTTAACAGTAGATGATAGGACATAATTAGGTTTGGATATTTTTAGAGTCCTGGAGACCTCATCCATCTAGCTGCATCTCCATTTGGCCATGCCACGGCTAAAACGTTGCTCCGATGAAAGGACCCCTCTTTCCCATGATTCCTGTGATCCTCCATCAGGGATGACTTTACCATAGGCAGGCAAACAACTTGGCAGGTGGGCCGTGGCAACAATGGCCACATTTGGGTACTGACATCCCCACCTATCACTCGTACACTACACTGGTTCTGGTTTTCGCAGCGTAATTATATTAAACTAATAACTAGAACACGGCTTATCAGTGCACGTCTATACCAGGGGGTCTCCAACCTTTTTTTTTTTTTTTCCCCTATGAGAGCTATTTTTACAAGATGAAAACGGCCGAGAGCTACTCATGTATATTCTCGTAGCTTATTTCAACCCAAACAAACTGAATACGCTTGTTTTGCCTGAACATTTACAAAATGCATGATCAGGGATCGTAAAGCCATATAACAGATAGTGAAGACAGCTGAGAAGATCATCGGTGTCTCTCTTCCTTCCATCATGGACATTTACTTACACCACAGGCTGCATCTGCAAAGCCACCAGCATTGTGAATGACCCAACACACCCTTCATACTCACTGTTTAAACTCCGAAGGTACCGACACATTCAGGCCCTCACCACCAGGATGTGTAACAGTTTTTACTCCCCAAGCAGTCCGATTGCTGAACACTCAAGGACCGGTCTGATATCCGATATATTTGTTCTGCTCTGCAGCATTGCACATGTTTGCACATTTGACTCACATGCACCTTGTTATTTATTATGTATCTTTATGTTACGCGTCATGGATTCTTCGTTGTCCTCTGTTCTGTTGTAGCACCATGATCCTGGAGGAACGTTGTTTCATTTCACTGTATGCTGTACTACTACTGTATATGGATGCAATGACAATAAATACTCTTGAATCGTGAATTTTGTAAATGTTGGCATCCACAGCTCACATTTTGCATTTAAACATCAGAAAAAAAAAATATTTAGTTCACCTGCAAGTGCATTTCGTGTGTCTAGTGTATCTCACACTATTGAATTAAAACCAAACAATGCAATTCCAAATACACAGATGTGACTTTTTCATTTGTCATCTTGTTCCATGTCACTGTGTCACTTTATTCACATGTCCAGTTACACGTGTGGTGTGTTTTATATTTTGTCAGATGACTCAACAAGAGGGGCAGGTGTCTGGTGGAGTGGAGTTCACTCTTATGGAGTCTTTTAAATGTTCGTCTGTCAGTCTTGTTCTGAACTTTGATTTCACAACATTCGCGTCAGACTCACAGAGGTGTGGAGACCCAAACAAAGCAGCCATTTTCAGAGCTGCTTGGTGAAGATTCTTCTAGTTATCTGGCTCTACTAAGCTCCAGAAATGCTGAGAATGCTGTTGAGACTTTAACTGCACGTTATTTTGATGGTTTACTAGTATATAAAATATAACGTCTCTCTGACTGTATTTCTGTCCGCTTTTCACGGGAGAACTACTTAACGGATTTAGATCGTTTTTTGTTTGTTTTTTTTATATATAACTAGGGGGCTTCGCTCGCCCACCCCCTGGGTTTGGTTTACCGGATATACAATTTAAAAAGATTGCTAGTTTCATGGGAATTGTTACATGTGCATTATTTTCACTTTTATTTTAAAACTTTTGTAAAAACATTACTTTATTTCCGGTCCTGGGCGTGGTTACATCTCTTTCTCACAGGGTGTATAACGCTAAGGAGAAGCAGTCGGATCATCTGCTGGCGAGCTGCCTGCTCTGCTTGTCTCGCTGCCCAATCATTTCAAAGCCTGTACAGCAGTTGTCCTTTTGCCTCTTCACATTTTTGTCACTCGTGTTGTGAACGGGGTGGGGGTTAGTTTGGCTGAACGCACGCCAAGGAGAAGCAGTCGGATCATCTGCTGGCTTTATGCTGATGGCGAGCTGCCTGTTCTGCTTGTCTCGCTGCCCGATCATTTCAAAGCCTGTACAGCAGTTGTCCTTTTGCCACTTCGCATCTTTGTCGCTCGCGTTGTGAACAGGGTGGGGTGTGTTAGTTTGGCTGAACGCACGCCAAGGAGATGCCGTCAGATCATCTGCTGCTGGCGAGCTGCCTGTTCTGCTTGTCTCGCTGCCCGATCATTTCAAAGCCTGTACAGCAGTTGTCCTTTTGCCACTTCGCATCTTTGTCGCTCATGTTGTGAACGGGGTGGGGTGTGTTAGTTTGGCTGAACGCACGCCAAGGAGAAGCAGTCGGATCATCTGCTGGCTTTATGCTGCTGGCGAGCTGCGTGTTTTGCTTGTCTCTTGTCGTTGTTTTAAGAACTGGGAGCATGTGAAGCGTGTCTGCCAACAGCAATCCAACAACTGCTAGGTTAGATGTCCGTGGACTTGTTTTAAACTTTGCCATTCTTCTAATGAACAATTCAAACCCCCGAACCCAAATCAAACAAGCACTTAAATGTCCCCAATCATAACTTCACTATAATAATTATTATGGTGTTACACCGTTCTATTAGTTCAACTGTTTTACATCATCCAGGAAACAAAAAAATAAAGAAAACTTAAATAATGTCTCATACATTCATTTTTAGTTCTTCATCATCAATTGAGCAAAGCACCCCTTTAAACCCCCATACATTTTTAAATACATCTAATGTATTCATCAATTTATAATACGTGTATTCCATTATTATTATTCTGGAGCGTACGTTTATCTTGAAAATCAAAAGCGCATCAGTTGGCCCTGTCCATGTCTTCTTTCTGTTGATTTCACTGTAATTGAGGTGTGGCATAGCAATTCATCACCACTGTTTAGAATGGTGGTCTTAGTTTAGGTCGGATCCAGACTTTGGACCACTCTCTGTTCCATTTTGATTAAACGTGTGTAGGCCTGTGTTGTCATTATGAAATGATTCAAAATGAAAAGGCGTAATTATTTTTTTTATATATAAAACATTCTCTACTCTCCCTGTTCTTGACTTTGCCTCGGTCAGCCAAACTTTGCCACAGCATCAAGTAAGTAGGTTGTCACTCTAAATTTTGCTGAGAGCATCTTAGGATAACCTGCGGTGGGCTGGCGCCCTGCCCGGGGTTTGTTTCCTGCCTTGCGCCCTGTGTTGGATGGGATTGGCTCCAGCAGACCCCCCGTGACCCTGTAGTTGGGATATAGCGGGTTGGATAACGGATGGATGGATCTTAGGATAACATGGAGGGTTCACAGAATTTCAAATCGCATACCTGCTAGTTTTCTGTGTTCATTAAAAAACTGGAAGTTAACCCTGAAATGCACTCCAGTTATTTTTGGTGACTCTCTGAAGTAAAACTCTTTTACTTTTTTACCTCCTTCAGGTTCACATGGCCGTGCAGGGAGGTGTTTAATGGCCTCCAGGACGGAGCTGTCAGCGTGAGAAGGGAATCTTAGAAGAGCAGACACAGTTTTACACGGAGAATGGCCTTAGCCAATGACAAAGACGCAATTGAGAGACTGGAACTCCTTAAACAAGAGGACTGTGAAGGGGCTGCACCAGAGGATTTGTGGGTGAAGGCGGAGGACTGTGAAAAAGGAGGAGGATTTTCAGTTCTTAAAGAGGAGGAGGAGGAGTGCAAGGTGGAAATTGTCGAAGTCAAAGTGGAGGATTTGGAGTATTTCTCACTTAATCCTGAACTGGAGATGCTCGAAACTGGGACCATGTTCAAGCCAGAAATCTTTGAAGAGCCTCATTCCAGTTTGCAGCATTGGATCGCGAACACGGGACAACTGGTTACCCAGCAGGATTCTATGGAACTGAAATGGGAGTTACCGGAGTATGAGGAGAACGTCAATGGAGGAAATGGGAGAGAAGATCAGCAGTCATCAAGGAGTGTCGGAATGAGTAAGTAATGGGACTGAACAATAAAAGAAAGTGGAAACTGGTAATCGTTATGGATCCTGCTTGTGGCTCTTTTGGTGTTTTAATAGGTCAAAATGAGAGGGAAACACACAAATAGGGACAAGCTGCTCGGGTACATAACGACTTAACAAATAATAAACTGTAAAGGTTTGTGCAAACACAAAAAAAACTGAAGGTGTCCAGCTCATGGTTTTCTCGTTTTTAGTATTAAACATCATCAATATTATGTTTCAAGAATTTAAATAATCATGTCAAGTCAAGGACACGTGAGCAGAAATCAGTTCCTAAACTCATTCCAGACATCTTCTGTCCTTTCCTGTCGCTGTTCCCAGTGGCATTAAGATGGAGTGTTTTGTTGGCGCTAACTGTGTCCACAGACTCGCATCCTCGCACCAGCAGCATTTACCGTAAAAGTGGATTTGTAAAACACAATGCTGAACTTACACGGATGATTATATAATAATACAGCATAAGTGGGGGAAGTTCCATGATTCGTTGTGCAGGTACAACTAAAATCTAGGTGACATCCCATAATATTCTCAAACCGTGTTAATTCAGTTCAGTCACACACCGGGCAGGAGCAGCAACATCTGATGGCAGGCCTGTAAGGGGGTCCTTCACCACCCACTAACACCCACGCTGGTCCAGTTTAGAGTCCCCAGTCCACCTGACCTACATGTGTGCTGAGAGTGTGAAAGAAGAACTGGGGTCTCCTGGGGATGACTTGACCAGACACAACATCTGAGTGAACCCACAAGGCAGAAGACAAACCAAGCTGAACTGCCAGATTCCAGTTGTTGTTGGTCAGCTAAAAGCTCCTCGATGGTTACTTCCACCAAGAACTGGGCTGGAGCCATGAACAACTGTGCTACCACTGCACCATTGTGCTTTACTAATGGTAAACAAGTCTCAGATAGTCTTATTGTTTAACTTGAACTAGGTTTCTAAAGCATCAAATAAAACAAAACCAACAACGAGCACTCAAATTCATATCCCAGATTCTGTTGGTCAGATGTCCTCTCTGTGACCCCATTCTGGTGGAGGTGAATGTTAACTGAATTAGACAAAGCTTTGGGGTCGAGTCCACCAGAGAAGATGACATGTCCACTGCAGGGCCAGGTTAAAAGAAAAAAAAAAATTAGTAAGAGTTGTGAAAATAGCAAAAAATGAGAGGGCAACAGTGACCACTAGACATGGAAGGGCTTGAACTTGAGTTTGGGTTGAATTCACATGATACACACACTTCATCAGCTCCACCTGTCAGGACCAAAATTGCCCACCCCTGCACTAAATGATGTTCTGTGGTCTTCCCAAACATCAGTGGCACAAGAGACCACACTGACTGATTAGAGGCCGACTGCGTAAGACACAAATCATTAATGGCATCAGAGCACAGCTCAGTCCTTTAAAGTGACATTGACGTGTGTGGACCGTCGTGTTATGCAGTCAGCCATTCTGATGAGGGCTTACTAATTAGCAGGAGTGACAGTGGGGCACCACACCTGTGGATGAAGCTGTAACTTTTTTTAGTTGTGTCACCAGACATTATTTTATTCATTTATTTAATTAATTGATTTCATTTATTTAATTTATTGATTGATTGATTAAAGATGTTTATTTTTTCATGGCACCATTTTTATTTTGCTTCCTGTGCTTCTGTTTCGTGACTTCTTTGCTAACCGCAATGTGAGGTTTCAAGTGGCATGGCCCCCGCTAGTCACAGTGCGGCACTATGCCTGTGAATGAAGTTGTAGTTCTCTTTTTGGTTGTCTCATGAATCCAAATATTAATTAACTAAATAAAACTGTTTTATTGAAATGTGGATTTATTTTATTTTTTATTATTATTTAATTTCATTCCATTTTTGTTTTGCTTCCAAGCGCTAATGTTTTGTTGCTAAATGCAATGTCTGTTTTCATGCGGCATAGCTCCAGGAGTCACAATTCCTCTTGTTACTCCCATAACGGTATAATTAGTTGATGTTTGTAATGATTTATTGTCCAACTTTGTGGATACCTAAAACAATTAGAGTGTGTTACTTTCCTGGTTTTGATCCTTGCTACCCTTTCTATTATTTTGGCTTTGATCCTTGTTACCCTTTCTCTCTGTTAGTTTGGCTTTGATCCTTGTTACCCTTTCTCTCTATCATTTTTATCCTTGCTACTCTTTCTCTCTATTATTTTGATTTTAATCCTTGCTACTCTTTCTTTCTATGATTTTGTCTCTTCCTTGGGTTTTGTTTGCAGTTGGTTTTCCTGCACTTCCTTGTGTCTTATTTGAATCGCCTGGTTCAGCTCATCTCACTTCTACACCTTATCGATGTCATAGCAGTTTACACAATGCACTTGTAGATGTCTGCACATCCATGAACATTCTGGTCACTCTGAAGCATGTTCTTGTGTACAGTTTTCAATTGTCACAGTCGCTTAATTGTTTTAAGCATCTGCAGTCTGACATTCTGACTTGCTGTGTATATAACCAAACTATACAATTCAAAAGGACAGTTTCATAACATTTATTTAAACATCATTACGTTTAATTCAAATCTGTAATGTACTCAGACACTGGACTACTATAAAACGCCATGCATCCTCTTGCTTTCACACATTTCCTTTGTGTTATTATTTATCAAGTGACAATAGTGGTCCCTTGTACGTATTCATCTGTCCCATAATGCACTGTACATCCCATCAGGTTCACATTTAAAGTCACAGATACTGATACCGCACTCTTCTCCATGTCTCTTTGAGCTCTCATTGTTATTCGCAACAAGCAGATGTCAGGACTTCTTAAATGGCACGAGTGCACACACAATCATGGATTGCCTCAGCCATCTTAATTTCATGGTAAACACTTTGTGTTTGTGGAACCAACTGAGCTTCGATTTGAAAGTGAGGCTTGTTTAAGGCAGACTTACTTAGTTAGCAGAGTTTCCATTTCATATGTGCTCTCCTTGAAATAATCTAGGAATGGAACTGAAGGGTGAGGCAGGAGCACCAACCACTGTGCCACCTATCTCGTATTAAGATTTTACAATGTGTAACTCAACTCTTTGTATCATTGCAGATTTTCATGAGAATGCCAGCTTCCCCTCATCTGTATCTGCTGAGCCCTCCCTTCAGTGCAAACTGGAACAGAAACAGGACAAGAAGAAGAAGAGGAAGAAATCAACAAGAGGATCAGAGACTTTGACAGCAGGCTCTTTCCAGTGTAGTTTTCTTCCTGTGGGAGAAACCCTCAGAACTGACCAACCACAAGGACATAACACAGAGCAAGATGATTTGGGTGATGGACAAGAGTGTGGACAAACTTTTAAAAACAAGTCTGACTGTAAAGATCACAAAGCTGTTCATAAAAGACCAGAGTCGTATTGCTGTTCTGAGTGTGGCAAACGATTCGTTCATAAGAGCTGGCTTCAGGCACATGTAAGAATTCATACTGGAGAAAAGCCATATTGCTGCTCTGAATGTGGACAGAGATTTACCGCAAGCAGCAGCCTTCGCGTGCACACTCAGATTCACACTGGAGATAAGCCATATAGCTGTGCTGAATGTGGAAAAAGATTCATTAAAAGTAGTGATCTACTGAGGCACACGCGAATTCACACCGGAGAGAAGCCATATTGCTGTCCTGAATGTGGCAAAAGATTCATCAAAAGTAGCAATCTTCAGAGACACGCAATAATTCACACTGGAGAAAAGCCATATTGCTGTTTGGAATGTGGCAAGCAATTTTCTAACAGTTCCAGTCTCCAAACACATAAAAGAATCCACACCGGAGAAAAGCCATATGGCTGTGCTGAGTGTGGAAAATGTTTTGCCCACAGTAGCAATCTTGTAGGGCACATGCGAGTTCATGCTCGGGAGAAGCCATATTGCTGTTCCGAATGTGGGAACAGATTCTCCCATAAGCACAGTTTTCAGAGTCACATTCAAATGCACACTATTCTGGATTTGTGAACGTGGCAGATGATGTTCCTGAAGAAAAACCTTATTGCCGCTCTAAATGTTGTAAAGGATTCTCACTTTTAAATAATTTCTATGGACACTTAAGAATCTACAGTGGAGAGGACCTTTATTGTTATAGGGAATGTAGTAAACGATTCTCAAACTGCAGTAGACTTCATAGCCATTAAAGAATTCACACTGGTAAAACATTTCAAGGCTGTTCTGAATGTGTCACAAGTTTCACAGACAACAGGAGTCGTAAAGGCCACATGACATTTCACATTTGGGAAGCCCTAAAGGAGTGAGCTGCATAGGGAATTGATGCCCGAGTTACTTATGAGACAAAGATGTAGCCTGTTTCTGTCGGTGTAACATTGTGTATCGTGTGCTCCAGCCATCCGGCGACAGCTGAGGAACAGTTTAAGCACATGCATAGTATGTAATCAAGTATAAAAAATAAAAAAAAAAATTGAAAAAGTTATATGTACAGTGAAACCTCGGGTCATGACCGTAATTTGTTCCAAAACTCTGGTCACAACCCAATTTGGTTGTGACCCAAAGTAATTTCTCCCATAGGATTGTATGTGAATATAATTAATCCGTTCCAGACCATACGAGCTGTATGTAAATATATTTTTTTTAAGATTTTTAAGCACAAAATTAGTTAATTATACCAAAGAATGCACAGTTTTTATAGTAAGCTAAATGTAAAAATATTGAATAACACTGAGAAAACCTTGAATCAGTCTCTTTAAAAACAAGGCCGGTGCATTCTTTAACTGCCTTCTCGACCTTACGAGGCCAGCGCTCTCTCTCTCTCTCTCTCGCTTGCTCTCACTCTCTCTCTCTCACTCACTCTCTCTCTCTCACTCTCTCTCTCTCTCTGTCTCTCGCTTGCTCTCACTCTCTCTCTGTCTCTCTCGCTCTCTCTCTCTCTCTCTAGTTCACTCTCTCGCACTCTCACTCTCTGTCTCTCTCGCACTCTCTCTCTCTGTCTCTCGCTCTCTCTAGTTCACTCTCTCTCTGTCTCTCTCTCTCGCTCTCTCTAGTTCACTCTCTCTCTGTCTCGCTCGCTCTCACTCTCTAGCTTGCTCGCTTTCACTCACTCTCTTTCTCGCTCGCTCTCTCTCACATGCTCTCCCTCTCTCTGTCTAGCTCGCTCTCTCACTCTAGTTCGCTCTCCCGCACTCTCTCTTGCTCGCTCGCTCTCTTTTGCTCACTCTCGTACTCTCTCTCTCTCTCTCTCTCGCTGCACAGGGAGAGACTGAGCACATGCGGAAATCATCGGCGTGTGCGAACCGGAAGGGAAACTGGTTTGTTTATCACCCGAGTGTGTTGTCATGAACAGATGCAAAAAAGTTTGTTGACCTTTTTGGTCATAACCCGATTTGTACGTGTTCCAAGACGTTCGTGACCCGAGGTTCCACTGTATACATTTAACCCAGCATGGGCTGAGGGGTAAATTTAGAGTCACACAGAGCCAGTGATCATCACAGCAGCATTGGGTGTAAGACAAGAAGCTAAATTCTGTGCCATTCCAGGGCTCAATCATACACCGAAATAGAAAATAGTGTGCTGCGTGCAATCCAGTAACAGAGATGTATAAACGAAGTGCCTGTTTAGTTTTAATCCAGCGATTTGCTGTGCCTATTTTGAAACTGTGTGATTGGGTGGTGCAGCGATACCACATATCTTTGGGGTCTCATCGTGGAAAAAGAGGGGTGGATGTTCCTAACTTGACAGCACATGAAGTGATAAACACATTTCTAAAACACCAAAACATTATGAAATGTGTCTGTGTTTTTGGTCAGTTTCATGAAGGGTCATACAGTATATGGGCCTAGGATTTGGTAACATATGTGCAGTTTTCCATACAAAAGAAGAAAAAGTAATGCACTGTAACACATGAGGTTTTATAATAAGTAACCATACAACATATTTAGTGACCGTTCTTTGTAAGCAATAAGTACTGCAATGAAGTAGCACTTCCTGTTGATGAGAATCTTTGTGTGGTGGACTTTGTTGCACAAGACTGAGATGAGAGAACTCATCAAGGTTAAAATGATATATGAAAAGAAGCCCAGAAAAGTCCTTCATACTGACTGCATATCTCCATGGATAAAAAAAAGATGCACATTGCCTGCCTCAACACTGTGATAAGTGACAGTGTGACACCTCCATGTTTGACACCGTGTGTAGAATGAAGAGGTGAACCTCATTTATGACAACATGAAATATTCCAAGCTGAGTCAAAAAGGAGGAAATGGGGACATCTCTGAAAACAAATTCAGAAATAAACACTCAGAAATGAACAGACACACTCGGAAATTTTATTTTCACCCAGAAGTGAAAAGTCCTGAAAAGTAACTGATTCTCACATAAAGACACGCAGATAATAAAAGTGAGAAGATTTAGAGGAATTAAGAAGGAAATTCCTACTAGCATGAATCTGGCCAGTTAGCGCCGTCTTGGCAGTCGCGGCCAGATAGGCACAAACCGCAAAATGCCACCAGATGGCGCTGTTGTGCTTAATTAGTTCAACTTATTTAAATATTCCCAGCAAACTCCTCTTCTTAGGAGGAAAAGGAGGAGGAGGTTGGGAGCATGCGCAGATAGCGAGTAGCCGCACCCACCACACGACAAACCAGCTGGAATGGGGACCCGAGTCCAGCGAGTGACACCTCAGCACTAAATCGTAGTCATTTTTTTTGTAATTTCCCGACGTATCCTTAATGCATTTTCTAATGAAGAAAAGATCGCAACAAATCGTCTTTACATGTTGCGCTGCTGGCCTGCTTGTGGCTCCCGAGGGTCTGTCCATTGTCCCTGCAGTATGTTCTTGATAACCGCACCTGCAGACTATCTTGGGTGTGGTAGTCTGGCGGAGAGTCGAGGGGGGCGCAGATCAGCTGAGCACACACGTGGACGCGTCTCTTTAAGCCCATTAGTGTTTAAAAGGAGACTTCGGACTGAGTGTGTGAAGGTGGGCTTGTGTGGAGGTCTCAGATATATACCCTGAGGTCCTAAAGGCAGCCCACCTTATTATCCGCAGGGAACTGAGCTCCAAGGTAGTTTCTTTTGTTAGTTCAAACTTACACTTCGAGGTTTTCCCAGTCAGGAAATGTGCGGCGCAAAACTGTGAAAAGTCCAGGACTATTTCTGCCTTTAGATATTGACATAAAAATATGAATTGTACTACATTCGTTAAAATTATTTAAAAAAAAAAAGTATCAGGTATGCTTTGAGCACAAGATAATCTGATAATGGGAATGTGACTGTGGAGAATCTTTTAATCTTTAGCCCTCAGTGCTAACAGCAAGAATACAACTTGTCTTTAATTCAAGAAATATCTGTGAAGTGCCTTAAGCATGGGAAAGGCGCTATATAAATAAAATGCATTATAATTATCATTGTTATTGAGGTCAGCCGTTTGTGGCTTAATGAACTAAATGTTAAGAAGCCAACCCCCCCACCGGACACGTATGTGTGCTCCCTTGTCAAGAGAGGAGAAGCCCACCTGCAGACGTGTCTTGGGTGTGGTGGTCTGGCGGAGAGTCGAGGGGTGCGCAGATCGGCTGAGCACACACGTGGACGTGTCTCTTTAAGCCCAGTGGTGTTTAAAAGGAGACCTTGGGCCGAGTGTGTGAAGGTGGGCTTGCGTGGCGGTCTCAGTGAGTTGAGTGTCTGGGCGAATCATCTGCTCATGGATTGGCTCTGTTTGTTGTTGCAATGTTGATGTCCTCTCTTATAACATTCACTATAAAGTGTGGTTTCAACGGTTTGCCACCTTTGCTGTGTCCAGCAGCCCCCTGCTAAGTGTATTTATTTGTTTTTAAACTTTTTTCCTACCTTTAACAAATCACCAAAACAAACCCACACCACAAAAGAAAACAATTGTGGAAAAGGACGAAAAGGGGGCGCCATAACAACAGAAATTTACGAGAAAACCGTCATCTTCGGGCAAATCGTCCCACAGAGTTTACCTGCCATCAGGTGAGAAACAAGAGAAAAACGCAAGGAGGAATCGAGAATGCAGGTATTATAATGAGAAGAGACAGGAAATGCCTAAAGAGGACAGAGCAGACCACCTAAAGGGGAAGGGAGGGGGGTGATGAATGTTCAGAAATAATCCACAAACATCCAACAGGATGGACTCTGTAGGAGCAAAATGGGCATCCAGAATGCGACAGGGAAATATACATTACCCAGATGGGAGGCCAGTATTGTGATGCAGACAAGCAGTCAGTAAGACAGGAAAACACCTCAGTACCTGGCCTGTATGAATTAATAAACAGGGAAGCGGAAGATAAGAGTAGAGAGCGGTTCTGTCCCCCATACGCCAGATGACAGTGGTCCTCATACCACAACCCAGTCAGTACAACCGCAAAGGTGCTTGGGAAATGGAGTTCACAAAAGAGTCCCTATAGGCTGATAGAGGGCGCCATCGGGTGGACCTCCCTACTTTCTTTATGGCCCAGCAGCGCCACCCTTAGGATATAGCTTGACACTGCAAACATTTCCAAGTCTGGATTTAAAAGGAGCCCGCTGCCACACATGGAGGAGTCCGAGTCGGAAGGTGTGGCAATTTAAGTTAAAGAAGCCTTAAACTTAAAGCAGCGGTGTTTATCAGGTTATAAGGAATTGCGCTTACCGTTTGTGTGTTGAAGGCGCTGCCAGGGGAATGCGGGGCCGTCTAGCGGGTGAGCGCTGTGAGTCTGGGCACACGTGAAGCCGGTAGAATGGCCAGTACGAGCTCCACCGCATGTGTTCAGTTTTATACGCCGGTGTCTTCGCAGTTTAAAGAGCTGAAAGAAAAAGCCGGCATTAAAAAGCCTATGTAAACTGGGCTGAGTCAGAGATGGGGATCCCGTATTGTAAATAAGTGAATTCACTTACTGGGGATTCGGCAACAGGTGTGCTTGAACTCAGCATAGCCGTAAGCCATCCGGGGGTTGGCTTAGGGCTCGTTTATACTTCACGCTCAGAATCATGGCCGCCGCGCGTTCCCAACGTTCATTTCACGCGTCCTCTGAGCAGGTCCTCAGAAATTAACATGACTCGTGCGCGAGTTGCAGTACCACCAAAAAGTCGAGGGGGCGCAGTGTGATAAAACTTGGAATGTGACGTCAGAGTCTCGGTTTACTATCTACATGTGACAGAAAGCCGCTATGCGGATCCTACAGGATCGATGTGTCTACTTCGATGTTTGATGAATGGTTCGATTTGGTGAAGCAAAATGCCTACATACAGATGCATCTGTGGGGCTTTTATAGTCAAGCGTCGCATATTCCCGATCGTCATGACACGTTACATTTTAAAAGTCTTATCTTTTATGCTGTCTTTTTTTTCTGTGGCTTCCTTTTGACCGGACAGTAGCGACAAGCAGCAATAGATCACCACACAGAACACATGAAATGTATGATATTCCAGTTGTCTGCACAATTAGAATCCTTTGATTTTTACTTGATATCATTTTCATGATGAAATGCATTAAAGTATGTTTGTTACATTTTACAGACGAATAATTTATTTAATTTAAATAATGAATACTGTTAATAATTACACACATGGGGATGACACAGTGGCAGAGTGGTTGCACTGCTGCTTCACAGGGAGTCCCGTCGCTGGTATTCCCTGCCTGGAATTTACATGTTTTCCGGCTTGGTTTCCACAGTGGGCTCCGGTTTCCTTCCAAAGATTTGCAGATTTGGTGACACTAAAATTACACCAATGTGTGTGTGAGTGCTTGTATTCATCTTGCGACGAGCTGATGACCCGTCCAGGGATCGTTTCTGCCTCGTCCCCAACACTTGCTGGAATGAGCACATCCCTGGACTGATGGATTTAATCATTAAACATCCTTTTCAGAGATATTGCGGTAAGGTGTCATCGGAATTTAATGGACGTTTCAGGCAATTCACAACACAGAGAAGCCGAACCTGTTCCCACCGTGATAATATCTCGCACTGCCATCTGGTGGATTCTTCCAGATTTACGTAAAGTACGCGCGCAATTATAAACAGTGAAATACTAGCGTAGCGGGAGCGTCCGCGTGAGTATGCGTCGCATCGCGTGAAGTATAAACCTGGCCTAACGCGCATGACCGACAGGGGTTTGAGTTTATATACAAAGATGCCCCAAGTGTGTCGTGGCGCGTGGCGTGAACGCGCTAGCGTCTACCTGGATAGGTGCGTGGGGTAGATGGTGTGGCAGATTGGCTGGATAATCTTGCCGGTGATGTTTAAGTATATGCCGGCCAACAGGGGTCGTCAGTTGACCTAAAGGCAAGGTAGAGTTAAGCACTGCTAAGCTATTGGAGGAGCAGTTGTGATTTTGGCGGCTTTGAACATATTCTTTTGCATATATAGTTATATATCTCCTAGAGATCATTTTTGAAGGAGGTATACATGCTTATCTGGTGCTGGGATAATTTTGATTTTGGGTTCGGTGCAATTGTTGTTCTTGTGTGTATATATATATATATATATATATATATAGTGAATGGGGCTTGGTGTCCTTACCTAGCCGGGATGCCCCTGCACACTATATTCAGGGGGAACAGCCATGGACGTTGCAATACCGACCCCCGAATGCTATTTAGCCACCTCCCTGGGGTGGAACAGTGTCTCAGGTTCCCATAGTGCATCCTGGGAATTGGAGTAGGGTGCAGCCCTTTTGGGTTCCGCAGGTACTGCCAGGGGGCGCTGTTTTTGGGAATCCTGAGCCCGTGTGGGCAACGAATTCATCACACCCGGAAGTGCAGCCGGACATCAGGGATCAAGCACCTGGAGCACTTCCAGGTGAACAATAAAGGAAGCCAGTGACCACCACTCAGTGGCCAGAATCGGGTGGGAGGAGGACGAAGCTTGGTGAAGAGTAGTGGAGTGAAAAGAAGAGGTGAAATTAGTGTTTATTGTGTGCTTTATGAATCTGTTTGGCTGTCATTTAATGAAGAAAGGAATAAGTTCAGAGGGCTGAATACTTAAAAACAGGGTGATTAAAATGAAGGGAAAGGAGTTAATTAGCAGTGAAAACTGGGCACTGATAAGGAAAAGGGTGAGAATGAAAACCTGTGGCCCTCCAGGCCTGGAGTTTGACACCCCTGATTTAGGTGATGAACCAATCAGCAGTCAGTGTTTGATGGTGCAAGCCAACGAACCAATCAGAGTAAATATTCAGGTGGTGCAAGCCAAATAACCAAACAGAGTAAATGTTAGGATTAATTCAGCAGCGTTTTCTGTCCCTGCCCCGTGACCTGCCCACGGCACTGTCCCTTAGTAGACTGCTGTGACAGGAGGTTTCCTCTTCAAACATTTGCTGAAGAAAAAATAAAAGATGCCACTGTGACGGTAGTGGAACCGTCACCGGACCTCTGTCGGCTCCGTTGAGCCGAAAAAAACAGTAGCGGCCACTGTTTAACCAAAAGCGTGGCGTTGACAGGTATTGTATTGAAAAATAGCAACTTTAAATAAATTCTTAATGTTAGAGCATAATTCTAGCAAAAACCTCATTTTTAGATTTCAATAATATGCCTTCACTTACCGGCTTGGCGGGCTTTGACCTGTTGCGGTGAGTTTCTCATGTTTAGAAGGTTGGCTGAAACTGTTTATAGCCTCCTCTCTCCCTCTATGCTGCAGAAAGTCAATCTCAGTACTCTCAAAGCTTCCACTCATTATTTGTTCAACGAGCTCCCGTTTGAAGTAGGCTACATATGGCATCAACAGAGTTAAAAACTCAACAGAATTCCCATTGAAATGAAAGTTTGTAGATGATCAATACATGTTAAATGATCGTGCCCGATATACGTTGTGGCAAAAATAAAACTATAAATTATACATCATACAAACGCCGACTTGTTGAATGCATAATGCTGCAAAGAAGAGCTTTAGCAATACGGGTGACACATCTCTCACTATAATACTCTCCTAAATATCCATTCTTCGCCTCAACGTTTTCATGCAACACTGAAGGTATGTCATATAGTATACATCTATATATAATTGTTTTCGTCTTCACTACATACATACATGTATACATTAAAAAACATACATTATATACCATCCTCCTGAAAATAGTAGTGGTGCAGCGGTAGCGTTACCTTCATACTAAAGCATACGTGGGTTCGGGTCCCACGTCCACCCCCTGTAAATTATGACCCAAAAGAGTCTGATTTTCTTTCTTTTTTTTTATTAAACAGCAAATTCCAGCGTGGACCGGAGCGAACAAGGCGAGAACACTAGTAAAGATATATCAAATGGAAACGTGCATCTTGTTTTATGTCTATAACAAAAAAAATATTTGAGTAACGATTTCAACTGTTTTTGTAGTTGTTGATGGCGGGTTTAGCGGTTTAAATTTTTAAATATTAAATTGATAAGGTGGAATGTGTTCTTGCTTTGAGTGTTAATGTGTTAGTAACTGGGATTGCGCCTCTATTACTGGAAGATTGCTTAGGAATGATACAGACTGGACAACTATGTGTTTTAGGAAATGTTTTATTATTGCACTGTGCTGTGACTAAAAAACTTTTTACTGATCACCTGTCCGGACCTTGAAGATGTGTTCACCAGGGAGGGATGCTGCTGTTAAAAGCAAATGCTTTTTCAACAGCAGGTCCAGATGTGTTTATCCGCTGCTTTTGTTGCCTCAGCACTCAATCTTTAATGCCGACCTTGATATGTGCACTGCTCACCTTGGAGTGCCCGTGTGTGTCTGTGCCGGTGACTGATCTGCGTCGTGTCTCTCAGCTCTCTGATGTGCTCTGGATTGACACCTTTGAATGTTTGGTGCAGCAGAGCAAATTCAACCTGATCTACCACAGTGGCTTTGTTATCACCTTATTCCAGCGTTTCTCAACCTTTAAGTATTTGCAACCAGAGTTTTCATAACAGTTTTAATCGCGCCCCAACATTTTTGAAATGTAGATGCATATTTGATTATACCTACTTAACTTTTATCGACATTTATCTAACTCTATACAGTATTTATTGTTCTATTATCAGAATGTAGTTTAAGTTAATTTGTTTTGGTTCCAACAGATGTTTTCTTTTTCACATCTTCGCCCCCTTTTTGTTACTTCGGGGGGCGCGCCCCACAGGTTGAGAACCACTGCCTTATTCAATGGAGGGGTTCATGGATGTCAAATGGCAATGAATAGAAATGCATTAATGTAAATATGTGAGCTGCCATCCGCAATTAGACATCGCATTTTGATGGTGATTTTGGTGATTCCCGAACAGATCTCTTATGCGATCCTTCCACAGTATCTCTCAAAATTATTTAGTTCAAATTGGTTATAAAGATTTCAATTCTGATCATTTTTTTTATTATTGTTAATTTTGATGAGTCTTTAAGTGGGATCGAACTCGGGCTAGCCAAGCTGCTGATTTCGCATTCTGCTTTCGGCTTAGACGTGCTGCGAACCCTTCTCTTCTCCGTCCTCACTCATGAGTTTGTGTAATGTTAATGAAAATGGCCCTGTAAAAGGCACCTGTAAAAGGCATCGAAACAGGGAAGGGGGACAGCAGTCGCAGTGCGAGGGTGGTAGAAGTTTTACTTTACTTCTTCGTGGATTTTATGTTTTTCTTTTATTTAAAAATATATAAATAATATCCGGGGATGTGTGAAATATAGATAAGTTAGTTTATGTGTAGGAATAAAGTGAGGATAATGGGATGAATCACCCCCCTTATAAGAATGGTATGACCCTGTAGGAAACGCTGAAAAGGCGGGCAACTTCAGTGGTGACGCTAGGTGTCGCTATTGCTTTGTTTCCCCTGCTGTTGGCTGTCTGCTAGATTGTGGGAGCGCTTGATTGAGCACTGGAGTGAGAGAGAGAGGTTTTGACTGCTACAGAGCCATTGTGTCAATTATTGCCTGTAACTACTGTACAGTACATAAAAGTTTTCATTTATTTATTGAATTTGTCCTTTTTTTTTAATATGACCATTTTGTTTCGCTTGATTTTTGCATATTATTTTTATGGATTGCTTACCTTTTAATGACACCTCTTGCTGATTTTTTTCTTTATCTAACCAATAAATACTGGATTATGACACTTCCTAAAATAAACATTGGTGATTTTGGTTGAAAAATTCTTTGTGCTTTATCTGTGTTTTGGGGCATCTTGAGCCGCCCAGATATGAACTACTCAGAGGTCCTAAAAAGGACAAGGTTTCTTCTTTTAATGTATTCCCAATCTAATTTCTACCACACAGCTCACAATGAAGCGTTACAGATGACAATACACCAGTCTGCCTTGTATTTATTGGGACATGATCCAGGACAACACTATAAAAGACCCCCAAAAATGAGGCAGCTCAATATTTACTCAGAAAACAGCAGAAGGTGAGTTCAGACTAAAAGTCCAGAATGTGGCCCAAATAAATGGCCCTAAGTTCCAGGGGTCTGCTCACTCCGGGAGCTAACCTCACTTTAATAAAGGGGGATCTGGCATAAGATCTTAAACTGCATCAGGCCATGTCTGGAAGTGACCGAGGAGGAGTGAACCTGCTGGAGAACTTTGTTGGACTTCTCATCCAAAGAAACTGTCATAGGTGGTTCATAACAGCAAAAGATGATGGTTGAAGAGTTGAAATGGAGCTCCGTATTCCAGAAATGTGAACCTGGGAATCGGGACAGCTCTGGAGTTGGGGTGTCAGTGGGTGAAGGCTCAGACAAAGACAGAGAGAATGGATGGCAAGAACTACTAGCGGGCACTGACGTCAGAGAGTGTGCCGTGACAACAATGAACAAGTTTCCTCCTGCCTGTTCCTGATGCAAAGAGGTCCTAATAGAGGACAAGAGTTCTTTCTTTTAATGTATTTCCAATCTAAGTTCTACCACACAGATCACAATGAAGCGTTACAGATGACAGTACACCAGCCTGCCTTGTGTTTAGTGGGACATGATCCAGGACAACACTAAAAAGACCCCCAAAAATGAGGCAGTTCAATAGTCACTCAGAAGACAGCAGAAGATGAGTTCAGACTAAAAGAGTAGAATGTGGCTGGCTGGGTCAGTGTTATGGTGTTTAAAAATCTACATCTTATTCTGTATTATATTTTGCTCAAACCCAACCAGATGAATTCAGATGTAGGAGGCATTATAATTAAAAAGACATACTGTATCCTCTTCCTTATACCTCACTTTTATAACAGCTGTTCATACCTTAGTGCTAATTTGGTTTACAGCCTGGGAAAGGAAGCCTGACCTGATACCTCAGGCTATTGGTTACTTTACGGATGGACATCTGGGACAACAGTTGGGTTTACGGCCTGGGAAAGGAAAAACTTGAGTTCGAATAAAAATTTAAAATTAATTTTGTACAATTAAAATTTGCAAGCATATAATCACAACGAATGCATTATAACTAAAATTAAAATAAAACATTTCTAAGGCATAGATCTAATGACTAATATGTGCCTGCTTTAAAGTACACCGCCTGTCCAGGTTTGGTTTGATATTCGAGATGGACACTCTGAGCTCCTTTTCTATTTGAAGTTTGTTTCTACGACGAGCGGCGCCGCTGCTGCTGCTTTTATAGTCGCGTATTTTCAATCCAGAAAGTTCGAGACGTATCGGTATCTGTCGCGAACATCCGGGTAACAGTAGATCAGGTGATAATGCGGCACGACTGCATCACATTGGCAGCCAATATTGGCAAATTGAGTTCAATAATTTACTGCGTATTGGGTTATTTGTATGATACAACTAACAGCGCTATACTGTTATATTACGAAAATACATTCGTCTCGCGCAGATTGACTTCATCGGTGTTCTCGTTTTCGAGGGTTTTGAAAATTAAAACTTTAAACGATTTAAAACGATTTAATCGTTTCTTTACACAAAACAAATAAATAAGAATAATTTCTTTGTTTTTGGGATTAGAATTACTATCAAAAACCACACAAGGCGTTTTAACGGTTATCAAAGCACTTAAATTGCAAATATTTCATCGAAGTTAGCCGAACACATGCAAATCTTATGGAAGTAAAATTGATAGGATACCGCGACACCGCACGAGTATCATACCTTTGTTAGTTGTATCATTGCTGAGAATTTTGAGCGACAGAAGGCACTGAAGCGAGTATTTTAAGGTGCTATTGATATGATAAGTAATATGATTTGTGACTTGTCGGTCAGCTCTATTTTTGTAAGCTTTAACAGTTTAACAAATCTGTAATCTTTTTAATTGTGTACCTCAGTATGGCGTACCGTGCATGAGTGTCACCACCTTATGATGTCCATTTTCTCAGAACTCGTGTAAAACAGGTCGATAGTGTAGTCGTATGTCAGCAAGTGTTGTCGTTTTAATTTGTTACAAATTGAAATCGCTTCATTTTATAGCCTAGAACAGTTTCTACTTCCTAGCTTGCATTACATTTGAATCATCTTGCTTCACAAAGTTGTCTTGGAAAAATAAGCGGGTCCACATCTTACATATATTTTATGCACTACTACTACTACTACTACTACTACTACCCACTCCTTCCATGTTCCGTTCCCACAATTTATTTTAATTTTGCAAACTTACAGCTGCTGTAATAAATTAAAAGTTTATTACAAATTCCATTTGGACAGCTGGTTTGTCTGTCCCTATCGTGTGGTTATGATAGTGACGCGGTCCTGGACACCACTGTCCAGCTGGCCCATAGGATCTAGTTGTGAACAAATGACTAAGAGTTATGCTAGACAGGAGGGGCTCACCTCAAAGGGGGCTTCAGAAAGCTGGCTACGCCACTGGTTGTAGTCCCTCTGTAATATGAATGATTGACGGCTTTAACACCTCTGGTGTCACTTCCAGTGTCCAGTGCAGAATTTACGTATAAGCTACACAAGCTATAGCTTAGGGCCCCCGCCTTCTTGGGGCCCCCCCAAAACAAATCATATTTGGCACTTACATAGAATATCTGGACTTATAAAGGGCCCCATGTCTCAAATAGCTTAGGGCCTTATCAAGTCTAAATCCGGCCCTGCTAGTGTCTGACCACCTGGACCCACCTTGTTTTGTCAGAGAGAGAGAGCGAGAGGGGTTAGGTGGTTAAGTGGCTGGTGTCCCCTTCATCCCTCACTGCTCCATGTGCATCCCTCCCGAAGCCCTGCGCTCAGTGGAAGAAGATGCAACCCTCGGGTGTTTGAGTAGTAAGCAGAGAACCTCTAAGCAAGTGAGACTCAGCAAGTCCTGTCAGAAGAGCCCAAAATTGGAAGCTCCACCATCTTGGTACAGTTCTGTTTTGAATTTGCGTCTGCAAAGACGACTCTTCAATAACTGCGTGTAATTTTGTATATTTTACAAAACCAGTTATATGGGGTGTGGTGGACAGCCAGAGACCTTTTTTGGCAGGGACACCTATGTACTTGAATGACCAGGGGAGAGAGCAGACATAGGGCATTACTTCCTCTGGAGCACTAGATGGCAGCCCCCTTGGGTGGCTACAGCACCACAGATTTCCACAGATCTCCATGGGAGCTGGACTTCGGTACAGTCCTGTTGGGTTCCATGGGTGCTGCAGAGTTCTGTCTCGTTGGTCTTCCATCTCAACCAGAAGTACTTTAAGACCACCGGAAGTACTCCCATGGGTAGCATAAAAGAATCCCACTGACACTGCTCCAGGAGCCAGAGTGGGGAAGGAGAGGTTGATAGGTGGAAGACAGAGACTGAGAGAAGAAGAAGAAGAAGAAGAAGAAGAAGAAGAAGAAGAAGAAGAAGAAGAAAGTGCTGTGTGTTCAGTATTACTTGTGCTTAGCTGTACTGTGCTTTGGTGTTAGTGGGAAACAAGACAGAAAGCATTTCCCACAGCTAAATAAAGCCCATGTGTTTTGCTGAACTGTGTCTGTGTCTGTCTGTGTCGGGTTTGGGGAGCCAGTGCACCCCATGCAGGCCACAGGGGTGACCAGGCTTGTACCCCAACTCTTTATCATTGTCGTCTGCTCCTCTAACAGTACTTAATCCCTTTATAGTGCCATGTCTTAAATGCTACATTCTCCACAGTGAAATAAGGTGGTTTGCACAAGCAAGTAGCAAACCTTACAAGGCTGAAAAACAAGAGGAGTCGCAAGAAGCACAGGTCAAGAGAAGAAACGTTAAGCCAAGATAGATCAGCTGTTAATGAATGGAATGGATCCTATCTGCATCCCATCAAGGTGGAGTTTGGGAATGTCAAATGTATAGCATAAAGGAGGCTCTTAATTCTGTGTTGAAACAACAAGTGCTGGATGATGAAGAACTGTAAAATGTTTGGTGGGAAGCTGAAGCTATTCTTAGTGATAGGCCCCTAACTGTGATCCCAATGACCATGAACCATTTACTCCAAATCATCTGCTCTTCATGAGAAGGCAGCCACATATTCCCCCTTCAACAAAGAAGATCCACGCTTGAGACGACACTGGGGACAAATCCAGTATATGGTTGATTTGTTCTGGTGGAGATGGGAAGAAAGAATACTCAGCAGATTTACAGGAGCAACAGGAATGGTTTGAACTAAAGATGACGTTGTATTAATGGAAATTCCTGGATGATGGGCCATGCCATTAGAGCAATGCTGGCCTTTAAAGGAAATGTGCACAGTGCCCAGATATTGCCAGAGGATGATGGAATTGGATGTCCCTGCCGTCCGGTAGGATTGTGTTTTTGTGGCAGGTGTTTTGTCTTACAAGCAGACACACTGATTAGTTTATCAGAGCTCCAACATATGCACGCACCCTTGGTTTTAACATGTTTGGATTTTTTCGCCAGAGTTCTTTTCAGTATATGCATGGCTCCCAGAATTCAACACTCTAATCAAACACATCATTATTCCCATGATTTCGTTGAACTGATGATTCAAAGGATCTAACAGACCCCTTTGGCTAAAGTGGTCTCTGCCCTCCTCTATAATTTTACCTCCCTCATTGGTTCTTGCAGCCCGGTCTTCATTCACAGTTCCTTCTCTTCTTGCAGTCATGTCAGAAGTCAGCCGCTGCAGCTCCCGACGGTGTGAGGTTAGCAGTGACTGGCCCGTCGCGCGCCGGCAGTTGCTCTTCCTCAAACCGATTTGCAGGACTCCTCTTTAAATACACAGAGTCACAAGTAAGAGGAGGGCTCCCTTATGTGCTCATAATACAGTTGTGGTCTTGACCACACCGTTTAGCCACTCTAAATTATCCTCGTGATGCTGCGCGCCACTGAAAATGAAAGCTACACTTGTCACACTAGATTGGTATAGCTATTTATAGCCTTAGCTGTGTGTGTGTGTGTGTGTGTGTGTTTATTAGTTGTCGAGATCACGGACACAGTTACCTTAGGGTTAGGTGTGTCGTAAATCTCCGGAGGAGACGCGGCTTCTCGGCGGTTCGGGTCTTGCGTGCAAGCCTGATTTATGCAGCATTGCGGATGGGGAAATGGGCGCCATCAGATTGGATGAGAACTGTCGCCCATCACGCTCTGCTGCTGCGGGAAAAGAGGCGATGCGAGCGGGGCATTGCCTTGTTCAAAAGAAGGCAATCGTGCGAGTTTAGCAAAGTCCCGGGCAAACATTCAAAATGAAAAAGAGGTGTACTTACAGGCAGGGGCGGACTGGCCATTACGGCAATTGGGCAATGCCCGGTGGGTCGCGGACTCTGGTCTGGTCATGGGCCGGCCATTTCATGAAATAAATTTTATGTACTAGTTACTGTTTGACATTAAAATTCATTTTCTAAACTACTAAACAATTTATATAGTCCGTATTACGTCATCAAGTTGTTTTAGTTGCCAGTACACAACGTTGCAGCGAAAAATCTGCTCAAAACTGCCTTTTGCCGATTTCTCTTTCGATACCTCTACATTTCGGTTAGCATATGCATTATTGCAATTTATTTGATCTCATATCTAGTATTTAAATTATTTTGTACTAATAATTATTAGTTTAGCTTATGTATTATGCATTTATTGTTCTCTGGTCGGCGGCATGGTGGTGCAGTGGTAGCGGGTCCTCCCTGTGTGGAGTTTGCATGGTGTCTGCGTGGGTTCCCTCCCACAGTCCAAAGACATGCAGGTTAGGTGCATTGCCGATTCTAAATTGTCCCTAGTGTGTGCTTGGTGTGTGTGTGTGTGTGTGTGTGTGCCCTGCGGTGGGCTGGCGCCCTGCCCAGGGTTTGATTCCTGCTTTGCGCCCTGTGTTGGCTGGGATTGGCTCCAGCAGATCCTGTAGTTAGGATATAGAGGGTTGGATAATGGATGGATGTTCTCTGGTCGTCGGTGAGTGATAATCAGCGGTTTACAGCTGCGATTATTAGTATGATAAAATATATATAATGGAGATAGAGAGACTGTGTTTGTGTATTTGTGGAGGGATTGAGAGTTAAGGCGGATGGGGGAGTCACGTGATCATCTCCCCTCCCAGTCACGTCATTTCATTCACTTCATTTCGTTCTGAGCTGAGCTCCGCAGCGGACGCGGTCTTGCTGTTCTTTTTCCTTAGTGTTTAGTCCTCTCTCTCCTTTACTGATTTACTGTTTACTAGACGCAGTACTTACTGAATAGTATTTTTTCCTTTAGTGTTTCTTAGTGTTTAGTAGACGTGGTGTGCCGGTGTTCCCGGCGGTGTTGCGGTTTACTGTTACTTTCTACTTCGTTTTTGTACTTTGGTGTTTAGTAGACTTTTACTTGATCTCATTTACTGTTGTTCCCGAGCTGTTGCCCTTTTTACTTTATCTCATTTAGTGTTTGGTAGACTTTTACTTTATCTCATTTACTGTTGTTCCCGGCGGTGTTGCAGTTTTTCCCATTTCTAATTTTTATGTAGCATGTTCACAAATTAGTCATTGGGAAAATGTATATATTTTGGCTCCAGAAGGACAAACCAAAAATGTTGTATATAAAGAAGCTCTATAAGTTGCATGTAGATACATAATTATTCCAACTCCAGTGACTGCAGCGAAGCGCACGAGCTCTGCTAGTAAAGTTATAAAGCACAAGACAGGACTTTTTCCTATTAAGACGGAACATTTATAGTTTATCGTTAAGTTATTGGACCATTTCAGTCATGTGAGGTTTTCATTAGAACCTCGGTTATCATTTATTCCATTGTAAATGAGCAGCTACTAGGGTACTGGCACTTGGACATGACATTGACATGTACTCTAATAACGTGTAAGCCGTGTTACTAAATTTTTATTTTTCATTACATTTTATTTCTAAGCATGCTCCAGCAGACCCCCCGTGACCCTGTAGTTAGGAAACAGTGGGTTGGATAATGGATGTTATCAAATTTTAAGTTGTTTCTAAACAACAGTGTACAGATTTTTAAACAGAGTTCGTATCATAGGCTCATAGCAAGTAGCGAGCCACGTACTCAGACAACGAATACAACGGGCTGAGTGGGTCGACGTCGTCACCTCACTCGTTGAAGGATTTCCGGGCCTGTTTTGAGACCCAGTCTACTCTTGCTTACAGGAGAGAGTGCAATGGCAGGCAGGCGAGAGAGGTAGGTCCTTACAGAGCGCACGCCAGCAATCACCTCAGTGGATAGGCGAGTATCTGAAGGAGAGGGCAGCGCCACTGCCTGCTCCCTGATTTGGGAACGAGAGGATGTCAGCAGGGATTGGGCACCACAATCACCCTTCGTCCTACAAAACCGAAGAATGGACACTACAGTAGTGGTCAAAAGTTTCGGCCCTGATGCAAATGTTGCGTTTTGCAAAATTTGTGGCGGCGATTCACATTGTGTGCAGAGTGATCAGAGGCATATTCATTCATTGCATAAAAAAAGGTCAGTTTGTTACAAAAACTCATTTTGACTTAGGACACAAAATGATCTGCTAAAAGTGTCCATCTAATGCATTCCACGTCTTGTCCTAAAGAGTCTGCTACAGAATGGTGTTGCCACCCGTGCTCAGTATTGGCAGCAGGTTGCTGTGGGTGAGGCCAAGATCTTTGGACAATGGCCTTGTGTCAAGAAGGGCAACGAGAAAAACGTCAAGGACAAATTAGAATTCTGCAGGAAGTACAAGGAGTGGACAGCACAAGTCCTTTTTGCGGATGAATCCTCCTTCCGACTGTTTTAGGACTTCTAGAAAATCAGAGGAGGAAAAGGTGAATGCTACCATGAGTCCTGTGCCACTGTGCCAAGAGTGAAGCATCCCGAGACCATCCATGGGTGGGGTTGCTTCTCATCCAAGGCAGTGGGCCCACTCACCATTCTGCCCAAGACCACTGCCATACATAAAGAATGGCATCAAAATGCCTTCCAGCAGCAACTTTTCCCAACAATCCAGGCACAATCTGGTGATGATGATCTGCGTATTCTCCAGCACCGTGTCACAAAAGTGATAACCAAGTGGCTTGGAGATCAAAGTTTGGAAACTCCCCAGATGTTAATCCCATTTAGAACCTGTGGTTGGTCCTCAGAAAGTAGGTAGACAAGCAGAAGCCCACCAATTGTGATCAACTCCAAGCGCTAAAAAAAGGCAAGAATGGCTCACCATCAGTGAAATAATATCGACGTCAGAACGGCAAGCTTACGCCGGTGCTTCCTCACCAAGGGTTACTCTTTCACAAGAATAAACAAGTGAAGTCGTCACGCGTATTTAGCGACTCACTGGAAGAGGCAAGTGGGGTCGATCCGATGCATCTTATGCTCCGATATCTCACTCTCCATCATCGTTGTGTGTGCGCTAATTGGAATCGCATAACCATTGATTACGGCAAAAAGTGTTATGTAATTGCATCGGTTTGGAGGGATTATTGTACTGTCACCTGAGCACGTGTGCAAAAATGTGAAGAAATTCACTTTGTCAAAAATCAGTTGCAAGATTTGACCCAGACAAACAAACGGGCAGAGGAGTCGAGTTAAATAAAATTGTTTAATAATAATAATAATAATAATAATAACAACAACAACATCTTGATCCCCATTGTAGTTACCGCTGCATCACGGTTAACGTCCTATGACAGAGAAGTTTGGACAACTGTTTAAAAAAAGTTTAATAAAGGAGGGAAGATTTTACAACAGTGACAAATCACCCGCTGCACCAAACACGACTTCAAAACACAGCCAGTCACATTCTGCTACGCCTATTATTCACGCCGTTATTTTGAAAAACGCAAACTCCTTTAAGAATATCGATTCAGAAAATACGCGAATGTTAAGAGAAGCACGGCCACCTCGTATCAGTGTCTCGAGAACGCAAGTTAATCATCTGAGCACCACCGTGGTGGAAAGAAGAACAGATCATTTTGTGATATTTCCTGCAGCGACAGTGTGCACACGTTAGCAAGACAGACCATCGGGGTCCATCAGTTGCATTTCTCCTGGATGGATCCAGTTACTTATTTTTATTTATTTATTTATTTTTTTAAAGGAAAACCAGTCTGCCCAAATCAGATTGCCGATTCCACGTAGGCCATTTCTTTGTGTCACAAGGCCTGTTTCAAGAGTCATTCGGGTGACTGAGCCGTTATTGGGACGCGTTTTGAGCAGCACTGCTTAATTAACAGCTTAGCTCTAAAGTGCACGAAAATGGATGGAGAAAGACCAAACTGGATTTATGAAAGGCCGACACTTAGCGTCCAATCTTCAACGTCTGTTTAATGTAACATATTAAGCCGCAAAGTCAAACAACCCAGAGATAATATTACCGTTGAATGCTGAAAAACCATTTGATATGATTGAATAGAACTACCTTTCAACTACATTTGGGTTTGAGCCGAACATTTGTGCATGGATCAAACTACTGTACACCAATCCAGAAGCTCCAGTTTGTATTAACAACATTTATTCAGACTACTTTAAACTAGAACGTGGTACCAGACAAGGCTGCACCTCATCACCCCTACTTTTTGCAATTGCCATTGAACCACTGGCAGTTCACTGTCGAAATGCTTATCAGATAAAAGGGGATTATCAGAGAAGGACTCGAACAGACTGCGGTGGGCTAGCATCCTGCCCGGGGATTGTTTCCTGCCTTGCGCCCTGTGTTGGCTCCAGTAGACCCCCGTGACCCTGTAGTTAGGATATAGTGGGTTGGATAATGGATGAATGGATGGACTTGAACAGAAAATATCACTATATGCAGATGATATGGTACTGTATATATCAGACCCACAAAATACTGTGCCTGCAGTCCTAACAGAATTTCAAAAGATCTCTGGTCTCAGAACTAATTTGAATAAAAGTGTACTCTTCCAAGTGAATTCTCAAACACACAAGATTAGATTAGACTCCATCCCTTTTATCATCACAGGTCAGTTTAAACACCTAGGGGTAAACAGCACAAGTAAACATACAGCTCTTTATCACCAAAATTTTGCCGTCTGTATGGAACAACTTGAACAAGACTTGCTATAGATGGTCAACCCTTCATCTCACTTTAGCAGGAAGAATCAACGTTGTCAAGATGAATATCCTACCGAAGCTTCTCTTTTTATTTCAAAACATTCCAATATACATCAATAAATCGTTTTTAATGAAATTAGATTCAACCATAACCTCATTTATTTGGAACTCAAAACATCCCGTATCTAAAGGGTGACCCTACAAAGACCTAAGACAGAAGGTGGCATGGTTCTACCAAACTTTCAGTTTTATTACTGGGCAGCAAACATACAAACTATAAAAAAACCTGGACATGGACACACACACAGTCATATGGAAAAAGTTTGGGATCCCCTCTCAGGATGCGTAATAATTGACTCTCCTTTCAACAAAAAAGATAACAGTGGTATGTCTTTCAGTTCCTTGGAACATCTGAGCACTGGGGTGTTTTTCCGAACAAAGATTTTTAGTGACGCAGTATTTAGTTGTACGAAATGAAATCAAATGTGAAAAACTGGCTGTGCACAAATGTGGGTCCCCTTGTCATTTTGCTGATTTGAAGGACTGTCACTGCTCAATGCTGATGACTTGCAACACCAAATTGGTTGGATCAGCTGGTTAAGCCTTGAACTTCATAGACACGGGTGTTCAAAGGTATTTAAGGTGGTCAATTGCAAGTTGTGGTTCCTTCCCTTTGACTCTCCTCTGAAGAGTGACAGACAGCATGGGATCCTCAAAGCAACTCACCAAAGATCTGAAAACAAAGATTGTTCAGTCTCATGGTTTAGGGGAAGGCTACAAAAAGCCATCTCAGTGGTTTGAACTGTCAGTGTCAAGTGTAAGGAATGGAATCAGGAAATGGAAGGCCACAGGCACAGTTGCTGTTAAACCCAGCAGGTCAGGCAGGCCAAGAGAAATACAGGAGCGGCATATGGACAGGATTGTGAGAATGAGTACAGACAACCCACAGATTACCTCCAAAGACCTGGAATTGAAGAGTCACAGTGTGGGTGAGGAACGATCTCCACAGTCTGTCTATGGAACCAATGTAAGAAGTACTTCAAGATAGAGAAGCTCTTATCTGCGGCTCCTCTGCATGATAACCACCTTTTTCAACCCTCTCGGACATATTCAGTTTTTAATGTCTGGAAAACACTTGGGATTAAATCACCTAGAGATCTGTACATAGACGACGTCTTTGCATCCTATGAACAATTACACTCCCAATGTAACTTTCCAGAAACACATTTCTTGCACTACCTTCAAATCAGAAAGTTTGTTAAATAGAACCTGCCCAATTTTCCTCACCTCCCACCTTCCTCTATGCCGGAAAAAATATTGCTCAGTTTCGAGGACTCATTTCTGTTATATACAAAACCATTTTACAGTCCCTCCTTTTCAAAGATCCCAGAAGACAATGGGAGAAGGATCTCTCACTCAACATCTCAGAAAAGGTAGCAATGCACGAGCTCCATATGTGCAAAGCATGCAATTATTCAAGTCAACATTATCTCTCTTGTTTAAAATTGTCCAAAATGTTTCCAGGGCAACATCCAACCTGCGAACGTTGCAATCAAGTTCCAGCCTCACATGTTCTGGGCCTGCGCCAAATTAACATCATTCTGGACCAAAATATTTAAATGCCTATCAGACAGCCTTGGTGTCACAACTCCTCCTAATCCACTAACAGCTGTGTTTGGTGGGCTTACAGAGGGGCTTTAAAGTGGAGAAAGACAAACAATAAGAATAGAAGAAAAGGTTTTGTCTCGTCCTCGTGACCACTCATGCACCGAGTTCTTGTCAAACACGACATGCCGAGGGGGTCCTACAGTCACTAGTGCAAGTTACTGTGACTCGATGGAGATCAGTGTGAAGCCTGCCATTCGATCCAAGCGGCGGGGACTGTGGTCTCAGGGAGTCTTCTTGCTACAAGACAATGGCCGCCCGCGCCCGTCCACCCACACACTGCAGGGGCTTGTCTGGAGAAACTGAAGTTTGAGGCGACGCCACATCCTCCTTATTCTCCAGATTTGGCACTGTGTGATTTCCAACTTTTTTGCACCATTAATCAAAACAGCACCTTTTATTGGCTAACTAAAAAGATTACAATATGCAAGCTTTCGAGGCAACTCAGGCCCCTTCTTCAGGCAACACGTAATCTCATTATTACATCTCGCCTGAAGAAGGGGCCTGAGTTGCCTCGAAAGCTTGCATATTGTAATCTTTTTAGTTAGCCAATAAAAGGGGTCTTTTTGCTTGACTTTTCTCTACCTCCATAATGGCCAACACGGTACAACACCTTAGTACTACAATGCATCTGGGTGGTTTGTTGATTCAAGACAGATGATGACGTGAAGAAAGTGGTGCACGAGTGGTTGGCCGGACATGACCAAACTTTTTATTCTGCTGGCACTGCCAGGCAGGTGGCGCAAGTGCATTGAGAAGGGTGGAGAGGACATTGAGAAATGACAGCATCGGTTTTGTTCAGGTTCATACCATTTTCTGACTGTAGCTTGACTCCCCCCTCGTATTTTCAAAAACCGGGTGTCAAGTTGCCAGGGATTCTTTTTCCGGTTTATTACAATTCACCGAATGCGGCTTCAACCAGCGTTCCGTTTTACAAGCCTGCTTTCGTGCCGAGCTGCACACACCAATTAAATGAAACGAAACGGCGTGAATAAGGTTCGGCTGCTAGGACTGGCATCACTCATCCAAACAAACTGAGAAGGTTTTCCGACTTTGCACTGCGTCGTGCCGTGGAAAATTAACTCCAAGAGTTTACAAGTTTGTAAAATCACTTCTGCATTAATGGGAGATTGTACAAATATTATATTTTTGTTTTCCTCAAAGTAACAAAACACAAATCATCCCTTCTGAGAAAAATGTAAATCCACGAATATTTAACTAAATATTATCCTTTACATCACTGCGACACATAAAAGCAGACCAGCGTGGCCCCAGCCGCGTGGGGTTCCATGTTGCCATTTTGTACTTTTAAAATTCTCCTTATACAGTTCCTTATTTTAGGAATGTGCTTGCTTCACATACCCCTTGGGTTAGGGTTAGGGGTACAGTGCTCCTGGAGCAATCAAAGGTTAAGGGCCTTTGCTCAAGGCCCCAACAGAGTAAGATCCCCTTTTGGCAGTAACAGGGATTCGAACCGGCGACCTTCCGGATACCACTGCAGATCCTCAGAGCCACCACTGCGCCCCTTACACATTTTGATCATTTTCACGGCTTTTGGATTCTTTTTTAATTTTTAATTAACGTAATGAACAGCGGTCTCGTTCATGTCATATTTACAGCCCACAGAGGTGAAGGGATGTCCAGCTTTTGTCAGTTCCACAAATTGTGCTTTGTCTTTTTTTTTTTTTTTTAATCTGCAGGCTCACTAAGCACTAGGACTTTGAGCAGGTCTATGAAAGCAGCACCGCAGACATCGGTCAGTTTGATTTAGCAGTAGGTGCGGAGACTTAGAACTGCACTGCAGGTGCATGTAGCGATCAATAAATTGTACACTGGTCGCAAAGTGTGAGCAAAAACCATCTGGTGCCAATCTGTCGCTAATGAACCGGCACATCATTAACTCATTTCTCACTATATATAAAATCCAACATCTGTATGTCTGTCTGTCCTACTTAATGGATTTAGATCGTTTTTTTTTTTTTTTCTATAAGTTGTTTGAACATTCCGATTGATTTTGCGACTTTCTCATTGTGCTAAGTATCATAGTTTGCTTGTGGTACGGATATATTTGCGTGAATCAGAGAGAGAGCCGCAGCGGGCCGGTGGGGTGGGGTGGCGGGTCCCTCCTCACTCACGCGTCAGCCTCAGGGCGTATCTCGCATCTGCTTTGCTAGCGAATGAGAGATCTACTTAACACTTGAATTACCACAGCCTACGAAAAAAACTCGTAGATCTGTCCCACCTTAAATCCCTTTGCACCTCTCCATCAGTGTCTTTTGTCCTGTAAATGTGTCGATAAGCAGCCTGCTATCACATCCCCCACCCCGCACAGTTTTCTCAGCTCAAGTCTTTACCTGCATGTCAGTTGCTTAGAGTTGTATAGAGAGTGAGAAGTCAAGCAAAATGACACCTTTTATAAATACTTTATCGTTATTTGGAACACATGCATTTCATGTGTGTTACGTGTCTACAATGATCTATGTAAACACATTGTTAAAACATAAACATTTTTCATGTTTTAGTAATAGACAAAATGCAGACATGAAGTGTATAATGTGTGGAGCCTGAAGTCCAAATATCAATAAAATACTTTCACAAAAGGTACAAATATAACACAACAAGCACGCTTTTATTCAAAATTATAACTGCATAAAAAGAACCCGCGTTAGGATGCGACATTGACACACATTTACTACGACTGCTTCAGTGGCGCAACGGTATCAACTGTTGACTATGTGGACGAAACCTCAGACCCGACAGCAGGTGTGGTTATAAAGCAGCTTTATTTTCAGAGTCACAGTGAGAAGAGTTTCAGAAAAGCAGACAATCAAATATACATGACAGCGTCAGGGCTCTTCTGAACCCCGTCTGTTGGGTGGGGTCCAGTTTTATACCCCTAGAATGCGTGATTTAATATCATTATAAAATGTAACAGTCAACACTTTATTATACATAATCCTTGAGCCCCTTCAATGTCCCTTATGCAACTTGATTTCTTGGCCCCTTTTGTTATGGCGTTCAGATGTAAGCTAAGGGACAACGTGATAAGGCAGACTCATGTGTGGAATGCTCAGACCTTGAGTCCTTTGCACTAACATTTTTCTGTTTGCTAAAACAAAGCATGCTGTTACTTGGTTTCGTAAAGCTTACTTCTCAGACATGAATTAGTACAAGGGAACGAAGAGAACATTCGTCTTCCACAACTGGTAATCAAAGCTTCACGGGTTCGACCCCCAGACAAGTCAGTTTTGAGAAGTGAGCTGCTCTTATTCTTACTATTATAGAATAAAAACATACATTTGATTTCAGTCTGTAACAGCCAGTGTAATTTATGATACTTGTAAAGTTTAGCTTTTTTTTTTTTTTTTTTTTAATTCAGTTTTATTCTCTCAGTCGCGTTCACGATCCCACTCCCCCCTCACTGCTGTTTTCACATAAATAAAAAAAAAAAAAAACAAAGCTAATACGAGTATCATAAATCACACCGGCTGTTACAGACTGGAATCAAATGTAGGTTTTTATTCTAAAATAGTAAAAATATGAGCAGCTCACTTCTCAAAATGGACTCGTCGGGGATCGAACCTGTGAAGTTTTGATTACCAGTCAACAGTTGATACCACTGAAGCGGTCGTAATGCGTGTCAATGTCGCACCCGAATGCAGGTTCTTTTTCTGTAGTTATATTTTTGAATAGAAGCGCACTTGTTTTGTTATATTAGTACCTTTTGTAAAAGTGTTTCTTTGATATTTGAACTTCAGGCTTCACACATTATACACTTCATGTCTACATTTTGTCAATTATTACTAAAACATGAAAAACGTTTGTTTTAACGATGTGTTTACATAGATCGTTGTAGACACGTAACACACGTGAAATGCATGTGTTCCAAATAACGATATAGTATTTATAAAAGGTGTCATTTTGCTTGACTTCTCACTCTATACAACTCTAAGCACTGCCACGCAGGTAAAGACGTGAGCTGAGAAAACTGTGCGGGGTGGGGGATGTGATGATAGGCTGCTTACTGTTTGTTGCTTATCAACACATTTAAAGACGCTGATGGAGAGGTGAGAAGCGATTTAAGGTGGGACGGATCTACAAGCTTTTTCGTAGGCTCTGGTAATTCTAGTGTTAACGGATTTAGATTGTTTTTTTTTCTGTAATTCGTGTGAACATTCTGGTTGATTTTGTGACTTCTCTCATTGCGCTAAGTATCATAGTTTGCTTGCGGCAGCAATTTATTTGAGTGAATCTGAGAGAGAGAGGCTGCGGGCGGGACCCTCCTCATTCATGCGTCAGCCTTGGGGCGTACCTTTCAGCCGCTTAGCTAGTGAATGAGAAAACTACTTAATGGATTTAGATTGGGTTTTTTTAATCTAGAATTTGCTTAAACATTCCGGCCAATTTTGCAAAGTCACGCCAAAATTCATAGTTCGCTTGCAGAAGTGATATATTCGTGCTATTTCAAGACAGAGGCGGCAGGTGAGGGGAAGCGGGTGGGGCCCTCCTCACTCACGCTCCAGCCTTGGGGCGTATCTTACATCTGCTTAGTTAGCGAACGAGAGAACTACTTAACGGATTTGGATTTTTTTTTTTCTAGAATTTGCTTGAACATTCCGGTTGACTTTGCGACTTCTCTCATCATGTTATGAATCACAGTTTGCTTGCAGGAGAGATATATTGACACTAATCCGAGACAGTAGATGCCAGCTGGTTGGGGAGGGGGGGTTTTAGCGTGACATCAGGAGTACGGAGCTCCTCACCATCCTGTTTCACTACTATACGGGCAGAGTTGCGGAGCACGGCTAGTTATAGATATTAATTTGTTTAGATTGCCAGTGCCATACTATTTTTCCTACTGGGAGGTTAAGTTTTTACACTCCGAAAACTAACACAAGCATTCAGACAAAGTGAAAAACATGATAACTTTTCTATAAAGTATATAAACTCAATATAGTCAAAATGTGCCATTCAAAAAGTTTTTCAAACCAGCAAGTGACATCCCCAAACACCCCCAATAGTAGTAGCTGTACAAAATAAGAACGCAAGAAATGTGACAAATGAGAGGAAGGAGATCATTCAGGCCATCAAGCTGGTTTGTTAAGATAAGTGCTAAAATGTCCCAATGTCTAATTCATGAACTTCTTAAAATAATTTGTAAGTGTCCCACTAAAAGGATTTAAACACATACCGTGTGACATTAAATTAAACACAAGGAAATGATCCATCACGGGTGCCACCTTCTGGTCCTTTTGTCTTCCAAGCTCATTGTGTGGTAGCTCCTGAGTGAAACACCCCGACAGCGGACATCCCACACCTTTTCCATGCCTGGTACTGTAGCTGTTCTGAACGCAGTTTCTGTCCAGTGTGTATTGTTACGTGTTGTTGAGCCGTACCTTTTTGTACAAATCTTTTTTATGCCCCCCCATATTCAGAACATCAATACTAGTTCTCTCAGGTTGAATTCCTCCAAATGGGTTTTGGGCACTATCAGTCATCATTTAGGCAGGACATTTCTGTTGAAGTAACATCAAGTGCTGTTATGGCGACTGAAGGATTAAAAAGCACTAAAAAAAAAATCATGTACATTTGCAGCAAAGGCTTCATGTAGCACCTCAAATTGTCCCTACTGACGTCTCTTCTTGCCGTTCATACAGAGTGATGGTAGATGTCAGGAAGACGAGAAATCCTGGACATTTCTTTTGATGAGACCCGTTGACCTTAGCACCCTAACACGGTTTCAGTTTTGTTTGTTTTTTTTCCCCACCGCTAGCTCAGCTCTGATTTTCTTCTCACCGGTATGAATTTGCGCATGTCGCTGAAGAGAGCTACTGTCAGAGAATCGCTTGCTACATACAGAACAGACATATGGCTTCTCTCCAGTATGAATTTTTGCATGACGCCGGAGACTGTTAAGGTAAATGAACTGTTTGCCACATTCAGAACATGAATATGGCCTTTCTCCACTGTGAACTTGCATGTGTCCTTGAAGACCACTGTGATTAGAGAATCGTTTGCCACATTCTGAACAGCAATATGGCTTCTCCCCTGTATGAATGCGTGCATGCTCCAGAAGATTGCCATTTTGAAAGAATCGTTTGCCGCACTCAGAACAGGAATATGGCTTTTCTCCAGTGTGAAATCGCGTGTGCCTCTGAAGATGGCTACTGTTTGAGAATTGCTTGCCACATTCCGAACATCTATATGGCTTTTCTCCAGTGTGGATTCTTATGTGGGTCTGAAGACTGCTTATTTGGGAGAATTGCTTGCCACATTCAGTACAACAGTGAGGCTTCTCTCTTGTGTGAGTTCTGATGTGATTCTGTAAGCTGCTTCTTTGTATGAATCGTTTGCCACATTCACTACAACAATAAGGCCTTTCTCCACTGTGAATTCTTAAGTGGCTATAAAAATTACCTACAAGTGAGAATCTTTTCCCACATTCGGAGCAGCAGTAAGGTCTCTCTCCAGTGTGAATTTTTTTATGATCTCGAAAACTGCCATTATGAGAAAATCTTTTGCCACATTCGGCACAGCTGTATGGCTTCTCTCCAGTATGAACACGTGTGTGCCGCTGCAGAGCACTGTCGCTAGGGAATCGTTTACCGCACTCTGCACAACAGTGGGGTTTTTCTCTAGTGTGAATTCTTTTATGTCTGTATAGGCTAGTTTGGTGTGGAAATAGTTTGCCACAATCAGAACAGGCATATGAATTATGAAATGAATGAATCAAGTTATCTTTACAGTTAGATTTGTTTTTTAAAAAATTCCCACCCACTCGGCTGGCGTGCAATTCCTTTAGTTCTGTAGTATACGCTTGATGTTGGTCAGTGTTGGTGGCTTCTGGCTGTGATAGTTCAACAGGGGTCAGGTCCAAATCCTCTGATCCGCTTGTCGAGTTGTTCTTAGTCTTCTCCTTGTCCTGATTGTGTTGAAGTCCACACTGAAGAGACACCTGAGCAAATGAAGGTAGGGAGGAGCTGCATTTCTCAAGGAAATCTGCAATACACAAACAGTTTCAATTATTATTTTTTTTAAATAAATTCTAAAATACTAGCCATGTAAGCCCGTGCTGTAAAACGCCTGGGGTCCTAGAAAATATTGAAATTGTCAGAAAAAAAAAAAATAGAAATGTAGAGATGTGAGGTAATTGAATTAGTCTGGGCGTCTCTTTCCTAGGAGGATTCGTTTTGCCAATGTGCTCACATCGCTTGTGTATCAGCAGCTAAGCAACTTTGTCTTGCTTTGGAGGTGTTGTTGCTGACGTGCTCGCCTCGCTTGTGTATCAGAGGCCAGAGGAAAAGTAAAAGGGATGCCATTTTACCGATGTGCTTGCCCCAGTTCTGTAATAGCGGATAAGCGAGTGACTGTCTCTTCGGATGTTTCGTTTTGCCAACTTGCTGGCCTCGCTTGCACACCCTCGGAGGTTAGCCCAACTCCACCTATCACTTTTGGGCCAGACAGACACACACACACACACACACACACACACACACACTTCCACGCATAGACGCTTATATGCAAGATATATTTATCACACTGGTTTGGTGTTACCGCCTCACACCTCAGTTCCAATCCTGCTCTGTCCATTGTGTGTGTGCGAGTGGACTTAGAAATTCTCCTGCTCTTTACTCATTTTTTTCTCATATCCTTCCCAATCCCAAAGATCTGTCTGCTGTGATCATCACCGTTGGGTGTGGCTGAATCTGGATGTGTGTGTCAGAGTGCCCTGCAGTGCACTGGAGTCCACTTCAACAGCTGCCTGTGACCGAGGAGAAGAAGTGAATGTATGAATGGCACTTGATAAGTGCAGCTGAAGAAGTGCGTCTTTCTTGTGGATTTAGGCCGACTTGAATGTAAGCCCTTCCATGTCCAGTGGTCACTACTGCTCCCGTAGTCTTTTGTTATTTTCACTGCTCTTACTAATCATCCTTGTTTTCCCGATGTTCAATGCAGGGTAGAGAGGTGAAGGAACATGTCGCCTTCAATGATAGAATAAGACAAAACTCTGGAGTTGACTCCATCTTATTAATATTGTCTTACTATTCGTCCATCAGACCTTACTTTATTCTTTGTTATTGAGTATTGCCTAATCTTATTTTTACATTTCTACTGTTTATAAACTTTTCTTTCTTCATCTTGTAAAGCACTTTGAGCTACATCATTTGTGTGAAAATGTGCTATAAAAATAAACTACAGGGAACTACAGGTCTGACATTGTGGTCAGCAGCACAGGAAAGCCGCAGGGGACTGGACTTTCTCTGGTCCTGTTCAGCCAACATACATCAGACTTCCAATACAACTCAAAACAAAAGTTCGCTGACGACACTGCTATCGTGGGCTGCATCAGGAGTGGGCAGGAGGAGGTGTATAGGAACCCAATCAAGGACTTTGTTAAATGGTGCGACTCAAACCACTTACACCTGAACACCAGCAAGACCAAGGAACTGGTGGTGGATTTTAGGAGGCCCAGGCCCCTCATGGACCCGTGATCATCAGAGGTGACTGTGCAGAGGGTACAGACCTATAAATACCTGGGAGTGCAGCTGGATGACAAATTAAACTGGACTGCCAATACTGATGTTCTGTGTAAGAAAGGTCAGAGCCGACTATACTTCATTAGAAGGCTGGCGTCCTTCAACATCTGCAATAAGATGCTGCAGATGTTCTACCAGATGGTTGTGGCGAGCGCCCTCTTCTATGCGGTGGTGTGCTGGGGAGGCAGCATAAAGAAGAGGGACGCCTTGACAAACTGGTGAAGAGGGAAGGCTCTATTATAGGCACGGAGCTGGACAGTTTGACATCCGTGGCAGAGTGACGGGCGCTTAGCAGGCTCCTGTCAGCCATGGAGAATCCACTGCATCCACTGAACAGGATCATCTCCAGACAGAGGAGCAGCTTCAGCGACAGACTGCTGTCACCGTCCTGCTCCAGTGACAGACTGAGGAGATCGTTCCTCCGCCACACTATGAGACTCTTCAGTTCCACCCTGGGGGAGTAAATGCTAACATTATATAAAGTTGTCTGTTTTACCTGCATTTTCCTCTTGGGATTATTAAATTCTATCTATCTCTACCTAAATGTTGTTCCCATGTACCTCCACCATGACGCACTGTGGCGCAACAGAGAGGGGCCGGGGGAGCAGATGACCTACAGCAATGGTAATCAGGGACATGAATTTGAGCATTCGATTCTGTCTTGTGATTTCTCTGATCAAGTTTAGATGATTTACAAACCTAACATAACTTAAAAAGAAGTCAATCTGTATGTTCTCTTACACTTCTAAAGCCCAGTGGTGCAGTGGTTAGCACATCCGCTCACGGCTCCAGCTTGGTGCTTTATGGAGTCACCATATTTTTTTTTCTGTGGGGTTTGTGTATGGGGCAGCTCAGTAACATCAACTGGAATCTGGCCGATCAGTTTGGTCTTTTCTGGTGTCTCATTGTTCCAGTGTCCTGTGGTCAGATCCTGGTCCACACGGACTTCACATGCTCTCTGTATCTCTCAAGGTTTCCTTAGTTCTTTCACATTCTCATAAAATGTGCAGGTCAGGTGGACTGGGGGTTCTAAACTGGTCCAATGTAGGGGAAGAGGCCCGAGATGGACTGGACTGGCACTCCTGCTGTCTTATGTTGCTACCCCAATGTCATGTGTGACTCTGAACTAAAGAATATTATGGGATGCTACCCGTATGTGTTTAGTTCTAACTGGGACCCTGAATCACTGAACATTCCCTACATATTCTGCAGGTGTGTGTTACATAATAATCAGTATAAAATGTCAGAGCTGTGTTTTACAAACCCACTTTTTGTGTGACGATGCAAGTCTATGGTCACCCTGAAATGCTCGGCCCAGCATTACAAAATGACAGAAGTCTCAGGACCAAAATCACTCCAAGACATTAAGCTGCATAGATGGAAGGATTTTAGGATATTTTTTTAGTTGTGCACATCCCATAATTGGAGCACAGAGCTTGTAACAGCACTATTTCATTAAACACAGTACTGGTAATGTTTTATTGCTAAAATGACAAGCTTTATATGGAAAATGTCATGTGTTGGACACTTTCACGTTCTTGAGTTCTCACAAACCTTTACAGTTCGTTACTCGTCAGGTCAGCTATTGTTAAGTTGCTACGCACCCGAGCAGCTCGTCTCTATTTGTGCATCTCACTCTCAAGTCCATCTACTGAAAACACCAAAACAAACACAGGCAGAACTTGTACAATGTGACCAGTTACCCTTTTCCTTTCCAATTAACCACATTACTTACTTGTTCCAACACTGCCCGGTGAACGATGCCCTTCTCCAACTCTCCAGTTTCCTTTATTGAGTTTCTCCTCAAACTCTGAGGACTCAGATTTCAGCTCCACAGAATTCTGCTGGGCAGACACTTGTCCCATATTGGTGTCCCAATGCTGCAAAGTGGACTGGGATTCTCCAAGAATCTCCTGTTTGAAGTCGTTCCCGCTTTCAAGGTGTTGCAGATCAGGACAAACTGAGAAATCCTCCAGGTCTTCCACTTTAACTTCAACGAGCTCCTCCTTACACTCCACCTCTTTAAAAACGAAAGGACTTTCTTCGCAGCACTCTGTCTTCACGTGCAAATCCTTGGGGGCGCCCTCCATACGATCCTCTTGATTAATGTGTGCCATTGCTCAGTGTGTAGAAGTGTCTGCTCTGCTCTTCTCTTCTCAAATGGACCGCTCCAGGCGAAAGGCCATCAGGCAGCTCTTTGTATGGGAAGGAGGCTCTGCTTTGCCTGTCGAAATAAAAGTAACAGAATGAATTCATCACATCACTAAAATGTAACTTGAGCACATTTCAGGCTTAATCTTTCAGATAATAACAGAGAAGAGAAAACTGGCAGGTACATTTTCATAAGAGATTTGAAATGATGTGAACCCTCCATGTTAATCTACGCAGGTCTCAGACATACAGTCATATGAAAAAGTTTGTGAACCCCTCTAAGCCTGCATAATAATTGACTCTCCTTTCAACCAAAAAGATAACAGTGGTATGTCTCTCATTTCCTAGGAACATCTGAGCACTGGGGTGTTTTCTGAACAAAGATTTTTAGTGAAGCAGTATTTAGTTGTATGAAATGAAATCAAATCAAATCATATGTAAAAAACTGGCTGTGCACAAATGTGGGTCCCCTTGTCATTTTGCTGATTTGAATGCCTGTCACTGCTCAATGCTGATTACTTGGTTAAATGAGTTTGTTAAGCCTTGAACGTCATAGACAGGAGTGTCCAATCATGAGTGGTAAAAGGTATTTAAGGTGGCCAATTGCAAGTTGTGCTTCCTTCCCTTTGACTCTCCTCTGAAGAGTGACAGACAGCATGGGATCCTCAAACCAACTCTCAAAAGATCTGAACACAAAGATTGTTGAGTCTCATGATTTAGGGGAAGGCTACAAAAAGCCATCTCAGAGGTTTAAACTGTCAGTTTCAAGTGTAAGGAATGGAATCAGGAAATGGAAGGCCACAGGCACAGTTGCTGTTAAACCTCAGGTCTGGCAGGCCAAGTCAAATACAGGAGTGGCATATGGGCAGGATTGTAAGAATGAGTACAGACAACCCACAGATCACCTCCAAAGACCTGCAAGAACATCTCGCTGCAGATGGTGTATCTGTACATCGTTCTACAATTCACCACAATTTGCACAAAGAACATCTGTATGGCAGGGTGATGAGAAAGAAGCCCTTTCTGCAATCACACCACAAACAGAGTCGCTTGTTGTATGCCAATGTTCATTTAGACAAGCCAGATTCATTTTGGAGCAAAGTGCTTTGGACTGATGAGACAAAAATGGAGTTATTTGGTCAGAACAAAAAGCGATTTGCATGGCAGAAGAAGAACACCACATTCCAAGAAAAACACCTGCTACCTCCTGTCAAATTTGGTGGAGGTCCCATCATGCTGTGGGGCTGTGTGGCCAGTTCAGGGACTGGGGCCCTTGTTAAAGTCGAGGGTCGGATGAATCCAACCCGATATCAACAAATTCTTCAGGATAACGTTCAAGCATCAGTCACAAAGCTGAAGTTACGCAGGGGTTGGATATTCCAACAAGACAACGACCCAAAACACAGTTCGAAATCTACAAAGGCATTCATGCTGTGGGAGAAGTACAATGTTCTGGAATGGCCGTCACAGTCACCTGACTTGAATATCGAACATCGAAAATCTATGGGATGATTTGAAGCAGGCTGTCCATGCTTGGCAGCCATCAAATTGAACTGAACTGGAGAGATTTTGTATGAAGAATGGTCAGAAACACCTCCATCCAGAATCCAGACACTCATCAGAGGCTATAGGAGGACCGCGTCGAGAGGCAAAAGGAGGCTCCACTAAGTATTGATGTCATATCTCTGTTGGGGTGCCCACATTGTCTAATTTTGTTATGATGCATATTGTATATTTTCTGTTAATCCAATAAACTTAATGTCACCGCTGAAATCCTACTGTGTCCATAAGGCATGTCGATTACTTAAAGGAAGTTCAGCCAATGATAAACAAAAATCCAACGAATTAAGAGGGGGGTCCCAAACTTTTTAATCTAACTGTATATAAGAGAGATATATACTGCTCAAGAAAATGAAAGGCCCACTTTGAATGAGAGATTAGCATCAAGTCAATGACACTTGTGGGCTGTTGATCTGGTCAGTTCAGTAGCAGAGGGGCTTGTTCATCAGTTTCACCTGCTTTGGTGTTCATGAAATGGATAACAGGTGCACTAGAGGGTGGTCCAGATCTAATTATGCAACTTTTAATGCAATGCAGGAAAACAATACAAGAACAAAGAATTGTTTGAAATATCTTGTAATAAACGGAAATGCACTTACATTGAATTAATTCACTGATTTTCCATGTAATGTCCCACTTGTCCTCCATTCAGTCGGATACAGGCTTGGAGTAATAAACTTAAGTTATAGCGTAATGAAAATTGCATAATTAGATCTGGACCACCCTGTAGAGGGGAAACAATGAGACGACCCTCAAAACAGGAATGAATGGTTTCACAGCTGGAGGGAGGCCACTGAGATTTCTTCTGCCTCATCTGTTTTGTCACTACAGGTAGTTTTGCATTTGTCTACGGTCAGTGTCACTACTGGTAGCATGAGGCCATACCTGGACCCTACATAGTTTGGTGGCACACGTAGTCCAACTTCTCCAGGATGGCAGGCACATCAATACATGCCTCCCATTGCCAGAAGGTTTGCTGTGCCTCCCAGCACAGTCTCAAGGGCATGGGGGAGATTCCAGGAGACAGACAGGCAGTTACTCTAGGAGAACTGGACATCTTTACTAGAACGTCCTTAACCCATCAGCAGGACCCACTGGTATCTGCTCCTTTGGGCAAAGAGGAACAGGATGAGCACCGCCAGAGCCTACAAAATGACCTCCAGCAGGTGTTCAGAACACTGGTGTGAATGTCTCTGACCAAACAATCAGAAACAGACTTCATGAGGGCCCGACATCCTCTAGTGGGCACTGTGGAGCTCGATTTGTATTTGTCATAGAATACCAGAATTGGCAGGTCCACCACTGGCGGATGCCCTGTGCTTTTCACTGATGAGAGCAGGTTCACCCTGAGCACATGTGACAAACGTGAATGGGTCAGGAGAAGCCGTGGAGAACATTATGCTGCTTGTAACATTGTTCAACATGACTGCTTTGGAGGTGGGTCATTGATGGTATATCTGGGGAGGAATATCCATGGAGGAATGCACAGACCTCTACAGGCTAGACAACGACACCTTGACTGCCATTAGGTATCAGGATGAAATCCTTGGACCCCCCCTTGTCAGACCCTAGGCTGGTGCAGTGGCTTCTGGGATCCCCCTGGTGCACCACAATGCCCGACCTCATGTGTTTGTGAAAGGATGAAGGAATTGATCCCATTGACTGGCCCCCACGCTCACTCGCCTGACCTCAATCCAATAGAACACCTCTGGGTGGGACATTATGTTTGGGTCCATCTAACACCTCAGACTAACCAGGAGCTCAGTGATGCCCTGGTCCAGATCACCATCTGTTGTCTCATTAGGATGTTGTCAGGCATACATATAAGCACATGGGGCGGGGGTCATAAAAACTACTAGAATGATTTGGAGTTGCTGCAATGAAATTTCATCAAAATGGACTCGCCTGCCTGCCGCTGTATTATTTGTTCCCTTTGATTTTTGGGGTGTCTTTAAATTCAGCCCTCTCTATGTAGGTTGATCATTTTCATTTCCATCCTTTTGTTCCTATATACATACATACATACATACATACATACATACATACATACATACATACATACATACATACATACATATATCCTTCTATATAAAAGCGGTCGTGATTGTCCTTCCGTCCCGTGAGTGCTACGCAGGCGTGGAGTTTCACACACGCCCCGTCCATTTTGCAATGCACGATGGGATTTGTAGTTTCGTTTTTCCAGGTAAAAGATGATGTTCTACTCCAGACTGTGCGATATCTTCTTCTTCTTTCTTACTATATAAAAGCGGTCGGGATTGTCCTTCCGTCCCATGAGTGGAAAGCGTAGCGGTATTCCGCTTATCACAGACTTACTACTTTCAGCTTATGATGCAGGTTTACATGATGTGAGCAGAGTTCTGGTGCTCCCATCGTTCCCTTGCTTTTGTGTGCGTTGCGCTGGAAAAATAGACAAAATGATGTCTCTGGAAATAATTAATGTTGATGGAGTACAAATGCCTCATCGCGTAGTAAATATCAGGGGGGTTTCAAAAGGGCGACCTCAATATAGAAAAAACAGTTTAAATTTCATCACAAAAATAACAGAAACTATGAGTATTAAAGTAATACCGCTCAAATGCAATATAACCAAATTAATGAGTTTGTATAAAATATCAAATTGATCTACATATTGAATTGCCTTAAGAAGTGGTCAACTTAAAAGGCAGGTCAGCCTAGTAAACATATACACATATACAGTAATCCCTCGCTACTTTGCGGTTCACTTTTCACGGATTCACGACTTTGCGGGTTTTTAAATATAGTAATAGTATTTCCTAGTCTAAGAACAACAAAACAAGTTCGGTGACTAAGTGAGTTGTAACACGGGCTGTGATTGGTACCTGGGAGGGAGACGACAAATCACAGCTTCCCGCTTTCTAATCGGGCCCGTGATTGGTGCTGTGACTGATGCCCAGATCCCACAGCACCTCCCCTTGTCTCTCTGTCACGGCCATTTCGCTTCAAGCTTTCTCGCCGAAGCGGTTTACTTTACACTGTACTGTGTGTGATTTTTGTGGTTTCTTTGTGTTGAACTTCGCTTCAATTTTCACCCCCTGCAATGGCTCCCAAACGTGCTCCTTCTTCCAAGGCTGGTGCTGAGCCTAAACGCCAACAAAGAATGATGACGATCGATGAGAAGGTGAAACTGCTAGATATGTCGAAGGAAGGGAGAACGTTCGCGGCTGTAGACTGGCTAAGGATCGGCAAGAGCGGTCACAGGAATGGGACGACGATATGGTTCGATCTGTCCAATTTTGGAATTTTTCATGACCGCCTACAAGCTGCTCTTCGACCGGAAAAAGAAGGAGCGGCAGCAACTGCCGATCACAATGTTTTTGCAGCCACGCAAAAAAAGAGCCAGTTCGTACTACTACTACGGATACACCTTTGGAAACCGTGGAAGAGGTGCCCCAGGAAATGGCACCGGCGTCTGAAGAGACGTAAAATACAATCATCGGCTGCGCAGTAAAAGTCATCATCACCTTCATCGTCCTCATTTTTACCGCACAGCATATTCATCACCATCATCACGTCATATATAGGTACGTGTACTTCGCTAAACAGTAACTGTAAACTTATCTACCGATTTCATATTGCTTAACAGTTGTCCCTGTTATTAATAGAGTAAAGGGTGGGTTGTAAACAGTACAGGGAGGGTTTAAAAACGTCCAAATACACGTTCAATAAATATGGTGTCCCTACTCCTCGGAAATTCGGTTATTGCGGCCGGCCTTGGAACCTATCTCCCATGATAAACGAGTGATTACTGTACATACAGGTGCCGGTCATAAAATTAGAATATCATGACAAAGTTGATTTATTTCAGTAATTCTATTCAAAAAGTGAAACTTGTATATTAGATTAATTCATTACACACAGACTGATGTATTTCAAATGTTTATTTCTTTTAATTTTGATGATTATAACTGACAACTACTGAAAGTCCCAAATTCAGTATCTCGGAAAATTAGAATATTGTGAGAAGGTTCAATATTGAAGACACCTGGTGCCACACTCACTCTAATCAGCTCATTAACTCAAAAGCCTTTAAATGGTCTCTCAGTCGAGTTCTGTAGGCTACACAATCATGGGGAAGACTGCTGACTTGACAGTTGTCCAAAAGACGACCATTGACACCTCGCACAAGGAGGGCAAGACACAAAAGGTCATTGCTAAAGAGGCTGGCTGTTCACAGAGCTCTGTGTCCAAGCACATTAATAGAGATAGAGGCGAAGGGAAGGACAAGATGTGGTAGAAAAAAGTGTACAAGCAATAGGGATAACCGCTTGTACCCTGGAGAGGATTGTGAAACAAAACTGTGGGGGAGATTCACAAAGAGTGGACTGCAGCTGGAGTCAGTGCTTCAAGGACCACCACACACAGACGTATGCAAGACATGGGTTTCAGCTGTCGCATTCCTTGTGTCAGGCCACTCTTGAACAAGAGACAGCGTCAGAAGGGTCTCGACTGGACTGCTGCTGAGTGGTCCAAAGTTATGTTCTCTGATGAAAGTAAATTTTGCATTTCCTTTGGAAATCAGGGTCCCAGAGTCTGGAGGAAGAGAGGAGAGGCACAGAATCCACGTTGCTTGAGGTCCAGTGTAAAGTTTCCACAGTCAGTGATGGTTTGGGGTGCCATGTCATCTGCTGGTGTTGGTCCATTGTGTTTTCTGAGGTCCAAGGTCAACGCAGCCGTCTACCAGGACGTTTTAGAGCACTTCATGCTTCCTGCTGCTGACGAACTTTATGGAGATGCAGATTTCATTTTCCAACAGGACCTGGCACCTGCACACAGTGCCAAAAGTACCAGTACCTGGTTTAAGGACCACAGTATCCCTGTTCTTGATTGGCCAGCAAACACGCCTGACCTTAACCCCATAGAAAATCTATGGTTTTTTGTGAAGAGGAAGATGCGATACGCCAGACCCAACAATTCAGAAGAGCTGAAGACCACTATCAGAGCAACATAGGCTCTCCTAACACCTGAGCAGTGCCACAGACTGACCGACTCCATGCCACGCCGCATTGCTGCAGTAATCCAGGCCAAAGGAGCCTCAACTAAATATTGAGTGCTGTACAGGCTCAGACTTTTCATGTTCATACCTTTCAGTTGGCCAGCATTTCTAAAAATCCTTTTTTTGCATTGTTCTTAATTGATATTCTAATTTTCTGAGATACTGAATGTGGGACTTTCATTAGTTGTCAGTTATAATCATTAAAATTAAAAGGAATAAACATTTGAAATACATCAGTCTGTGTGTAATGAATGAATCTAATATACAAGTTTCACTTTTTGTATGGAATTACTGAAATAAATCAACTTTGTCATGATCTTCTAATTTTATGTCCAGCACCTGTATATAACTAAGTCACACACGCACCCCATACACATTCCCCAGTCCCTTTAAGATCATCCTCTTTGGCTTTGGATTCAACAGGCCGGGGTATTTTACCATTAAATCCAGCGTACTGGTAAAACATAACACTGGCACGTTTCCCCACTACAGTATAAAGAAGCGTTCTCACCGGCTCGGAGACAAGTTTTATCCTGGATGCCGAAGTCTGCCTCACCCAGGCGTAATGGCGTAAACGTCCCTCAAATGAAAGACAAGGCAGCATCGTGCATAACGATGTCCTCCACTGGTCAGCCAGCACTTGTTTTTTCGAGCCCCCTGAACCCATCTACATACGGATACGCTCCCGTTTTAACCCTCCCTCCCAGCTCCTTCTCCTCTCCATTTTTAAATCGCATGCCCCTCCTTTTCTTTTTGAAGACGGTCCCTCCTCTTACGACATACACCGGCGCGTTTATGCAAGGACCAGGCGTGGTTTGGCCTCCTGCTCCCCTTAAAGAGAGATTCTTAAAATTCTCAGTCCCTAGGACATTTATTCTAAAGGGAACAAGGGGCAGAAACAGACAGAGCACATGTAACAGGCAGCAACCATTACAGTATCATATCTGGAAAAGAGTGCAGGCAGGGTGGAATGGGTGGAGAGGACCGTCAGTTGTGATTTGTGACAGACGAATAATGGCAAGAGTGAAAGGGAAGGTCTACAGGAGGGTAGCGAGACCAGCTATGTTATATGGGCTGGAGACGGTGGCACAGGAGACAGAGCTGGAGGTGGCAGAGTTAAAGATGTGAAGATTTGCATTGGGTGTGACGAGGATGGACAGGATTAGAAATAAGAGACATTAGAGGGTTAGCTCAGGTGGGGGAGACAAAGTCAGAGTGGTGGCTCGGAGGGCTAGGGATCTGCACTGGCAATCGGAAGGTTGCCGGTTCGAATCCCGTAAATGCCAATAGGGACTCTGCTCTGTTGGGCCCTGCAATTGCTGAGCGCTTTGAGTAGAATAGTATAGAAATGCAAAGAATTATTCTTATTAAATTAAGAATCAGAGAGGCGAGATTGTGTTGGTTTGGACATGTGCAGAAGAGAGAGGCTGGGTATATTTGGAGAAGGGTGCTAAGGAGGGAGATGACAGGCAAGAGGAACAGAGGAAGGCCTAAGAGGAGGTTTATGGATGCTGTGAGAGAGGATGGAGGTGACAGAACAAGATGACGAGGACAGGAAGATGTGGAAGAAGATGATCCGCTGTGGCGACCCCTAATAGGAGCAGCCAGAAGAAGAAGATCTATATAGAATTGGGTTCAGTGCCACACTGACATTGGGTTCAGGACACACACACACACACACCCACCATGTTAACAAAACTGCTCGGTGTATTTGTGACCCTGCTCAGGGATACAACAGGTTTGGAAAAACAGGGGATGCATTTGACATGCTCAGGGTTTCGTCCTCCACACACACACTTTTTACTTTCCTCACATCTTTACAACTCTGTGTTGGTCAGCAGCATCCTGGGATTTCTACGTTCTGTCCTTCCGCTTTCCTCCCACATCCAAACGCACACTCGTCAAGTTCAACGACCGCACTAAACTGGCCGCTTTCGGGTCCTGGCTGGCGCCCTCTCTGGGTATGTACCCTGCATTGCACCCCATGCTGCCTGTGCCCAGTCTAACCCCAAGCTGATTAAGAAGTGCCCATCACAACGGAGGGATGGCTTGCAGTTTATGAACTGAGTGAATGCCCACCACGTTACCGGACCTCCTAGACAAGCCAGAAATTAAGGTGACCTCCCCACATTTCCTCTCTTGCAACTTTGCTAAACTTTTCGTTTGGCACTTGTGTGAATTTGGGACTCTTTCTGAAGTCCAAACAAACATCTCTCAGTTTTGGATGCTGCAGAATAAAAAGAATTTTTTTTAAGTGGCATAAATTTATTCAAAAAGGCACTTAAAAGATGTTTTTTTTTTTCCTTATACTAAGGCTTTGTTGGTCATATGGGACTAGTCATCCATCCATCCATTATCCAACCTAACTGACTGCCCTATTCCTACAGGGGTTAGTGACTCTGACACTCCCAATAATAAAAGCAATAGAGCTGAGTTGTCACCTGCTTTGGTGTTGGACACGCGTGTTGCTTAGTCGCTTAGTCTGCTTATGCTGAACTAGTAAGTTTCTCTGCTTAAAGCAGCTGTCCATGTTCAGATAAGGCTGTACACGTGGGGCGCTATAAAGGAGCTACATTAAGGCAGAAGTCCACAATTTTGCTCATGGCATCTTGGAATCCATGAAATACCAGGCGCTTTTTAAATTTAAATCTGTCTGCCTCTGCCAAAAAAACTAAAACTGGTCCATCACTGGATCTTCCAGCAGGGCAATGATGGCTCTCTCAATCCCTGCACCTAAATCTGATTATAAACATGTGGGATGAGCTGAAGAGGAGTGGGCACAAGAAAGGAGATTGGCCCCTAGATGATCTGAAAAGAGGAATGGTCTCAGATTCCCAGCTAATCTCCAATCTCATAGGAAAAGTTATTGTGTTATTGGCAAAAGGAGGTGGGGTAAGACATTCAATGCATGGGTGCCATTTATTATGTGGTTTTCCATCCATTTATTATCCAACCCACTATATCCTAACTACAGGGTCACGGGGGTCTGCTGGAGCCAATCCCAGCTAACACTGGGTGCAAGGCAGGAAACAAACCCCGGGCAGGGCGCCAGCCCACCACACCAAGCACACACTAGGGACAATTTAGGAGCGCCAATGCACCTAACCTGCTGGGAGGAAACCCACGCAGACACGGGGAGAACATGCAAACTCCACCCAGGGAGAACCAGGTCTCCTGACTGCGAGGCAGCAGCGCTACCCACTGCGCCACCGTGCCGCCCAGGACTAAACAACAATCAACAAATCCATTTAATTAAATTAAAAGGCACAGATTCATTAACGTGAAATTGCTAACCAGCTTAACTATGGAAAGAAAATGAAATGTCACATAAAATATAATTGGAGACATTTTGAAAAATTTTTTTGGAATAATTTAAGGAATCTATGCATTGTAATTAAATTAATTCTTTTATGGGCACCCCACAATTTTATTTTAAGTCACACATGACTTACAAAATCTTAGTACAGTAATCCCTCCTCAATCCAGAACCCCCCGCGATAGATGAAAATCCGCAAAGTAGAAACCATATGTTTGTATGGTTATTTTTATATATTTTAAGCCCTTATAAACTCACCCACACTGTTAACATTATTAGAGCGCTCTAGACATGAAATAACACCCTTTAGTCAAAAGTTTAAACTGTGCTCCATGACAAGACAGAGATGACAGTTCTTTCTCACAATTAAAAGAATGCAAACATATCTTCACTTCAAACGAGCGCCGTCAGGAGCAGAGAATGTCAGAGAGATAGAGAGAGCAAGCGTGACAGAAAAACAAACACTCAAAAATCAACACGTGCTGTTGGGCATTTAAGTATGAGCACCGCGATAAAGCAGCCGCAAAGAAGGGAGCAATGTGAAGGTAAGTCTTTCAGCATTTTTTAGAGTAGCCTCCGTATCTTCTAAACAAACAGCCCCTCTGCTCACACCCCCTCCGTCAGGCGCAGAGAACGTCAGAGAGATTAAAGCAAACAATCAAGAAATCAATACGTGCTTTTGGGCCACCGCGATAAAGCGGCATTTCTTAGAGGAGCGTCCATATCCTCTGTGCAAACAGCCCCTCTGCTCACACCCCCTCCGTCAGGCGCAGAGAATGTCAGAGAAAGACAGAGAAAAGCAAACAATCCGCTCGGGAAGCACATCGTATATCATTGAGGAGTTTTAGTTAATATGTAATACGTGCTCTGATTGGGTAACTTCTCAGCCATCCGCCAATAGCGTCCCTTGTATGAAATCAACTGGGCAAACAAACTGAGGAAGTGTGTACTTTAAATTAAAAGACCCATTGTCCGCAGAAATCCGCGAACCAGCGAAAAATCCGTGATATATATTTAGATATGCTTACATTTAAAATCCGTGATAGAGTGAAGCCGCGAAAGTCAAAGCGCGATATAGCGAGGGATCACTGTACAAGAAAAAAAGGTTTTACTTTTTAGTGTTTTTTTTTTTTTTAATAAATCGTGTCACTTAAAAAAATCTTTTTTTAAATCCTTTTTTTTTGTCACCTTAATGCCAGCCACACAGTCCTGGGAATGTTCCGAAAACCTTGACTTGGGTTGGAAGATGATTTGACAGATGATTAGCGACGGAGTGGAATCGAACCTACAATCGTAAAGTGACACGTAACAGTCATTCCCGTTCGTTTCTCATTTCAGAAAATCCTAACCACTGTGAAAAGTTACACGTGTGAAGGACTGGAAACGCGTGTCTGGGAGAATCAAACCTTCAGTCCTACCTAGAAAAGCCCAACATGATTTCCAGTGAGTCAATATCACCAGGTCACTGAGCGAATATCGCCAAGAGTATTTAGCCAAGTTTGTATATAAATGATGAAAAATTGGCAAAATTGTAAGAAAAAAAAAATAATTTGATTGAACGATGAACACACTAACCACTTGGCCTGTGCTGCCTACCTCTCTTACTGAAGTAATCTGACAAAATTATATTAATTAATCAAAATTATATTTATATTTAAATGAGTTTGTCAACACTGGTCTTGAACCTACAACCACTTGACCAACTCCACCAATTCATATGTGTGTGTCTTGGCTAAAATCATTACATACAGTGGGTATAGAAAAGAATCCCCCACCCCCGTCTTCGAAATATTCCCATATTTATTTTGCTTTACAGTCTTAAATGAAAACATATTTCTTCCCAGCTTTACTTACTCAATGCACCCTCTAACATCCAAGTGAAAGACATCACAGCTACAGTTCAGAAGACTTTAAAAAAAAAAAATCAAAAACAAGAAATCCTGAGCTGAATAAAGGATCCCTCCGCCAAACTCAATCAGGTGTAACTGCCTACCATTTCCATTGCACAAGACATGCAGGTTAGGTGCATTGGTGATCCTAAATTGTCCCTATTGTGTGCCCCGTGGTGGGCTGGCGCCCTGCCCAGGGGTTTGTTCCTGCCTTGCGCCCTGTGTTAGCTGGGATTGGCTCCAGCAAAGCCCCCAACGTGACCCTGTAGTTAGGATATAGTGGGTTGGAGAATGACTGACTATGGTTACTGTCTTCCTCCCACTGTGCTCAGTTGTAATGAGTGTGATTAGTGAAGCTGTTCCTGGTCCATCCATTCATTCCCTTCCTTGGTAGAGAAACTGACAGCAAACACCTGACTACGGGTGGCCAGCCACTTAGAAAAGATCTCAGGGACAGAGTTGTGGATGGACATAAGGCAGGAGATGGAGACAAAAACATCTCAAAGGCTTGATCATCCCAAGGAGCCCAGTAAAGTCATCATAAAGAGGTACTACTAGGACCCTCCAAACTGGATGGAAGAGCAAGGAGGAAACTGGTAAGAGAGGCTTCCGACAGGTCAATGGCCACTGTGAAGGAGTTACAGGATTTGATGGCACAAAGTGGTCATTAATGGTGTGCAGGTGACGACAATTTCACAAGCGCTCCACCACTATGGCTTGTTCGGGAGGGTCGCACTTCTCAAGAAAGGCCATATGAAGGCTCGCTTGAGCTTTGCCAGAATGCACCTTGAAGATTCTGATGCCAAGTGGGAAAAAAGGTCTGATGGTCAGATGAGACCAAAATCAAACTTATTTGGCCTCAACACCAAACGGTCCACCAATGCAGCTCACCATCCACAACACACCATATCTACAGTTAAAACATGGAGGGGGCAGCATCCTGTTGGGCTCTTGTTAGGATAGAAGGAAAAATGGATGGGGCAAAACACCATCAAATTCTGGAGGAAAACCTGCCACCCTCTACCAGCAAGTTGAAGATGGGCAGAATGTTCACATTTCAACACGACAACAAACCAAAGCTCACAGCAAAATGGACCACATGGTGGCTGAAGGAGACAAAAGTGAATGTGCTGGTGTGGCCAGTCAGAGCCGAGACCTAAATCACACTGAAAATCTGTGGAGAGATCTGAAGATAGCAGACCACCAACGCTCACCACCCAGTGTGACCGACCTTGAACAGTTCAACTGTAACGAAGAGTGGGGGGGCAAATATTACACAATCTAGGTGTGCAAAGCTGATAGAGAAGAATCACAAGAGACTCAGGGCGGTCATTAAAGCAAAAGGGGGGGTCAACTAAATGACATCGACATGGGGGGGTGATCCTTTATTAATCTCAGTATTTCTGGTTTTTGATTTTTTATAATTCTTCTGAACTGTAGCTGTGATGTCTTTCACTTGGATGTTAGAGGGTGCATTGAGTAAGTAAAGCTGGGAAGAAACATTAGTTTGTGTGTGTTTTCATTTAAAGCTGTAAAGCAAAACAATGGGAATATTTCAAAGGGGGGGATTCTTTTCTCTATTCTCTGTATTTGAGGGTGCAAATTGCTGTTGTTGTTCTGATGACAGAATTCAATTTTTTTTACCCTGTTTCTAAAATTTAGCACATTTTAAGCTTCCGTGGGTGAAGAATTCTGAGCACAAAACGCTCCGCAGATAAGGGCTCACCTTTACGACATGAATGCGTGAAAGCAAACCTCAGAGAATCAGGCCGACGTTCACACTTTTCACGTTTTGTCTTCTAAGTGTTTGTCCTTTTGCCTTACGCTTGTTACCATCTACATGTGCAAACCAGTCAGCCATTTTCCAACCCACTACTATATCCTAACTACAGGGTCACGGGGGTCTGCTGGCGCCAATCCCAGCCAAGACAGGGCGCAAGGCAAGAACAAATCCCTGGGCAGGGTGCCAGCCCACAGCATATGTGTAAACCAAACCAATCTATTAGATTTGTCACTTAAAAATGACATGTTATGAGAATAATTCTTGACATTTACATAGTGTTTTTCTCACTACTCAAAGTGCTTTGCAAACTCCAAGCATGGAGGACACGGGACACAAACCAATGTTCTCCTTACTGTGAGGCAGCAGCGCTACCACTGCGCCACCGTGGACTTATCTTTGTCCCGATTTGATTTTTTTTTTTCTTAAAATTTTTCAACCAGTAGCGGAGGGGACAACTCTGATTGGCCATAAGCCCTGCAAATCAGATCACTGCATATGAACTTTTCCATTATAATTGAGTGGATATTTGCTATTTTATCTTTCCTTCTGTTCTGAAGTGATATGTCAAATCCCGTTGGTTTTTATGAATTTTCAATAAATAAATAAATGGGGGCGGTGTGTTACGGTGTATGTGTAATCTGACTGGCAGCAGTCATTAGACAGTTAACAGAACCTTAAGTTGCTTAATGGAGTATTTTTGACGAACACCAAGAGATTTTGAGGGATTATTCTTTAAATGGCAAAACAAACAAAAATATTACGTTTTTTTCCCCAAAAGGCCTCATTTAGATGAAGAGGAACGCCGGGGCACAAATGAGACACACAATATGCAACAGCGTCCGGCTGAGAAAATGACCGAAGCAAACATTTCAATCGCGTCTTCATCTGAGGAGACTCGGACTTTAGCGGCCCCAAAAGACACGCATGCTGTGGCAGAACCGCAAAACGATCGGTCAGCCCCTCGACCTAATTTGCAATCATTTCCGGCAGCTACGATAACGGGAAAGACCCCATGTTACTCTGCAAAATGGTACGAACAGGTTAAAACTGGTAGGGACTGACTTGTGCGTGTCCGCCGTGGCACAACAACGTTTGAATGCGGCGTTTCATTTTTGCTCAACTTTTGCATAGTCCTAATAATTCAGTTACGCGAATGTAGCACAGTATTTTTTGGGGAAAGTGCCCTCTAAAAATTAGAACACCCGTATTATTTTTATAGAGGCCCACCCTAAAATCTACTCGTGGCTACGTGTTTCTCGCAACATGAAGCGCATTTCCAGCTATATTACCTGGTATATGTAAATGAGTGAGGGTGTGGATGTGAAGAAATGCCCGTCTATAGTGACCATAACACCGCTACCCACACAAAGTGGTCAGAAAAAGCTGTTAAAAGTGACGGGCGCTACTGAAGCTCTGCCTGCCTGCCTGTCTGTCTGACGAGTCGAGCCGCTTCAGGCACCACCAACTATGAGAACCACCGAGTCAGACTACAAATTCAAGGCGACTTTATCTTTAACATAAGTGATACAACATAAATATACATTTTAAGCATATTATTTGTATATAACATAGCCCCAAGACACACACACACACACACACACCACCATTCCAGATACTAATCCCGTGCATTAACCCGGCCCTGGCGGCATGTTCCCGTATCATTTCTTCGGATGCTTTATTCATACTGTAAACGCTTTTTAGAAAAAAAAAAAAAAAGTTCTTATGAAACTTTGGAGTCTTCGGATTTTTTTGTGAATTCTTCCGCGCTAAACTCAGGCACGGACGAGACGAGACGAGACAAGCGAGCGACTGACACGGCACCCAGGAGACTCGGTCGGCCTGAGCGTCAACGAGTGAGCGGAAGTCGGACTGAATTTCACCACTAAAGGGGACTACGGAAGACCGTCGCGACATTCTCTAAAGCTTTCTCACTCACTCTCCCTCTCTCTATTTTTTTTCTTGTTATTGCAATCTCTCCACATTCGTCACCCACTTGCCGTTCTCCTTTTTCTGTCCATCCCCGACATTGCCGCCCACGTTCCTGCTCACCTTTCTTTTCCTCTTATCTCCTCTACCACCCGGTATTTCCTCCCTTGTCCGAAGCGCTCATCGCTTACCGACTTTTCTCTTCGTCATTGCTCTTTTTCCTCCTGTCTCTTCTGTTCGCTTTGTCACTTCAATACAGACGCGAGCAGTTCGCCAGCGGAATCGAACAAAGAGAAAGAAAACTACTCATCAAAGAGCGGCTTCTCCACGAGTCCGGAAAACACTGCCATCTACTGTATGGAGGGAGGGTTCTTAATCAGCATTTAATTTTTTCGTCATTTCTGTAGTACTAGGTGTGTACCGTGTTTGCCATTATGAAAGTAGTGAGAAGTCAGGATATACAGGAGGCACAAAGACAATTGTCCAATACTATGCATTATTATTCTGCAAATTCAATTTAACTTAATTTAACTTAATTCTGATACTCAATATGTTCAATTTCCTCATAATAACTATTCATGGTGGCTCTAAAATCGGTACTGAACCCTACTCTCTTTTCTGTTTCTTTTTCCGGTTTCTTTGTGGTGTGCCACCACCGCCAACTCAAAGCTTCATGATGCTCCAACAATGATGGATGGATTAAAAGGCAGAATTCTACGTGACCATCTTCATCAAGCCTTTCCGTGAGAACCCTAAATCCAAAGAGGACTGTTTCATTTATGTTAGGTAGAATGCCCAGAGGGGACTGGGCGGTCTCATGGTCTGGAATCCCTACAGATTTTATTTTTTCTCCAGCCGTCTAGAGTTTTTTTTTTCTGTCCCCCCTGGCCATTGAACCTTACTCTTAATGTTAATGTCAATGTTAATTAATGTTGATTTATTTTGTTTTATTATTGTGTCTTTTATTTTTCTATTCTTTAATATGTAAAGCACTTTGAGCTACTGTTTGTATGAAAATGTGCTATATAAATAAATGTTGTTGTTATTGCAAACTACAAGAAGACCCCACAGATCTCTAGAAACAGGAAGTAAAAAAGATAGTAAGCATTTTTTCCTCTTGACATCAGGGATCACGTAAACCAGGGATGGGCAAAGTCGGTCCTGGTGGGCCGCAGTGACTGCAGGTTTTTGTTCCAACCCAGTTTTATTACACACCACCATTTTTGACACACACAGTCCCTCAGCCTCACAAACTGCTGTCGGTTTGTTCAGGTACTCCATAATCCAGGAGACTGTGGAAGCATCAAGATTGAAAGTCTTGAGCTTTTTCTCTAGTCGATGAGGCAGAATGGTGTTGAAAGCACTGGAAAAGTCAAAGAACATGAGCCTGACTGTGGTGCCAGCTTTGTCCAAGTGGGAGTAGACTCTGTGGAGCATGGAGATAAGAGCCCCCTCCACACCTACTGTATATGTGTCTGATAGGCAGACTGCAGAGGAGCCAGATGTTCCCTCTGCATTTCTCTGTAAGCCTATTTGTCTCCCAACCTAAAAGTCACATCTCGTTCTTTATACAGTGCCCACACATTATTGTTTATCCACTGTGTTTGTTTGGGAAACACTCTTATCACCGGTTATGGTGTATAAAATCTACAAATTATTCTCTATATTTTTATTATCATATTTTGCTCAATCCCAACAAGATGAATTCAGATGTAGAAGGCATTGTCATAAAAAGGCATATCCTCTTCCCTTACACCTCACTTCTATAACAGGTGTTCACAGCATAGTGCTAAAATGGTTTTACAGCCTGGGAGAGGAAGACTGAGCTGATGCCTCAGGATATTGATTACTTTATGGATGGACATCTGGGACAACAATTTGGTTTACAGTCTGGGAAAAGATAGATTAAAGAGTTTGAGCAAAATGCATCCATATTGTTGACAGCCAGCCAATCAGGTGCATGCAACATTCATGTGTTTTGAAACCACGGCATGCAACTTTATAATAAACATGCCTCCTTTGAAAGCAATGTCAGAAGAAGAGAAACAGCTTCGATGGAAAAGCTATGTCAGAAAAGAAAACAAAGACACGTGTGACCAGTTTTCATCCGATTGTCAGTTAACAGAATTTTCATGAACACTGATTGGTAAATCAAACACCGCCCTGGGACATTCATCCTTGTCATCTGTAACTTTTTCGTAAGCTTTTTCTAAAGACTCTATATATCCAGACTTTTCTATCAGTCTTATTTTCTATTATTCTTTGTTCCAGTGGTATTATTATTATTCCTGTAATAAATACCATGCTGCTTTTAACTTTCTATGATTTGTCTTAATGTCAAGTGTGATTGAAATAATAAGATAGATTTCTTTGCGCACCTGGTGAAGCCAGAGATTTGCCATTACCTCTGTGTTGCGGGGTTTATTAAGGCGGAGGGTCTGAGCTCCGCTCAATAGTAGGGAACAGGACATAAAGTAAGGTATTCTTGGCTGATAAATGGCCTATAGTGGAGAGTGCTGAGCCTTTGTATGTTTAAATGTATTCTTGTAGGCCAAAAATAATATTTAGGTCTGAGATATCATTAAAATGTTGTATGTTGTTTGTGCCGATAATAAGTAAGTCTCTTGAAGTGTTGAGTGACAGTCTGTGTTATTCCTAAAGCACTTGTGTGGTTTAAAGTGCTAAAGGTTAATCAGTGTGTGTGTGTCATTCATGGGCACTGTTGTGGTTAGGGTCTGTGTGTATGCGTATAGCTATGTATGTGTGTGTTCATCTTAAAGTGCAACAGTAGACCAACCCAATAATGAACTTGATGAGAACAATTACCCTTGAAGAAAACAGGTAAAGGATAAGGAGATGGAAATAGTACAATAATACATCACCTACAGTGGTGCTTGAAAGTTTGTGAACCCTTTAGAATTTTCTAGATTTCTGCATAAATATGACCTAAAACATCATCAGATTTTCAGTCAAGTCCTAAAAGTAGATAAAGAGAAACCAGTTAAACAAATGAGACAAAAATATTATACTTGGTCATTTATTTATTAAGGAAAATGATCAAATATTACATATTTGTGAGTGGCAAAAGTATGTGAACTTTTACTTTCAAAAACTGCAACTAAACATTTCCAGTAACCTTTGATCATTCCTGCACACCGGCCTGGAGGAATTTGAGCCCATTCCTCCATAAAAACAGCTTCATCTCTGGGATGTTGGTGGGTTTCCTCACATGAACTGCTCGTTCAGGTCCTTCCACAACATTTCGATTGGACTAAGGTCAGGACTTTGACTTGGCCATTCCAGAACATTCATTTTATTCTTCTTTAACCATTCTTTGGTAGAATGACTTGTGTGCTTAGGGTCGTTGACTTGCTGCATGACCCACCTTCTCTTGAGACTCAGTTCATGGACAGATGTCCTGACATTTTCCTTTAGAATTCTCTGATATAATTCAGAATTCATTGTTCCACCAATGAAGGCAAGCCATCCTGGCCCAGATGCAGCAAAACAGGCCCAAACCCTGATACGACCACCACCATGTTTCACAGATGGGATAAGGTTCTTATGCTGGAATGCAGTGTTTTCCTTTCTCCAAACATAACGCTTTTCAGTTAAACCAAAAGCTTCTATTTTGGTCTCATCCGTCCACAAAACATTCTTCTAATAGCCTTCTGGTTTGTCCACGTGATCTTTAGCAAACTGCAGGCGAGCAGCAATGTTTTTTTTGTTGGAGAGCACTGGCTATCTCCTTGCAACCCTGCCATGCACACCATTGTTGTTCAGTGTTCTCCTGATGGTGGACTCATGAACATGAACATTAGCCAATGTGAGAGAGGCCTTCAGTTGCTTAGAAGTTACCCTGGGGTCCTTTGTGACCTCGCCGACTATTACACGTGTGCCTTGCTCTTGGAGTGATCTTTGTTGGTCGACCACTCCTGGGGAGGGTAACGATGGTCTTGAATTTCCTCCATTTGTACACAATCTGTCTGACTGTGGATTGGTGGAGTCCAAACTCTTTAGAGATGGTTTTGTAACCTTTAACACCCTGATGAGCATCAACAACTCTTTATCTGAGGTCCTCAGAAATCTCCTTTGTTGGTGCCATGATACACTTCCACAAACGTGTTGTGAAGAGCAGACTTTGATAGATCACTGATCTTTAAATACCACAGGTTGCCCACTCACACCTGACTGGCATCTCATTGATTGAAACACCTGACACCTCACCTTCAAACTAACTGATCATCCTAGAGGTTCACATACTTTTGCCACTCACAAATATATAATGCAGTATTCGATCATTTTCCTCAATAAATAAATGACCAAGTATAATATTTGTGTCTCATTTGTTTAACTGGTTTCTCTTTATCTACTTTTAGGACTTGAGTGAAAATCTGATGATGTTTTAGGTCATATTTATGCAGAAATCTAGAAAATTCTAAAGGGTTCACAAACTTTCAAGCACCACTGTATTGTGTGAGAACATTTGACCATTCAAAAGTTGTTTGGTTTTTTTTTTTTTTTAGCAGTTCATTAAGATCAAATAACATTCCATATAAGCAAGTGAAGTTAAACAAAACTAGGTTCGAATTCGAAACACATCAAACCCCATGCATGAGAAAGAGAGCTAGCAGAGTAAAACTTTAAACTAGTACAAATAACAAAATAGTTAAATTAATAAATGAACAGATATAAATAGAATAAAAAAAGAAGGGAGAGAATCTGCTTCCTCAATTTAAATGCTTATTCTAAAATGTTATTGATCAGATCCTGCCAGGTTTTGAAAATGTTTTGTACAGATCTTCTAGGTGAGAATTTGATTTTTTTCCAGTTTCAAATAGTATACAACATCAGTTATCCACTGACTTAGAATAGGAGAGTTAGGATTCTTCCAGTTGAACAAGAGAAGTCACTTCCGGTTCCCGCCATAATGACATCACTCCTGGCTCACCAAGATGACATCACTTCCGGCTCACCATAATGACGTTACTTCCAGTTCTCGATGACGTAGTTTCCGTCCCTTTGCTTGTGATGTCATTTCCTGCCACCATTTTGTATAAAAACCCATGTATTCAAGCCTCTGTTGTCAAATGTTATTATTTTGATCAATTTCTGCCATTTTTTTCAGCGTCTTTTGTCCAGGACATTTTACAGGGTCATTCCCCAAGTCTTTGCGAGATTTCCAGAGTCATTATTTGTACCACAGTACCAATAAAGGCGATTACAGTTTGTTTGTCCTTCTCTACTTTAAGCCCCTCTATGAGCCCACCAAACACAGCTGTTAGTGGATTAGGAGGGATTGTGACACCAAGGCTGTCTGAAAGGCATTTAAAGATTTTGGTCCAGAATGATGTTAATTTGGTGCAGGCCCAAAACATGTGAGGCTGGAACTTGATTGCAACGTTCACAGGTCGGATCTTGCCTGGAAACATTTTGGAGAATTTTAAATGAGGCAGATGTGCTCGATATATAATTTTGAGTTGAATAATTGTATGCTTTGCACATGTGGAGCTCGAGTGGATTCTCTGCATTGCTGCCTTCCACTCCTTTTCTGAGATGTTGAGTGAGAGATCCTTTTCTCACTGTACTCTTGGATCTTTGAAAGGGAGGGATTTTAAAAAAAAAATATACATTACAGAAATGCTGTCTGAGTCCTCAAGACTGATCAGTATATTTTCCAGCATAGTTGTAGGTGGGAGGTGAGGAAACCTGGGCAGGTTTTGTGTATCAAAGTTTCTAATTTGAAGGTAGTGAAAGAAATGTGTGGCTGGAAAGTTAAACTTAGAGTGTAATTGTTCATAGAATGCAAAGACATTGTCTATGTACAGATATATAAATGATTTAATCCTAAATGTTTTCCAGATGTTAAAAACTGCGTATGTTTGAGAGGGTTGAAAAAGGTGGTTCTTGTGCAGTGGTGCCACAGGTAAAAGATTCCCTATCTTAAAATACTTCCTACATTGGTTCCATATTCTGATTGAGTGAAGTAAAATTGGGTCGTTAGTATATTGGCGATGACTTGTGGGGCACAAAGCAAGGAATATCAAGAAGTACTGCAGGATTTTATTTCTATTGTGGACCAAGCCTGTGTATTTTCATCTGTTTGTGTCCATGTCCATTGTTTTATATAGTTAGTATGTTTGCAGCCCAGTAATAAAACTGAAAATTAGGCAGTGCCTTACCAGCTTCTGCCTTACGTCTTTGGGTCACACTTTGGAAATGTGGATGTTTTGAATTCCAAATAAATGAGGTTATGGTTGAATCTAATTTCTTAAAAAATGATTCATTAATGTAGATTGGAACATTCTGAAATAGAAAAAGAAGCTTCGGAGGGATATTCATCTTGACAATGTTAATTCTTCCAGCTAAAGTGAGATGAAGGGTAGACCATTTATAGCAAGTTTTGCTTAATTTTATCCATGCTGACAGTGAAATGTTCTTGATAAAGAGCTTTATGTTTACCTGTCATGTTTACCCCAAGGTATTTAAACTGATCTGCGATGATAATAGGGAAGGTGTCCAAACTAATTTTGTGCGCTTGAGAACTCACTGAAAAGAGCACACTTTTATTCAAAGTTGTAAAAGTGCAAGTGTAAAGTATGCAGAACGTTACATACCTCAGGACTGATGAGACATATTCTTCGAGATCTGCTCCCTGTGCTAACAAATCCAAAATTCTCCAAAACCAAAGCAATCCTGAAGCACTGAGGTGGCTTCCTCTGTCCATCCCTGCACAGTTCTAATAGCTGGTCTCATCCTGCGGATTGTGGCTTACAGACCTGGATCAACGAGAGAGAGAGAGAGAGAGAGACATGGTCTGAAAGTCCAAAGCTGTGCAGATGGGGAAGCTTTCAATGCTCCCTGTAGACTTCATCCAGTGTGTTACGCCCTCTTATAAAATTCAGGTTTGACTGATTTAAGGCCTATATGGCTGAAATCTGCCCCTGCTACAATGATTACACCATCCAGATGTGCGGCCAGCTGGTTCCTACATTGATGGATTAAAGGGCAGAAGTCCACATGACCGTCATCATCAAGTTCTTCCATGTGAACCCTGAATACCATGAGGACTGATTGTGAGGTCATGTATGTTAGATAGAATGTCTAGAGGGGGCTAGGTGGTCTAATGACCTAGGAGCCACTGCAGATTTTATTTTATTTTTTTCTCCAGCCGTCTGGAGTTTATTTTGTTTTTTCTGACCTTACTTTTATTCAATATTAATTAGTGTTCCCTAATTCTATTTTCTTGTGTGTTTTGTCTTTTTTCCGTTTTCCTTTATGATGTAGAGCACTTTGAGCTACATCATTTGCATGAAAATATGCTATAGAAATAAATGTTGTTGTTGTTCCTGATGATGTCATGCAGCTTCTCTAATGGCAGTTTAGCATTAACTTGCATGGGCATGTATACTGTGGTGATTACTACTATAGGAGATGCCCCTTCGGTCTCAGCATTCAAATCCCGGCTGAAGACTCACAACTTCAGTTTAGCACACCCTGACTAGAGCTGCTGATTAGCTGTTCAGACTGTATCTCTGCTGTTGGTCATTAGCACTAAAACATAAGTAATATGATACTTTAGAATTTGTTACTAACCCTCCTCACCTATTCTGTTTCTCATCTCGTTACTCAAATGTGGCACTTGGTGCCACGGCCCACCTGCCAGCTTGTTTCGTCTGCCTAAGTGTAATGGAAAGATTTTCTCTGTAAAGAGAGTAAGGGAATCAGGAGAGCAGATGGGCGTTGGTCGCTTCAGTGCAAAACCAGCTGCAAGGATTTGTTTTTCGAAAACAGCCAGGAATGTTCTAAAGATACAGCCAAGGCTATGTAAGGAGTTGTTTTTCACTTCGAGGGGCTTCATTGCACGCAACGCTTATTATTGTGTGTCTTCTGGTACTAGGCACCGTCTCGGTCAAGGCCAAGTAGAGGAAAAACAACGCCGTGTCCCGTGGAAGGGTGTGTGCTGAAACTGATCACTTCTGTATACACCGCTTGCACGTAAGCCGCTTTTGGGCAAGGACACTCAATTAGTATATAAGGGAAGGTTCCGCCCTCCTTTTCTTTGGAAGCTCAACCATGGGGAAACGTGCACACCGCCCGGTCTTTTGATACCAGGCTCACGAGTTGAACCTCTGACGAGACTGACAAGTGGGTTCCCTCAGTCTACTGGTCTAGGATGATGGCTCTGGGTCTTTTGATATTACTGTAAGCATAATATTGTTTTTGTATGTCTATTGTCACTGCATTATATGTATTTGAATGTTGTTATAATTGAATACGTATTTGAATGTTGATATAATTGAATACGTATTTGAATGTTGCTATAATTGAATACGTATTTGAATGTTGCTATAATTGAATAAGTAAATTTTACTAAAATATCGGACCTTCTCTCTCCGATTCTTGCCAACTTATTCTTTAACCCCTTGAACCATTTTCCCAAATTAAAACACTAAGGTAAAGTCATCCCTGATGGAGGATCGCAGGAATCGTGGGGTAGATGGGTCCTTTCATTGGATTGGCTGGCACAGCGGTGGAATGGCCAATTGGGGGAGGCCGAGGTCTCCAGGACTCAAATCCAAATCCTATTCTGTGATATCATCTACTGTTAATATAGAATAATACTTTTTATACTGTATCGAGGATTATGTGTGTTCTGTTCTGTGTATTGTATTGTATTAACTCCCCTTTTTTTGACATCCACTGCACGCCCAACCTACCTGGAAAGGGGTCTCTCTTTGAACTGCCTTTCTCGAGGTTTCTTCCATTTCTTTTCCTTGCCTTCTTAGAGAGTCAAGGCTGGGGGGCTGTCAAGAGGCAGGGCCCGTTAAAGCCCATTGCGGCACTTCTTGTGTGATTTTGGGCTGTACGAAAATAAATTGTATTGTATTACCACTGCTGTGAATTATCTTGGGGGAAAGAACGGTCTGCACATTAACATTAAAAACTTCAAACCTGGACTGCAGTGTTCATGACAGGTGATGAAGACACACACACACACATGTCCTCCTCTGCTTTGTCCAGAATCCCACATCCTGCCCGCTCTATAAACAGGGCAAAACCTCAACAGAAGCATTGGGAATGGAGTGATTCACCTTTTTTTGGGAGTATGCCCTAATATTGCGCCTTGCTGCACCCACCACACCACGAAGCACCTGGATTGGGTCCCGAGTGCAGCAGGTGACACCTCAGCAAGACACTCGAACACTGGGAGGTTTTTTTTTTTTTTACGGTGTCTAGAGTGTCAATTCTACCACACAAGTGTGCAAAAAAATCATCACGCTGTTGTTCAAATTGTGTGAAATGATCTTAAATGTAATCCTGTCTGTCTTGTTTTAAAGAAACCTGGAATGAGCATAAAAGAGTCTTGGCAGGGCCGGTCTGAACCGGTTAGCCTTCAGCCCAGCTTGCATTCCTTGTTTCGGTTTCCTTTTTCTTTCTCTGCTCACCAGACATATTACATCTCCGGGGGGCTCCTGTGATGATGCAGGCTCGCTGCATGCTCCCATCAGGCTATCTGGGAGTCCTTGAACCCGACACCGTCAGTAATGTTATCAATGAGCTGAACAGTCAGGCACAACAAAGCAAGGAGATGGTGCAAAAGTGCAAAGTGCTTTTATTAAAACAACCAACAAAGCAAAGTCCAAATTAATTACTGTAAGTGCAGTGCATTGAAATCTTTCAAATAAATAATCCATAAAAATAGAGATGAAATTGTGGAGGTTAAAATATATATATAAAAAAAAACCAATTCTTTAAAAATGTGGTTAAAACAATGCTGGAAGCAGACTCCCTTAAAAACAATACAGCCCAGTTGAACAAGAGAAGTCACTTCCGGTTCCCGCCATAATGACATCACTCCTGGCTCACCGAGATGACATCACTTTCGGCTCGCCATAATGACGTCACTTCCAGTTCTCGATGATGACGTTGTTTCCGTCCCTCTGCTTGTGATGTCATTTCCTGACTACCTCATTTCCTGCCACCATTTTGTATAAAAAACAAATGTATTCAAGCCTCTGTTGTCAAATGTTCTTATTTTGATCAATTTCTGCCATTTTTTTTCAACGTCTTTTGTCCAGGACATTTTACATGGTCATTCCCCAAGTCTTTGCAAGATTTTTCAGTGTCATCATTTGTACCACATAGTGAAGTAAAGGCAATTACAGTTTGTTTGTTCTTCTCCACATTAAGCCCCTCTGTGAGCCCACCAAACACAACTGTTAATGGATTAGGAGGGATTGTGACACCAAGGCTGTCTGAAAGCCCATACGGACTTCTCAACAGTCGCCCTCTCAGCAGCTGACCTCACTACTGTCCGGTTGCCTTCCATTCCCTGGCTCCGTACAGCTACTTTACCAGACCGAGACTTGGGTTTCTCAATGGCCAGGTCGCTAACGCTGAAGCTCATCTTCCCAAGACTCCACGACTCCAGCACCCATCTTGGCCTTATGCGGCCAGCTGTCCTCCTTCTTCAGTCACTCCAGCTCCTTGATCGCTCAGCTGGAGTGACCGCTTCCTTCTGCCCTAGCGAGTGTCAGCAAAACACCCCTGCTAGGGCTCGCTGTTCAGCCGCCTGCTTGTGAGCCTTCGCTCGCTCACTCACTCTCTCACACCGGCTTTTTCTGCGTTGCTTCCTGCAACCTCCATTTTTTTTCTTCTTCCTTCTTTCTTTCTCCCTTAGCCACTTTCTGCTTCTATTTATGAAGAGGACATGGCAGTTTTGGAAAGCAGCACCTCCTGGGAACTATTACAGATGCGACGGTTCTCACCTGTGCGCTTAGGTGAGACACGTCCACATCACAAACTCCTCAGGAACCACTTCAGCCACACACCACCACGCCCCCTCGCTAAAACGCGAGTGCAGCGATAATTTATTTGAAAAGTGGCCCCTTTTAACCTGAGCTGTGGACCCACTATACCACAGCTCCTGGGAGCAACAGATTCTGTGTTAAATACATAATCCACTTAGCGATCTCTGATTATTTTTTTAACAAAACCACGCCACAATTATGGAAATGTTTCTGAACAAAGTGTCACTGAAGTTATTTTCACATTTCTACCTGAGCTTTTTAAGTTGATCAGAGATGGTGGGAACTTTCAAGCAGCAACCTGTGATCTCCAGTGTTTTCATCAACATGGGAAAGGTAAGAAAACACACAATCCAGATGAGAGAAAAGTGTGCCGACTCCCATAAGTCAAGGAATGGCTATAAAACAATTGCAAATCACTCTTCTTCTTCTCTCCCCCCCAACCCCTCCTCCAAACATTAGGGTTTGCCACAGTGGATCATCTTCCACCAAATCTTTCTGTTCCCGTCATCTTGCTCTGTCACACTCATCACCTGCATGTCCTCTCTTGGCACATCCATAAACCTTCTCTTAGGCCTTCCTCTTTTCCTCTTCCCTGGCAGCTCTATCCCATACTTCCTTCTCCCAGTATACCCAGCATCTCTCCTCTGAGCATGTCCAAACCAACACAATCTCGCCTCTCTGACTTTGTCTTCCAGCTTGAGCTGACCCTCTGATGTCCTCATTTCTAATCTCGTTATTCCACATCACACACAATGCAAATCTTAGCATCTTTAACTCTGCCACCATCTCCAGCCCATATAACACAGCTGGTCTCACTACCGTCCTGTAGACCTTTCCTTTCACTCTTGCTGATACCCGTCTGTCACAAATCACTCCTTGACACTCTTCTCCACCCACTCCACCCTGCCTGCACTCTTTTCTTCACTTCTCTTCCACAATCCCCATTACTCTGTCCTATTACTCCGAAGTATTTAAACTCCTCCACCTTCGCCAACTCTACTCCCTTCATCCTCACCATTTCACTGACCTTCCTGTCATTCACACAAATGTATTCTGTCTTCTTCCTACTGACCTTCATTCCTCTCCTCCAGTGCAAGATTTACGTATAAGCTACACAAGCTATAGCTTAGGGCCCCCGCCTTCTTGGGGCCCCCCAAAAAAAATTGTCGGAGTGAGCAATTGTCATATATACTTATAAAGGGCACCATGTCTCAAATAGCTTAGGGCCTTATCAAGTCTAAATCTGGCACTGCTCTCCCCTCTAGAGCACATCTCCACCTCTCCAGGGTCTATACACACACACACACACATACATATATACATATTGTGGCCCCGCCGGGACATGGGAGGGGCGTGAGGAGGGCTTGTGCCTCCTCCAGACCGCGAGGGGCGTCCGTCCTGGTTCTGTTGGGGGCCACGGGTTGAGGGCATGGAAGCCCTTCCCTGTAGGGGCCCGTGGTCACCGCCAGGCGGCGCCCGATGCCGGTTTATCCGTGCAGTTGCCGGTCGGGCAGGAGCCCGCCGGGACGCTTTGGAGGACCGGAGGAGGGCGAGTGCCTCCTCCAGACGGAGTGGGGCGTCCGTCCTGGTTAGGCAGGGGGCCTGGGTACAGGGCTTTGAAGCCCAGCCCTGTAGGGACCCGTGGCCACCGCCAGGCGCCCGGTGCCTAATTATCCCGGGAGCCCGCACTTCCGCCACACCAGGAAGTGCCGGGGAAGACTTTGTGTGGTACCGGAGAGCTGCCAGGAAGACAGCCGACACTTCCGCCACGCTTGGGCGCATAGAGGCGGAAGCACCTGGGGCTCATCCGGGTCATTATTTAAGGGGCCGCCTCCCTCCAGTGATGGGTGGAAGTCGGGTGGAAGTGGACTGAGCAAGAGGAAGGACTGGAGTGCCAGGAAGGCACAAGAGACTGTGGGCCTGGACTTGGGGAAATCGGTGCGAGGAGGCACTGGGGTGCACGTGAGCACGTGATTGTAAATAATATAGTGTAAATAAAAAGTGTGTTGGGTGAAACAATGTTGTCCGTCTGTCTGTGCGGGGCCGCCATTGGCCCTATATATCTATATCTATATAGATATAGATATATATATATATATATATATATATATACTAATAAAAGGCAAAGCCCTCACTCACTCACTCACTCACTGACTCATCACTAATTCTCCAACTTCCGTGTGGGTGGAAGGCTGAAATTTGGCAGGTTCATTCCTTACAGCTTCCTTACAAAAGTTGGGCAGGTTTTATATCGAAATTCTACGCGTAATGGTCATAACTGGAAGCAGTTTTCTCCATTTACTGTAATGGAGATGAGCTTGAACGCCGTGGGGGGAGTTTAGTGTGACATCATCACGCCTCCCCGTAATCACGCAGTACATAGAAAACCAGGAAGACCTCAAAAGCGCTGAAGAAAACATGCATTATATAATTGAGAAGGCAGCGAAACAATAAGAAGCGGCGAGTGACATATACAACCATATTCATGAGTTCTGCTACTTGGAAACAAAGCACGATGTAAACCTACACTTTAAATTAAGTTCATAGACAGGCTGCGCTGGCGTTTGTAATTTAGTGCCTGCCCATATAAGGCCGTCCGTCAGCGCAATCCAATAGCAAACTGCCACTAAATATTCACGGGTGAAGGACTGTGCTTATGGAGAGGAAGATGAGATGGTCAGGGTGGTGTTTGACACAAACTCAGCGAAACTGCGAGAGAAAGTTTTAAGT